>NC_136516.1:2220000-2287500 GCF_053919585.1 Euprymna scolopes
TGATTAAGAAACACACACACATATATATATATATGTGTGTGTGTATATAAATGTGTATATATATATATATATATATATATATATATATATATTTGCACTCCAACCCCGCGTTGCCCGGGTGTATGGATGTGTATGTTCAGCAAACAAAAAAAGTGGTAGTAGGAAGGCAGGCTCGAACCCGTACCGCGAAGGAGGAAAAGAACGGGTGAAAAAACTGACGTCTTTGCTGTTACAACCACCAACAAACTGGAAGCGACTTATGTTTAAATTAAGGCTAGGTATTCGAAAGTAGAGGATGACTTTCAAAAATATCGGCGAAAAAAGCGACACCACCTGTAGAAAAGTGCCCAGTTGAAGGTTAAGATATGAATGTTTTTAGCCAATTTTTCGATATTTGTCGTCTTAAAGGTAGAACTTCAGAACGATGCTGATCCGTCGCCTCTGTCAGAAAGTTTTAGGCAGACATGCAAACATACATACATGCATACATTTATACATTGGTAATTAACATTTTTCGACCCAAACCGATTAAAAAGCTTACCCTATCTCTGAATACCCTTTTATGCAAAATTTCAAATGTTTACACCAGAAATTGTCTGAGTAATTTAATAGAGACCGCAGAGGTAATTTAAAAAAAAAATTGAGCCATATTATGGCCCCTTAAATTAATAGTTTAGGTCTCAGACCATGTTACTAAGTTAGGTCCATGTCCCAGGAACCTATATCTAAAATTTTAAGTGTTTCAACCCAACATTGCCGGAGGAGTTTGGTAGAGTTCTCAAAGGTCAAATCGTTGAACATTGACCCCTTAAATACACGATTTTTGGCCCAAAACAAATAACAAAATTTTCCCAAACCTAAGTACCTTGTATAAAAAATTTCGAGTTTTTAAACTTAAAGTTATTGCGTAGGAAAATGTACACACAAACACACACACACAAACACAGACACATTCACTTTTATAGATTAAACAAAAATGTATACGTACTAGCATTCCGGCCCGGTGTTTGTATTTGTCTATTGAGCAAAAAAAAAAAAAGTGGTGGTAGGAAGGCAGGCTCGAACCCGTACCGTGAAGGATGTAAATAACGGGAATAAATATGACGTCTATGCTGTTACGATCATCGTCAAACCGGAAGTAACATTTTTAAAAATTAAGGCTAGACAATCGAAAGGAGAGGATGACTTTCAAAAATATTGGCGAAAAAAGCGACCCACCCCCTGTAGAAAAGTTCCTAGTTGAAGGTGAAGATATAAATGTTTCAGCCAATGTTTCGATATTTGTCTTCTGAAAGGTCGGACTTTAAAACAATAGTGATCTTAGTAAAATCCGTCGAAACGATACTGATCCGTCGCCTCTGTCGAAAGTTTTAGGCAGACATGCAAACATACATACATTCATGCATAGATTTATATATTGGTAACTAAAAATTCCACGCAAACCGATGAAAAAACTTGCCCTATCTCTGAATACTCTTTTTGTAAAATTTCAAATTTTAGACCAGAAATTTTCGGAGTAATATGGTAGAGACCGCAGAGGTCAATTTTAAAAAAAAAAATGACCTCTGTTATGACCCCTTAACATTTATTGTTTGGGGTTCAAATTAAATTATTAAGTTAGATCTATGTCCAAGTAACCTATATCTTGTTTGTTTGTTTTGGTTTACGGCATATCAACTAATTTGGGGGAATTTAATGCCGAAACGTTGGTTATGATGTGTTATATATTGGTTTGTTCTTCTTAATATTTTTTGTGGGGGGGGGAGGATCTTTCCTTATATTTTAGCGTATATTTTGATCTCTTTCAGAAAATCGATAATTTTTTTGGGATCGATCTTGTTTAATATTGTTTTTAGATTGTTTTCTGTGTAACCCTTTGTTCGGGTTGTTCAAGGTCAATTCAGTTCGTCAGTATATGGTGTACTGTGTAGGGTTCTTGACACGTTATACAGATAGGTGTCCCTTCCCCTTTTAGTAGATGTGTAGGTGATGTGAGGGTGACCTATTCGCAGTCTGGTCATTACTACCTCTTCTTTTCTTGTTAACATTTTTGTGTCTCCCGTTCCAATATTTGGTGTTAGGTGGAATAGTTTATTTTCTGTACATGAGATTCAGTTTTCTTGCCATTTTCTCTTCAAATATGTGTTTATTTTATTATTTAGGTCTGTAAAGGGGATTTTTCCACTTATGTGGTTTTGTTGCAGGGATTTCTGTGTTGCTTTATCTGCTTGTTCATTTATATAGATGCCGATATGGTTTGGTATCCAGCAAAAGTTAAGGTTTTTTCATGGTTATGCCATCTATTTTGTTTAGCAGCTTTGTAATAAGTGCGTTTGCCATTTTTTTTTAGTGATATAAGTATTGAAAGTGATTCTGTAAGTATTAGATATTTTTGATGGTTATTATATTTAGTGCCAACTTTATGGCTGTTGCTTCTGCGCTGAAAATAGAAGATTCGTTTGGGAGCCTTTCCTTTAGTTTTATTTTTTTTGTGGATGGCTGCGCATCCTACTTTGTCTCCATTTTTTGATCCGTCAGTGTAAATTTGTGTGTATTCTTTATATGTATTCTGGACCTTTATGGAAGATTGATGGGTGGATTTTCATTTTGGGATATTTATTTAATTTTAATATTATGTGTGGTTGTTTGATCATCCATGGAGAAGTGTTTGATTTGATATATTTATGTATTTAGCTAATGTCTATTTGGGCTTCTGTGATGAGCTTTTTTATACGGAGGCTATAAGATTTGATGATATTTTCCTTCCTGTTAAAGAGATGTGTGTCTTGTGGATGGAGAGTACATTGGTATGCCGTGTTTGATGGACATGTTAATTACATATGTTTAGACCCAAAATTGGGCGGAGCAGTTTGAAAGAGTTCTCAAGGGTCGAATCGTTGAACTTTGAACCCTTAACAGCCAAATTTCTGGCCGTACACGAATTACAAAGATTTTCCCAAATCTCAGTACCCTGTATATCAAATTTCGAGTCTGTAGACTTAAAATTGATAGAGTTATTGCGTAGGAAAATGTACACACAGATACACAGACACGTTCACTTTTACAGATATATAAATATATATGAAAACAATTTTGTGTTTACTGTAAACTTTGTACGGAAATATTATGGAAGAATAAATCATGTAGAATATCTGCATGCATATAATTGCACGTAATAGTTAACTAAATATGATCATCCCATACAAAAACCGAAAAAAACTAATAGAGAATTAATTAAAATGCATGTTTAAAAATATGCAACTTAGCTACATATTTTGCTAGTGAATGCAATTGTACAGCCCATATATGAGAAAATTATATTTTCTTTTTAAATAAATAGAAAAGAGGGGCATTAATATGAATATCAATACACACAAAAGAAAAACGAATTAATATATATATATACATATATATATATATATATATATATATATATAAAAGTGAACTTGTCTGTATGTCTGTGTACATTTCCCTACGCAATAACTTTGTCAATTTTTAGTCTACAGCCTAGAGATTTGATATACAGGGTACTGAGATTTGGGAAAATCTTTGTGATCGGGTTTTGGCCAGACAGTTTGCTGTTAATGGGTAAAAGTTTAACGATTTGACCTTTGTGAACTCTACCAAACTTCTCCGACAATCATGGACCTAAACATTTGAAATTTTAGATATAGGTTCCTTTTACATGGATCTAACTTAATAACTTGATTTGAGCCCTAAACAATAAATGTATGGGGTCAAAGTTTTAAAAAGTGACATTTTTTTTTGTTTTTTGACTCAGCATGCCCCTCACACCCGGGTAACGCCGGACACCCATGCCAGTATACACACACACACACACACACACACACACACATACACACATATATATATATATATATATATATATATATATATAAATTACAATAAGTTTACCAAGGTAATCAAAATGGTAAAATTAAAATATATTATAAATATTAAAGAGTTTATATTTACAAGTAAAATAAACTCAGCCAGATGTAAAAGCTCAATAAAACCGAAAAGGAAATAGAGCTTATAATATGAATAAATGATTAATAAAACATGTTAAAAGACATCTTGAAAAAGAGTGAAAAACATATTTAATTTTAAAAAAGGAATCACAAGATAAGTGGATAGTCCTTAATCCGCGGAGTTTCGAAGAAATACTCTCCTTCTCATCAGAGAGCAGGAATTAGCAAAATGCAGGATCTGATTTTGCATATAAAAGTATTTAATGAAACTACAAGTAAGTCACAGATCTTACTTGGTTAAAAAAAGGGCGAGGTAAGGGGAACAGGAGGCAAAAGAAAAATGATAAAAAGATGTCACATGACTGGATAGTCCGGTGAAGGGTAAAAATTTCAAAAACCATGTATTTAACAGCTGTCCTGTTTTTAAATCTCCGAAACAGCTACATGGTAATTAGCTGATGATCTCTGTTTTCTATTTACAAAATCTTTTGTGAGGTTTTCTCTTTTCATCCTAATGTAGTTGAATTCTGTTTTTAAATTGAAGGCTTTTACGAAATCGGCTTATGCAAGTGCTAAGTCTATTTCAATTTAACAATTTCAGTTAAGGCTTTTTTTCATCCATATTTAAATGAATTATCTTTGGTCATTATAAACAGCTGCATGGTAAGCAACAGAAGATCCCTGTTTTCCATTTACTAAATTTTTAAGGGTTTCTCTTTTCATCGTTATATAGTTAAATTATATGTTATAATTTAAAACCTTGGAGATATCGGCTTATGCAAATGCTATTTCTATTTAGCAATTTTAGTTAATGCTTTTCCCCCCTCACCTAATATAAATGAATTCTCTTTTGTAATTATAAACTTTTTAGAAGTCAGATTGTGTAAGCGCTAAATATGCGATAGGTAAAAGATAATTGTTTTTTCCGAGAAATTAAATTGTATTCTTCATTTTTATTTTTACATTTTTTTTTAATTTCACAGCAGGTTTAGACTATGCGTATATGTACACATGTGTAGTGGTGCGTTCCTGTATATGATTGTAAATATCTCCTTCCTTTCGTATGTCGAATTCTTCATTCCCCGTCCATAATTTAGAAAATAACTGGGCTTGTGTGTGCTATGGTGTAAGTAGCCACTCTCAAAGGGGCTGTCTTTCTAAATAGAGGTAGGATAGCAATGAATCAGCATGATTCGCTGAGTGTTAAACAAAAAGCCGGGTTTTTCATTTCACCATGGAAATAATCAGTGAACGCTCGGAAATCACGAGCGATAAACTTTTAACGCTGACCATTCATCGCTCGTGGACAATGGCGTCTGATTTCATTGTAACTCGCACCCAGCTAAATGAACGAACGAATAAGACAGAAAGCCGTATTCTTACGTTGCGTCTATTTGATCTGCGCCGTTTAGGATGGAAGTGATATTTCAAGCTTCTACACTTTAAGAACAGCGAACATGCAATTTAAATCTTAGAAAGACCAAGCGTATTCGTGACCGTAAAACGAGAATCACATTAACACCTAAGCTTGTCAAACAAAAACAATGTTCAACTGATTGCCTAAAACCAAGCGAAAATGTTTATAAAATCTAAAACTTGATAGAAAATTAATATTTCAAACATAATCATAACAGTAAAGCTAAGATATCGCTTAAGACAATATACGAATAAAAATTCAAATTTCAAAACTCCCCGTTGTGTAACGAATACTACTCTTAGAAAAATCAATTTGTAAGTAATATTCATCTTGATGTTGAAGGTTCAATCCAAAGCGCAAGCCATTTTGTCTTTTGGTAATCGCATATTCAAGAAGCTATATTTCTGAAAAGCACTATTTCTGGACAGAGTGTTGCAGTTTCAAGGTTGGGAACTATCTATCAAACACATACAATTTTGTCCATGTTTAGCTCCATGTAGCAGCGTAAATATTCCTTGTTTCGAGGTCCTGGGTATAACCTTAAACTATATCCAGTGGTGAGGCCCCAGCTTACGGGCTTTGGCGAGTGTGGAACCACCCTTTAATTACCATTGCTCCCAGGTCCACTCTGACCTGGAGTGGTAGTACCTGTTAGGGTCCCAACTATGGGTTAAATAGAAACCGACTTGAAAACAACAAATATAGTCTATTAAAAAAATGTCTTCCGAATCTTTGGAGTCGGCATTGAGTAACACGAAAAGGGTTGATATGCCGTAAAACAATACAAACCAACCAACCAACCCAAAAATCCTTGTTCCGAAGAATTTATATATATATATATATATATATATATATATATATATATGTATATATATATATATATATATATATATATATATATATATATATATATATATATATATAATGTTCAAACAGGGGTATTACGTTCGTTTATTCCTTTTTTTCCGTTTTCTTCGGATTTACCCATCCTCTCCAATTACCCAGGCAACGTCAAATCGCATATATATATATATATATATATATATATATATATATATATATATATATATATATATATATATATAAACTAGCGGGAGTGCCTGGCGTTGCCCGAGGTATTTTAGATGTGGGGTAAATCCAAACAAAATGGAAAATAAAGAATACGTGAACGTAATAACCCTGTGTGAATATTATATATATAAAAAACGGCGAACTTGATGCAAAATAAAGAATTAGCAAACGATGTTAAAACTTCTTAAAAAGATCGACAAACAAAAACACAAAAAACAGCGAACATGATGAAAAAAAAAAGCGAACGAAACAATGGCATAAACAAACTTGTTTCAGTATTAAAACTTTAAAAAATCGAAAAATATATCTGATATGTTGGCTCAAACGTGCAATCTTAAGATAACGACACTAATAATATACCGACTGGTCGATGATTGCGTGAGAGAAATTAGGGGTTTGTTTTTATATTTAAACTAATTCAAGAAAGAACGTTTTTTGGGCACGTGTGTTTGGCTAAATAGTCATAAAATAAAATATTTTTCTACGCCTCCTTGCAGAAAAGTGTGCAGTTGAGGGTGAAGTAATTAATGTTATTGGCTAGTTTTTCGATATTTGTAGTCCAAATGGGTCGAGCTCCAAAATGATCCTGATCCCGTGAATATCCGTCGCCTCTGTCGAAAGTTTCTCTGAGGCATACATACACACATACATACATATATTCAAACAGATGTTTGCCCATTTTATTATGTAAAACACACACATATATCCACCCACACATACATACATACACAGACAAATACGCCCCCTCAACACACACACACACACACACACACACATATATATATATATATATATATATATATATATATATATATATATATATATATGTGTGTGTGTGTGTGTGTGTATGTGCGCGCGCACGCCGCTCAGCGTAGTCCGATTTAAAAAATATGCTTATATATGATGTTGTAATTTACGCAGATGTCTGATTATAATCATGGAATATATTTTCTTATGTGTTTTTCACATGTCTTTTGGTAATTCCAAGAATAAAATATAAGGCTAGTATCCAAACTAAATCATGTAGTATTTTATCCTTTTTCTGTACTCTATTTACTATAATTTTACATGTAAAACATTAAAAAAAAATCATTCTAAAATGTATGAATTTGTATTCGCACATAAGTTCAATTTTCTTCTAATTTGCCTCTTTTCCTGGCAATATTTAACGACTAAAAAGCAAATCAAATTTATCTCACGAGTACATACTCCCTATATATTGAGCTTTAAAACACTGACAATGAAGCCCAATGAAGATCCTTCCTCATGTAGACAGACAAGCTTATTTTATATATATATACATATACATATATATATATATATATATATATATATATATATATATATATATATATACATAAATATATACATATGTTTTTGTGTGTTATTTCTTTGATAAGGCCAGCCTGTACAGATGTTGAAGCGGACAAAAACCTGTCAGGTTCTGTTTCTACAAACAAGGGTTTATTTCCGTGAAAACTAATATTTCTTCTCTCCCGTCTCTTTTATTATTTATTTTCCAGCTTGGATGATTTTATTATTGTCTTTTTTATTCAGAAAAACACATCTTGAAAAGGCCTTAATTAGGAGCCGGCAAACAATGTCGCCGCGGGAGGTGAACGGTTTGTCGTTTTCCTTTTTAGGCGTATTCATCTTGTTTTGTTTTGTGTGTTTCTGGTTTCTTTTCAAACTTTTCCCATCGTAAAAGAAGTCGTTACATACACAGAAACCAACACTCCTCAGGCACGATGTAAGAACTGTGAACTAAGTGAGTATAAACTAACAAACCAACAAACCATCAAAAATATATTTGTTGTAAAAGATAAAAAAAAATGAAATTAAAAAAAATCGCTATAATTTTTAATATACTAGCGCATATAATATTTTCTGGTTAATAAAATTTCTTAAATATATTTTATAATGTTTCGTCGTGCAAAATCAGATCCCGCATTCTGCTGATTCCTACCCTCTTATGAGAAGGAAAGTATTTCTTTGAATCTCCGCGGATTAAGACTATCTACTTATCAAGTGTTTCCTTTTCAGATTAAATATATTTTTTCCTCTTTTTCAAAGTGTTAGTAACATGATTTATTAATTGTTTGCACTTATATATATATATATATATATATATATATATATATATATATGCATACATATATATATATGTGTGTGTGTGTGTGTGTGTGTGTGTGTTTGTGTGTGTGTGTTTGTGTGTGTGTGTGTGTTTATTGTTATTTCGCACCGGAGAAAGAACGGGGTCATTAATCATGAGGGGCTAGTATTGGGAACACGATTTGCAAGGATATTATTTGTAGAGATGTCTGTTCACGTTAAACTTCAATTTCTGTGTGTCGATAGATAGATATAGCTAGATATATAGATATAGATAGATAGATAGATAAGTAGATAGATAGATAGATAGATAGAGATAGATAGATAGATAGATAGATAGAGATAGATAGATAGATATAGGTAGGTAGATGTACCGTTTTTTTAATTTCGATGGTACTAATCTCATCGCCTATTGGTCAGAGTTTTACAAATTAAAGCTTGTTGAAAAGGTAATGCCACATTAAGGGGAGTATCAATCATCCAGATCACATTTTAGGCACTTTTATAATTTTATAATGTAATCTGTTTTAATTACAGGTATTTTTGCTAGATTTTCATATGACTTACAAACTATCTGATATTTTCCCAAAATATCTAGCATTATTGGAAGAGATACTCACACTTGCTGCAATGGTTTAAAATGATCTGAAATAACAACGAGGTGAGATTTGATTCCAAATATTTCTCAGATGTTATATCTCACCTTTTTGATTTTCATACACGCAGTACATTTCTGTTTATACGAAGTATTTGATCTTAAAAGAGGGGAAGAAAGAACATATGTGAACTATTTGGAATCAAACCTTCTCTTGTTGTTATTTAAGTTTTAGTCTGTCCTGTACATCTTAAGTTTCCATAGGTTGGAGAATATGCGCCCCTCTCTTTAATTAACTGAAACAGACTATTAATAATTGTTTTTCGTCTGTTCTACCTCATGTGCTTTTGCATACAAAACATGCATTTTCTTCTTTTATAAAGGACTGTCTGCTGCGAACAAACCTTTGTAAGATTACACAAAAGTTCCAATGTCTCTCTGACGCTGTCTACGTCGGAGGTATATATATATATATATATATATATATATATATATATATATATATATATTTTTATATATGTGTGTGTGTGTGTGTGTGTTCATACATTAAAAGCATTATATATACATGTATATGTATAAATCTATATATCTATAAAAGTGAAAATGTTTGCGTACCTGTCTGTGTGTGTTTACCTACAAAAGTACTCTGCCAATTTTCCGTATACAGGCACGATATTTGAGATAAGGAGGATTGACAGTTCGGCAATTTTTTTAATCGAATTCGACCAGAAATTTCACTGTAAAACTATCAAAGTTCAAATTCCTCTGCTATTTTTCTATCTAAACATTATAATTTTAGCTGAAGGTTACTTGGACATGGATACAAACGTTTTAACTTGGTTTGACGCCTAAAACAGTAAAAGTCAAGGGCATAAAAATGGGTGAATAGTTAAATAATAGTTAGACCTCTCAGTAAATTTTTGGTTTGAACATTTGAAATTTTATATAAAGTGTATTATGACATAGAGAACGTTTTTCATTGGCTTTTTACCGAATATTTGGCTATCAAGGCATTACACTTCAGAAGATTTAACCGTTGCGGTCCCTAGCAAACAATAAAGCAAATTTTCCGTGTAAAAATTGGAAATTTTACATAAAAGATACTGAGAAAATCAGCAAGCTTTATAATCAATTATACTAAATTTTTAATTTTGGGGCGATAATTTTGCTCCCAAAAGGTCAGAACGAAGAGAGTTGCCTTTTGAAGACTCTTCCAAACTCCTGCGCCAATTTTAGCTCCAAACACTTGAGATTTTGAATATAGCTTACCTGGAATATGACTCAAAATTTTAATGTTTATATACACAAACACACACACACAAACACACACACAAATATATATATATATATATATATATATATATATATATATATATATATATATATAACTCTTCTTGCATTGAAAGCATTGTCTACATTGTAAATTAAATTGAGATACGCAGACATAATTCGTTGAAAAGCCAGACAAGGCAAAGATTTTAATAAACTAATGGATATTTGTTTAAATCAATTAAAGTGGAAGTAACCCGCTTTTATTCGGGAGTTTTATCTTCTACTGCGTGGTTTTATTACTTAATATGAAAGAAATTAGTATCCGCGTGCAATAGGGATGTTTCTTGCCCTAGTCCAGGCTGCACTTGACATACGAATACATTTTTGTTTTCGTAAAAACCCCATGCGCAAAAGAAAAAAATCATTATAAACGCGCGTTACGTCGCAATATATAAATTTAAAATAAAAATCAGCATTCGTTCATTTAAATCTGTGTCCTTGCCTTTAATCGTATTATATATGAGTATTTCAATTTAGTTTATATATATATATATATATATATATATATATATATATATATATATATATATATATATTTATGTATATATATATGTATGTGTATATACTACGTACATGTATATACGTATATTCATATGTACATATATACTCATATATATGTATATATATGTATATATATATACGCATACATATATATGTACATTCATATATATATATACACTAGCAAATGTACCCGTCGTTTACTGGGTTCAGAAACAGCCTACAGAAAATGGACTCTGATTTATGAAATTATGATAGGGTATGAAAAGGAAGGGTTGTAAATTTGGTTTGAATTTGGGGGTATTAAAGCCAAAGCGAAATATGATGAAAGTAAAAATAAAATAGATAAACCCCATAATATATTATACCTGTTCACACTGAAACACTTATCACAATATTCTGTGGATCTATATTAAAAAAATCCTTGTTAAACTTTGTGAAATATTTCCATTCTATGGAGATCAGGCGCGAACGAACACTTTTATTATACAATATTTCTTCAAACTGAAACATAATTATCAAATATACTTGCGCAGATAGATATGAAAAGTCTTTATCAAAGTTTGTGCCTATTTCCATTCTATGGAGGCCATGCGCGAATGCACACCCCACAATTTTATTATACCATCCCTATTAAAGTTAAAACATAATTATCAAAGTATTATTATGTACATCTCTATCAAAAACACTTGTAAACGTCTTTTTTATTTTTTATTTTTTTATTTCCATACTTTGTGGACTAGACGCGAACGTAGACCCCAAAATTTTAATGAACCCCCGTTCTGCCAGATCAAACATACCCATTTCTGTGTCTTGACACATCTTCTATCATTATATGTGATCAGTTTTTTTTTTTTTAAATAGTCAACCATATAGAAGCCTATTCGTAACCAGACACGCACACACACGCACACACACGCTCACATTCAGCTTTATATTATATATATATATATATATATATATATATATATACATATATATACATATATATACATACACATATATATATTAAAGGAAAAAAATATATATATATATTAAAGAAAATAATGCATTCTATGAATCCTAATTACAAAAACATTTAAACTAGAAAACTACTGACATAACTATTTACTTATTCATTATTTTATATTGTAGATCTTATCATACCAGATGTTTCGTACTATATTCGTAAGCGGCTTAAATCATGCCGAGCCTAATTATTAAAATATCTCTTGCAAACAAAATGCTGGTGGGCTCATACTGATTAATAATTAACCCAGCTCTGTATTCCTCGCAAGCTTCAGTACGATTATATCTTAATATTTAAGCAAATAATTGCTGACATTACATATGGTGATATTTTGTTCATCAATCAGAAAACCCTGGAAACAATAAAAATGGTCGATTTATATAATTAAGTTATTATGATTGATAAAGGCATATTGTAAGAAGTTATGTTAAGCTGAAATATTTACATTAAATAAAGAATGTTTACTTGATATTAAGGTACTCCTGCAGTATTTTACCCACCTATTTCACGATCTTTGCCGAGCGTTGATCGACATCCGTCGGAAAACGCCGGAACATGGCGAGCGGTACGATACTCTATCAGCCAATCAGGGCGCTTCAAACGAACGCGTAGCAGACGGATAATTTTCATTGAAATTAGCGTTTCATTTCAGTTAATTTATTGATTCATTTCAGCTACTCAATTTAATTGGAAAACAAAAATGAACCTAGGACTGCTGGAAACAACCTTAAACTCCACTGAAGCCGTCGTCGAGTTTTGCCAGGAAAGAAGCTTACATCGGTCGCCTGCCCAAAATGCCAGACACATTGCCAATTAAAAAAGAGGGAACAAGTAAAAGACGGCTTTGCGTGGAGGTGTAGGAATTCGCGTTGTCGTAGCTGGATTTCGCTGCGACACGGAACTTTTTTCATGGCCTCCAAGCTGACTATAAAAGTTATCATAAAATTGATATATCTGTGGGCTTTTGAGATGGCAACAGAGAATAACGTCCGCCGGGAATGTGGGATATCATCATCTCACACTATAACCGACTGGAAGAACTTCCTACGGGACGTCTGCCTAGATTATTTACGCAGGCATCCTAGGCAGATCGGAGGCCCAGGCCACACAGTGGAGATAGACGAGTCTGTCTTCAACCGACGCAAACATAACGTCGGCAGACTCGTCGAACCGATCTGGGTTTTCGGCGGCTATGACCCCGCTGAGAAGGAGGGTTTCTTGGTAACGGTACCTAATAGAAACGCTGAAAACCTCCTTCCAATAATTAAAAAGTATATCTTGCCGGGGACAACGATCGTGTCCGACTGTTGGAGAGCCTATAACAGAGTAGGGAGCGAAGGGTTTTCACATCTAACTGTTAATCATAGTCTCCATTTCGTGGATCCAATTACGAAGGCGACCACAAATCACGTCGAGCGGATGTGGAAAGAAGCCAAACAGAGAACCAAGCGAGAATGCGGTACCAACCGGGAGCTGTTGGAAACATACTTAAGCGAATTTATGTGGGACAAAAATTTGGACACAACCCTTTTGTCTCCATAATAAACCAAATCGCGGAAGGCTACCCGGTTGGGAAGGAGCTTCTTTCCACATCCTCTGAAAACCCTTTGCTCCCTACTTTGCCTCTACAGTCAGTAGAAAATCTTTCAGTCGGAACTAAAGATAAACATTGATTGTTCACCCCCCCCCTTCAAACATTACTGAAGAAAAAAAAATAAATAAAAACTCGTTGTTTGTGTTTAATAACGTTTGGAAAAAAATAAAATAAAATAAAAAAAATTTGAACTGTTTATTACTGTTGCTTACCCCCCCCCCAAAAAAAATCTATCGTAAAACAAAATGAAACCAAAAAAAAAAAAAAAAATCAACAAAATAAATGTATTTTACTTTAAAAAAACTTACGGTAAGTGTTTGTGATTTATTTTATCCAAATTTTTTTTAATAATTTTATCCATTTTGTTGTGTGCTTGTAATATCTTTTCCTTGTTGCTAGTCACAGACTTTTAGCGTTCTTGCACCGTAAGTTCGAATTCTCGGCTTTCTTCGGCGTTAACGCCGAAGGCGTTCGTCAACGCTCGGCAAAGATCGTGAAATAGGTGGGTAAAATACTGCAGGAGTACCGATATTAATTATAAAGATGGAATTAAAAATAAGCAAATATTCGTGAAAAATCGCAGCAAAGATCTGTAGGCTAAGTGTTATGATGATTTAATATGCATATAGATTTTGAGATGCAGAGGTAGTTACGTGGGAGATCAGTTCAATGAGCAACGCCTCAGCAGAGGGATGGATTTCTATGACTAGACGCCCATGGAAGTCAGAAGACGGTGATTCGAAAAATATAATCTTATAGAAAGCAAAATCTTAAAAAAGACCCAACATGCAATAAATGATTTTATGAAATATAATTTCCGTCTGAGCATTTCCACTTTCGGAGAGAAACCTCTTTAATTAAAGGTCGCATAGAACGAAGGTTAGATGTATGTTTTTACTAGTGTTAAAACCGATAACGATTTTTATAATCTGTTAATTTGTGAATACATAATAGAGAATACAGTAGATGAATCACGTATCAAAGCGTTAACACACACAACTTATGAGAGACGCATCATAGAAACACACATGGTATATATATATATATATATATATATATATATATATATATATATATATATACAGTGATGATCATATGTTTGTTGTTCCTTTGTTATTTATTTTTTCTAAAATCCGATTGCTGCATCGGAAAGGCCAGTTAAAAATACATAATATACTTTGTTATTTTCTTTAATTTAATCCCTTTTTTAGAATTTATTAGACAAAATTTAACTTTTATTTTACCGTGCCAATAAATATGATCATCACTGTATATATATATATATATATATATATATATATATATATATATATATATATATATATATATATATATATATATATATTTACATACACCTATATATGTGTGTGTGGGTGTGTGTGTATTATTTACTATAATAATTAGTAAATGCCTACAGAGACTAGTGTTTCATCCTTTCGGGAATCATCAGTGCAGGGTGTTACGATTAACGCAAGTCGAGAGACTCGATCCCCGACAACAGAATCATGTTTAGCTTCATTAGAAAGGACCCGAACCACTAGGCTACTGTAAACCGCGATAGATACAGTTAAAATTAAACATTTATTCAGATTAAATGCTTTTAGCATCAGCCAGAGTTATCTTATCATTATATGACGATATGCACGTATTAGCTAAGTTTACTGACTTTTTACAACTGAAAGTGCTCAACGAGAAAAATATATTTCTTAAAGGGTGTGACATTATTATTTACTATGATAATTATAAAATACCTACAGACACTCGTGTTTCATCTTTTCGGGCATCATCAGTGCAGGGTGTTACGATTAACGCCAGTAGAGAGACTTCGACCCCGGCAACAGAAGTAATTTCTGGCTTTATTTGCAATATACATGAACACACACACACACACACGCACACACACACACACACACACACACACACACGCACACACACACACACACATATATATAGTGAAAATGGTAATTAATAAAACCTGAAGAAAGTGCTCAATACCGTTGTAGAGCAGATATACGTTTTATTTTTTTATTACCGTATCTTTCTGTTAAGCTAAATTACTATTTCAGCTACTTGGCCGTAAGTAGCTGAAACAATAATGTAACTTAACAGAAAGATAGGGTAATAAAAAATAAAACGCATATATATATATATATATATATATATATATATATATACGCTTGTTATACAGCTACAATGTTAATATAAAACACACTTATATTATATATACCAGTTTTGATACCCACTGCTATCCAACAATAGGATATATTGTATTTCTTTTCCATGATCATCCTTGATATCCTTGAGTTACATATCAGATTGCAAAGCCAAAGGTTAATTTTTTCACTAGTGTGTTGGGCTAAACTAATTAATGTGTGTCCATGTAAGTATTAACAACATTTAAGCGATTTTGGACCACTTTAAACAGATTTTAATAGTTTTTTTGCTTTCGTATGACGCACTCATTTCTGATTAGATTTCTGTAATTGTAAAATTTCCCCGAGATTTCTGATTGAACCGCGATAATGCAAGGCACTTAAAAAGATAAGGTGTAACTAAAGAGTCAAATATGACTTTTTGACTTTGAGCGGTGGTAATAGTTACCTCTTACACTGATGGTTACATAAGAATCAAACACTGGTGTATGCACATAAACACTATACATATATCGACTTCATGTATATATATATATATATATATATATATATATATATATATATATATATATATATATATATATGACAACTTTTGAGGAACACCGAACGCAGTGTAATAATTAATTGCTGAGGGTTCTTATTGTTTTGTTTTTTTTCTATATTTTTTCTATATTAAAAAATCAACAAAAAGAAACTTTCGAAAAGAAGTCCAAAATACACTTCATAAGTATATGCATCCAAAGCATAAATTAGAAAAAAGGGATAAATAAGTGGTGGGGCAGAAAAAAACCATATCGAGACGTCTTTCAGCCAACCCTTTTCAAGATTATCGTTGATAATAGGGGAGAAAAGATCGTTTCAAAACCTGGTCGAAAGACCATGAATTAATAGCGATGATTAAAAAGAGGGAAAATTGTATAGGAAATAAGAGAAAAAAAGACACAATCTCAGCGAATACCCATCAATTCTAAATTATGGGTATACTCTCTTTACTTACACAGAGATAGTTGGCGCAATTAATGGATACAGCCTCGAGAATTTTTAAGTGAATTCTCGAGCGCGCTCTGTGTAAAACCAAGAAAGTTTCATCCGTTCATCCAACAGTGTAAATTTGGCGCTGTAATAAATGTTTATCAATGACCGACCTCTGTGCTGGTAAACGACCGGATGTTGGTCTTTTTTTTTGTGCCTTCGTATCGAAGGGGGGCATGTTGGGAAATGCTAACATTCAAACATTGAATGGTATGGCCCACGTAGTTAGCTTCACACTCATCGTTAAATCGATAAACAACCATATTATATTGAGTGGTGGGTGGGGGGGAAACAAAAAAAACCTTAACCCTCAGCAATTAATTGTTACACTCTGTTAGGTGTTCTTCAAAAGTGTTAAAAAATTATGCACATATAAAAATCTTTACATATATATATATATATATATATATATATATATATATATATATATATATATATATATATATATATTATCTATATATATGAAAGTGAAAGTGTCTGTGTGTGTGGGTCTGTATGTCTTTGTACATTTCCCTGCACAATAACGCTGTCAATTTTTACTCTACAGACTCGAAATTTAATATACAGTGTACTGAGATTTGGGAAAATCGATGTGATTCGTTTTCGGACAGAAATTTGGCGATTAAGGGGTCAAAGTTCAACGGTTTGACCCTCTAGAACTCTACCACACTTCTCCTACAATTTTGGGTCTAAACACGTTAAATTTTAGATATAGATTCCTTGGACATAGATCTAACTTAATAACGTTATTTGAGCCATAAACAATAAATTTTAAGGGCTCATAATAGGGGTCGAAGTTAAAAAAATACCTTTTTTTTGTTTTTCTCAGTATACACCTCAAAACACCCGGGCAACGCCGGGCACCCATGCTAGTATATATATATATATATATATATATATATATATATATATATATATATGTGTGTGTGTGTGTGTGTTTGTGTGTCTGTGTGTGTGTGTGTGTTGTTGTACTGATTAAAAACATTCTTTTCTTTACATTTAAAAATAATACACATTTCTTATATATGATTCGTGGAATTGCATTCATCTGCAAAATATCTAGCTAATTTGCATATACTTTTATACATTCATTTCCATTAAGTCCCCATTTTTTTCGATTTTCTGATAGGATTGTACTCTTTTGTTAACTATTACGTGTAATTATATTCATGCAGCTATTCGGCGCGAGTAATACTTGTTTAATATTTGCGAAAAAAGAAACGGTTATAGCAAACACCATTTATGTATGCGTATATAGATTTGTTTAAAAAATTTTGCCTGCCAAACTCCACTGTCAGCTATTAGTTTCCATAAATGAAACATTATACATAGGGTATTCGAACCCACAGAAAACCTTATATTTAATTTTGAGCGGAGGGAGGGGGATCGGTACAAAACTGTGAAAATTAAAATAAATTAATTTGCCAGGTGAACGTCGAAGGACGGCGTTACGAATATGCATGCGTAAGGTAATAAGTACTAGTTCATGTTTTATTTTTGAGTTTTGTAGCAAACAGGTCTTCATAGCTCATGCATTAACGTCAAATGAAAAAAAATAAATCGTAAGATAAACGTTTTAGTTTCGATTCTCGGTCGTTGCGCATGAGTCATTTTTAAAAAACATTTTAAATCAACAATGGGTCTAATATAATATACTAATAAATACGAAATCTGCATTAATACAATTATCATATGTAAGCTTCTTTTACAACAGGGTATTGTCGGACGACGTGCTAGTACCCATACAAAGGATGTTTACGATGTGATAGAAATAAGAACAATAAATATGGTTATGAATCAAAAGAAAAAAAATGTGTCATATTTTTGCTTTGAAGTTTTATCTTTCATTTCAATAGTTTTTTTCAATTTTGGAAAACAAATCGAATATAATTGAAAATATGGTATATAGTCTTATCAATGTTTTTTATTTGGATCTTTCGGACTTTTGTTCTTATTTTGACTCTTATTCTACAACGCGTTGGCCGATGTAACCTTCGACCTTCTTTAGCTGTATCTTATTGAACTCGGCAATATTTCTATCAAACTCGGGAATATAACTGAATTACACACGGACATTCTATATTTAATACCCGCGTGTAACATAATCTCGTTCCGTCAATTATTACAAGGTAAAAGTCCTAAGTAATTCAAAATTGCATTGTTGGATCGGCCACACTGAAAATTGAACATTCAATATCATCTATACAACTATATATCACAAAATCTTCTATTTACTGCGTCATGTGACGGAAGTTACACAGACAAAAACGTTATCAATTAGGATCAGTACAGATGTATTATGAATCTAATACTAATACTAATAACCTAAACTACGTTTATATACGTTTGAAGGCAAAACAACGCATTATTACAAAATAAACATACATTTATTTTGTTTG
The DNA here is from genome assembly GCF_053919585.1 of Euprymna scolopes. Classification (NCBI taxonomy): domain Eukaryota; kingdom Metazoa; phylum Mollusca; class Cephalopoda; order Sepiida; family Sepiolidae; genus Euprymna; species Euprymna scolopes. Next base: position 2,239,184 of record NC_136516.1, read on the forward strand.
AAATTTATATTGAAATTCATAAATATATTTCGAAGCAAAGCTTCATCATCAGTACGTCTATCTTTCTTTTAATTGTCATGTGGTTGCTGGGGCAGAGAATCAGAAAGTAGGAGTCCGTTTATTGTTTTTACGGTAGTTTTAAAATCCCGGAACGGTGCGTTGGTCACGCGGGATTCGCGTTAAAGTTTTTGTTCCTAGAAGCGCTGGTTTAGTTTGAATAAAATAAAATACGTATTATATACGTTTGAAGCCAAAACAACCGAATTATTTAAAAAGAGACAGTTATTTTGTTTGAAATTTATATTCAAATTCATAAATATATTTGGAAGCAGAGCTTTATCTTCAGTATGTATTTCTTTTTTTGCCAGGTTCTTGTTGGAGCAGAGAATCAGCAAGTAGGCATCCGTTTGTTGTTTTTACGGTAGTTTTAAAATCTCGGAACGGTGCGTTTGTCACGCGGGATTCACGTTAAAATTTTTGTTCCTTAGAAGCGCTGGTTGAGTTTGAATAAAGTAAAATACGGATTATATACGTTTGAAGCCAAAACAACGCATTATTACAAAATAAAGAGACATTTATTTTGTTTGAAATTTATATTCAAATTCATGAAAATATTTTGAAGCAACGCTTCATCTTCAGTATGTTACTAGACTACCCGTTACCCGTTGTTACCCAGTGTGTTATATTAGGTATGGAATTCATGTATGAGCGTGACACGTGGTGTAAAGAATATATTTTTTTGACATATCAGAATAATAAGAGAAATGTTTCAATTCTATAAAATCATATTAAAATGACAAAAGAATATAGATAGATTTCTATGAGTCGTTTTGTTTATTATAATTGATTATTTTTGAAAAAAATACAGTTACCGAATTATAAGTGGTTGGCCATACTTATAGGTAAATGTGCACTGAACAGATACAATAATACTTATTATAGTTACATTCAAATGTTGATATATCTGCTTTTTACCGCCGTTTATTTCTGTATTACGTTTAAGTTATTTTACACCTCACTCTTCCAATGTTAAATAATAATTTCGAAATAATCACGTTAATATTTCTGAGTCCCAATTTTCTTCTTTTTTTTTTTGTTTATTGTAAACCACACTCTTTCCATGATTTCGAAATAATAAGGTTAATATGTTAGCGTCTCAATTGTTCTTTTCTCTTTTTTTCATTCGCGTTTTAATTATCCAAATAAACAATTGTTAATACTGTCTGCTTTTTTTACATCGTTCATTTCTCTATTACGTTTAAGTTATTTTAAACAACACTCTTCCCATGTTAAATAATAATTTCGAAATAATAACGTTAATATATTAGTGCGCAGGTCATGCGCGCTTGCGCAACCGGATATCGTAAACCGGAAAGTGGGTTACATACATCGTTACAAGGTCATTTGAGTTTTATCATTATATAGATATATGCTTTATTTAAACATAGTTAATAACAACAGAGAGCAACGGTTTGATTATAATTTAATTTAAAATTTAATTTCATTTGAAATTTAATTCACATTTTTTCTCGAGATTTTTTTTTGTATAATTTGGTGACGATCCTTGCATTCCTGGTTGGCTCTCAGTATTTCTTTATTTTTTGTTTCTGTTATTCGATCGTTCAGCTTATGTTCGAGTCTGTTAAGTTTACCGGTGTGCTTCTGAATTGTTTCTTTAGCGATTGCAATTTGCCTTTTGATTAAATTCAATCGTGACTCTTAGGTTATGGTATCGTTTTGCGCTAGTGCGCGATTCAATTTGAATTGTTTCTATATATGCAAGTTTTTTTTAATTTAAAAGAATAGCATTTAAAGCAGTAACCTGCTTCCATTTAATTATGCCGTTTTATTATTTTTTTTAATTTGCTTTTAGCTTTTTGTATTAACATTAACAATGTTTACACATGTCACATAGTTTTTCCCCGGACATTGTAAAATAAGAGCGAATAGATAAAAAAAAAAAACTGGGCAAGTCAAATGATTTTACTACTTATAGGCTATGACGAGGATAATCTGTGTGGATGGGGCAGTAGCTGAGCTGAATAGAAAAATATAGGAGTGGTAGATTAAAGAAAATCGTTTAAAATATACATTTTTTTAAATGTTAATAATAGTTTTTGGGTTACAATATTTTTAGCTTTAGTAAAATTTGTTTCATTGTGTATTTTTTGTGTTGTGGATAAAGATTTGTCTAACATCAGAGTTGGGAATGGATGTATTTTTTGTAGATGGTAAAAGATAATTATTTTGTAGAAGTGAAAAAAATTATTATGCATAGTAAAGCGATGGGATAGAGTCGTGGTTGTGTTACCGAGCATACTATTTGTTTTAATGGTGTGTTAGCGATGCAATCTCTTAACCGTCATTTAAACTTATATATAACTGTAGTTTGTTCTAAGTGTTTTAGTTTTGGAAAATCAATTTTTACCACTATTTTTCATTTAATTGCGTAGTTAATAATTAGTCTGAGTGTTTTCATCAACTGAGTAAGCACCATTGGTTCATCATTTCAAGTTTGCTTGCATCTATTGGCAGTTAATGGATTTACTTAGTAATTGGATTGGCAATTCCTCGTGTTGTTACTGTTTGTTGTGATATTTCTTTAGTTTTGGAGCATTACCTTTATTTGTTGGTCGACGATGTTATTAGAAAATAAATACTTGTTTGACATATTTTTAGTTTACAGAGTATTGTTTTCTTCAGTAGAGAATTTTAGTTAAGCGCAGTTTGGAAGATTTTCACTACATCTATTTTAAAACGGTGAAGGGTTTCTCTCTTTCTCTCTCTCTTTCTCTCTCTCTCTCTCTCTCTTAATATTTAAAATACAAGAATCAAGATTAGTGTTTATGTCATAGTTTTATATGTTTAATGATTTGTCGAAGTGCCGATGATTAAATTCGAGGAATGAAAAGTGTGTACAGACATTTAGCCTACCTTTGTGTATTCGTTAATTTGAGAAAAGTTCCTTGAGTGTTTGTATTTTTTTTTAATTATTATCGTCTAGAATAATTGTATTGTCTACATATTGTCCGTAAATAGTGGGTTTACTACTGCTTTTAAATGTATTATTTTCTACGTATCTACTGTAGAATTCGCTTAGGATCGGTCTAACATATATATATATATATATATATATATATAATTAAGTAATGTATATTTTATGATGTAACATGGTTAAATTTCAAATATACAATTTTTATGATATGCAAGACAATATATATTTCAATAAGTATAGAGTTATTGTAATGTATTACTTGTTGAAATGTATTCTTTGTCTTGCATGTAATAAAAATTCTAGATTTGAAATGTAACCATTTTACACCATAAAATTAAATTACGATTAATTTGCTCTATGTTGTATATTGAGAAAATTTTTTTTATTTAGCTGGGATTTTCTTTATGAAATTTTACAGCCAATAATATATTTTAAGACCGATAGTCACTGATTTCAAAACCAGTGCATTACATGATTCTGAAGTGTATATATATATATATATATATATATATATATATATATATATATATATATATATATATAAATTACTAACTAGCTCTACCTACGTATTGAGCACTTTTGAAGTAAATACTTAAAGTTTACGCATAAATCTATACTTTCGTATATTAAATTTATGTGAGTAAATGAAGTAGTTATATATATATATATATATATATATATATATATATATATATATATATATATATATATAGCCAAAATCATCGCAGCACACAAGAGCAATGAAGTCAAAGAACCGGAAGCCTCATTCGGGCTCATAAGTTATACACATCCGAACTCAGGATTTGAAACCCGAGCCTCTTGCATGCAAGGCAATCGCTCTACCAACGGAGCCAATGCCCCGCACACAAGAATTTCTATTATCCAACACAGGTCAAGCAAACCGCGAAGAAATCCGACTGTGAAATGAACCTACTTTGTCTCAACAAGGGATGCGGTCATCCAACCAGCTAATAACCCCAAGCCGATGTCTCACAAGTAGGGGGTTTAACTCGAAAGAACGATGCCATCCAGCAGTGCTAACCAAGCGAGCAAATTATGATAGGATTTTCAGAATGTGAGAGATTGTATATAATAAATTCCACAGCCAAACCACGTCACAGTCCACAAGGGCCATGAACGTATATACATACGTATATATATATATATATATATATATATATATATATATATATATATATATATGTATATATATATATATATTTATGTGCGTGTGTGTATATGTATGTGTGTGTCAATTATGTTTGAGATGGTACAGAAATTAATATTGCTATCATAAATAGAAGGCGTTTATAATTCATGATAAAAAGTGAAATACATAAATCACGGTTACAAAGATTAACGACAAAAGGACGAAGAAAATGAAAAAAGAATAAAGGGGAAGAAAAATAATGGGAAAGTCAGCTGACCGGTTTCGCCCTCACTTTCTCAAACCTGTATTGAGGGATTATAAAAAGGAAAAATCGAAAATATGTGCATCATTAAAATAAAGTTAAGATGCATAATGGTGAAAAAGGGAAAGGGGAAGCGATTGCAATAAAGCAACGTTATATTATTTTTTTTTCATTCGAAGAACCTATAGGTTAATCACGCTCAACCTACGAGAAATTCCCTCTCCTACCAACGAGAATAGTCTCAAAGATCCCTGAATGGTATGCTAACTCAACATTCCATTTAAAGATCTTGGATTTGCTGCGGTTTAGGAAATATAACTAAATTTACATAGGCACGACACTGGAATGTTTTGAACAAATCGTCGGTTAAATCTGGAAGTCCTCGTCAGGCGACTTAATACCCGGTTGCTTTCCACAGAAAAAACTGTCCTCAGGACACACACACACACACACCCACACACACACACACACACACACACACACATATATATATATATATATATATATATATATATATATATGTATATATATGTATATATATATATATTTAATTCATATATATATTACATTTATATATATATTACATTTATATATATATATATATATATATATATATATATATATATATATATATATATATATATATATATATATTAGCGGAGAGGGTGAGAGAGAGAGGGGAGATTGAGAGATCTGTGTGTATCATGTTCCAAAATTATCGATTTCTTAGCTTTAAGAAGTCTTGTATATTTTCTGTTTAAAATGTAAATTCTTTCTCCCCAGATAAGTGAAGGAGATTGAAGTCTTTCCTTGCCGCTTGCCAATCAAGCTTTGGTTTTTGACATTTTGACTTAAACTGCGACTAAAATAAATCGATTTATACATATATAAATAAGTTTCTATGAAGAGATGGAACGCGATGGGAGAGAAAGGTGGAGTTTGGGATATACAGATATCCTGTGAGAGGTAGAGATGGAGTGGGGCAGAGACTGTGCCTGAAATCTCGTTCATTGATCTATGAAAAAATCGATTCCGATGGAATGAATGCGCTGAGGTCCAAACTCTTGACGGCTAATCGGATCGTCTTTCTTAAGAAAACAAGTATTTATTTTCGTTCAGTTGCGCCCACTTAATAAGCTCGTTTTGCGCTGAAAATCATATTCCAAACAGCACTGAAAACTCATAGTGGAAGAGAGTCAGGAATTTTTAAAGCAGTCGATGTGAGAGTTAGACTCGTAATCAAACTAGGGGTTAGTGTAAACTTTAGACTTTAAATCATCCAAATAAATAAATTAAGCAACAGTCTTAATATATATTTATATTTTTCACAAATTGTTTATCGCTTATTAATGTGTACAACTACTCCAAGAATGCTACAAATCTCTGACACGCGTATGGCAGCAAAAGCAGCAGCACAGCAGCAGAAACAGCAGGGGCAACATCCAGCGTATGTAGAAAGCGAGACTGGGACGAAGTAAAAGGTATAGTCTAGTCGATACTTATGCACATATGTTATCGTGCTAAGACGTTAACGTTATTACTCAGAAAACCTTTCTTAACATGACTATGAGCGGAGAGTTGTAACGTTTCTGTAATTTCACATAACAATTTGATAAAAAAGATTTGTTAAAGCTCGAATTTACTAGCAAATATGTTTTTTTTTTTAAAAAAGCAGAGAAACATAGCACGGTAGCATAACCACCGGAAAATAGTAAATATATGAAAACAAAACTAACGTGGAGCCATGATGTAAGACACGGACAAAGAGAACGTGTTACGCATGTGAGCCGGGAGCGATAGGAATAGACGCATCCTAAACATGGTCAGATAAAGACAGTGTATACGTGTTCGAACGAGCGGAGTCTTGTTTATCACATGTGAGTATAAGAAGACTTTTGAACAAGAGACAATACTAAATTCTAAGAAGTACCTGTAAATAAATGCATGTTGTTTCACAAAAAAAGCAGTCGAGTTTTTTTTCATTTTACTTTGTTTCCGGCCCTGTCGGTCGGGCATTAGAATACGCCGACTGCCCCCCCCCCCTGCAGAGGGTAAAAGTCCCTCAATGGGGATCCTGGATATTACCTTAAACTATATCCAGTGGTGAAACCCCAGCTTATGGGATTTGGAGAGTGTGGAGCCACCCTTTAATTACCATTGCACCCAGGTCCACTCTAACACGGAGTGGTAGTACCTGCTAGGGCCCAACTATGGGTTAAATAGAAACTGACGTGAAAACAACGAATATATTCTATTAAAAAAAATGTTTCTTCAAAATCTTTGGATTCGGCATTAACAACCCGAAAAGGGTTGATATGCCGTAAAACAAAAACAACCAACCAACCGACTTTGTTTCCTTGGGACTGTCTGCATACAAAGTGTTGGTTCTTCTGTTATTAAGAAATTGTAAGAAGGAGAATAGGACGCCGCTAACATTATTTTTAAACTACTTTTTATCAGTGTCATTTAAGGAATAACTACTTTATGTTTGCACACCTTTGACTCTTATACAGGTAATCGATTGTGATAGGATAGATAAAAGTTGGAGACAGAGCCGAACGTTTTTGTATGTTAGAACTCAGAATCTTAGACTATATCGAACGTTATTATATTCGACTCTAATCTGTGTCTCCAAACGTAATAATGACGAATATGTATCGTTATGTTTGAAGCATAAATGTGATAAAAAAATTGTTTATTTGAGATCACACACAAACACACATGCACACACACAAACGCACGCACACGCGCACACACACGTACACACACACACACACACACATATATATATATATATATATATATATATATATATATATATATATAGTCATCCACATACGGTACTGCTTCGCTGTATCAAAGCTCATCATTGCGGCTAGAATAGCTACGACCTACAGCCTGGATCGAAACCCGACCGCCCGTACAACGGTCAAGGTTTTGAACCAATACGCTGCTGTGAGGATAGTGAATTAACAGTGTTTGGATATCGTGAATTGTTTACACAAAGAACATCGATTAATATACTATTGGTATATCGTGCATCATCTCTTAATACGCTAATGCTATACACACATACACACAAACACACACACACATACCCATACACCCCCATACACACACACACACACACACATATATATATATATATATATATATATATATATATATATATATCCGCTTACTCTCGATATGTATACTCTTTTTTATACAATATTTTTAACATTGAGAGGAATATATGTATATTTATATATATATATATATATATATATATATATATATAATTGCTAATAAACTGAGAGTTGAAAAGGTAAGTTTCAAAGTCATATATATATTTATATGTATGCATATATATACACACACATATATATATGTATATATACATATATATATATGTATAAATATATATATATATATATTTAATAGTACATAAGTTCAGAAAAACATTGGTTCCGTCGGTTTCAAGCCCAACATAAAGGGGACCAGTTAACGGTAAAACGTAAATGATGTTAGGCTCTCGTCAGCCGTGTTGTATATATATATATATATATATATATATATATATATATATATATATATATATATATATATATATATATATATATGTATATATATATATGTGTGTGTGCATGTGTGTTTGTATATACATCGCATTTAATATAGTGTATATACATTTATACATACACACATATATATATATATATATATATATATATATATGTATACAGGTTTATGCGTGCAATAATAATTATAAGCATACATTAATTTATTAATCCATCCGTAAATCCCTCAACCATTAAACTTCTTTCTATATTTAAAATAAATAAATTTTAATAAGTCAGTTGGATACGCTTTGGATGAGTGTTGCTTTGATATGCTTGATAGGTTCTCATTAGATCTTCAGAATGAGGCAACGTTGAGCATGCTCATTACCAGACCGGGCGCTGTAAGTAGGAAAACATCGATAACTGCAAGACCTGTAAAAACCTGAAGTCATCATCTTAGAAACAACGGTTTATGTGTTTATTAGTTCAATGTTGCCATGAAAATTGCTCCTTAAAGAAAGCGGTTTACCTTGCTAATGATTCGTGCCTCTTTACTACATGATCGATAACAGTAGGAAGCTCTAATATTTTCTTGTCCTTTTCAAATACCATAAAGTTTTTTTTTTGTATTCCCCTTGCCTTTTTTATATTCTATCACATCGGTTGAGCTACATAATTTTTGATCTTCAATATTTACTAGCATGGACACCTGAAGTTGTCCGTGATTCAAAAATGATCAACAAATGTTTCACATTGTTAATATTTCTTCTCATCGAAATCTGAGATATAACGTATTTTTAAGTTAAATCCATCCATCTTCTGAACTAATCGATGACACACAACTTGATCTAAGTTAACAAAGCGACATATATATATGTGTGTGTGTGCGTGTGTGTGTGTCTGCGTGCGTCTGCGTGTGTGTGTATATGTATTTATAAAAATCTAACCATATATATTCCAAACACGAACCAGCGGTTTCATTGCATTGGAACAGCCTTCTGTGGCTGATAAAAAAAAGCATTTAAAATCATCAGCGTCTGATAGAAAGAGGAAAAACAAAACGGAAAAATGAGCACGTTGTATTCTTTAATCGAGCACTATATTTGATTTCTTTTCCTCGCATACTGACACTTCAGCAAAAAGTTTGACATGCCTTATGTCGATGGCTGCATTATATTGTATAAAAATTACTATTAATTTAAAATAAAATTATATTTATGTAACGACTTGAAGTAAAGATAAACATACAACAGTTAAGATTGTGCTCTAAACAAGAACCATCCACTTCGAACCCGTCTCTCTTTTATTAAGAAAGCCCACTGTTAATTTTATACGCCGAGACGATACAAACCCTTTGTAAGAACACTCCCAGCATATAATGCAACTTTGGGCTAAATTCATTCCTCTCCTCAATAAATCCACCACGCCCTTTTAGAGTCCATACATAACGAACACACAGAAACGCAAAAGCACAAACACAAAGTGCCTTTTATATATTACTACGGATAACTTCTATTAAAATCATGCTATATTTTTAGAATTTTTCTGCAACATAAACCCGCTTAGCAATAAAATCTTACACCATTTAATTGTTGAGGTCCCTAAATGCCAGAAAGATTTCTATTCTAATAATTTATTCATCTCGAATAGCTAGACTTTGAAAGTCCCTTCCTGCTACCTGCTTTCCTGTCTGAACAGATATGTAGAAGGTTAAATGTAATGTAAACCAGCATTTTGTAAATCTTTTTCCCCAAATAGTATCCCCTTACGCCCTTGTTAGGGTGCAACGTGAATAAAAAAGAATGTTCATTTGTTTTTTTACTATAACTGTATCCGTTATCGTCTATTTACATTGATATTTATTTTAATGTAACTATTTATACAATATTTACATGCTTGTCAATTATTGTCACAGATAATTGACAAGCATGTAAATATACCAAGCCTGAAACGAAAAAGAAACAGATAAAGTAAAAGTTAACAAGAAAAACCGCTCCTGAAGATTATCGGATGCACCGACAGAAAGCACTTGAGTAGAATATGGTTGAACAACAACTTTTGGGCGCCATTATATACAATATGCTAGCTGAGATAAATAAAAGCCCGCTCGTCGATCCGAAAAATATCCAGAAGAATTGGAATAAAGAATAACTCGTGTTTACCCAAAGGTGCTTGAATAATTACTTGCCGCCAATGTATATATATATATATATATATATATATATATATATATATATATATATATGTGTGTGTATATATATATATATGTGTGTGTGTTTGTGTGTGTGTTTGTTTGTATGTACATCGCATTGAATATGGTGTGTATGCATGTATACATTTATATATGTATACAGGTTTATGCGTACAAAAATAATTATAAACATACATTGATTTATGAATCCATCAGTAAACCCCTCAACTGTTAATCTCCTTTCTATATTTAAAAAAAATCAATTTTAATAATCAGTTGAATACGCTTAGGATATATATATATATATATATATATATATATATATATATATATATATATATATATATATATATATATATTGAATACATGACAAAAGTCAGTATCCCAAATTTCATGATGTCGACTACCTTACAATTAATTTCTTTTAATTCAGTTGGCATTTACACTTCTTGACAGTATATGTTTTGTAGCAAAAATTATGTACTTAATTATTATGTCACGCAATAATTAAATGAAGTATGCTGTGCTTCATAATTGCATTGCGCTTCTTAAATATGGAATGGTATATAATATATAAAAAGGAATTTAAAGTTAACAAAGATTTTTTCCACAGAATATATATATATATATATATATATATATATATGTATATATATATATATATATATATATATATATATATATATATATATAAACTCAAATAACCTTGTAACGGGGGTGTAACCCAACATCCGGTTTACGACTTCCACTTGCACATGTGTACATAAATAAATAATCAACGCGACAATAACACATATTGTTTTACTGTGTATGTTTTCAGCGTCCCAATTGTTTCTTTTTCGCGTGTAAATTATCCAAATAAACAAATGTAAACACTTTCTGCTTTGTTTTTACATCGTTGATTTCCGCATTTTGCTATTTTAACGCAATTCGCTTACAAATAAATCTACTTTAACCCGTTGAAAACCACAAGAGCATTTTACAACGGGTATTTACCCACCGCCTTCATTTTTAGAAAATTAATTCTCCATTTTTTAATACACCTTTCTTAAAAAACATTCATACATTTTCTTCTACACTACAAACATAAATAAATTACCCCGAAAATATATTTTTTGAAATTTGCGTTAGAAATAAGTAATCAACGCGACAATAAAACGTATTGTTTTACTGTGTACCTTTTCAGTGTCCCGATTTTTGTTACGCGTTTAAATTAAAAGATATCACAGAAACGTGAATTTAACTTGAAGTATTATGGTATCTGTTCAGTGCAAGTTTTCCTATACGTGTTGCAAACCACTTATCATTCAATGGCTGTAATTTTTTTTTCAAACATAAACAATTATAAACAAAACCACTCATAGAAATCTATCGATGTTCTTTTTTCATTTTAATATACTTTCATAGAAATGTTTCTGTTATGTCACAAAAACTATTTTCTTTACGCCTCAAGTGTCACTCTCATCCATTAATTCCATAGCTAATATTACATACTGAATCAACGGATCACGGGCAGCCTTCTCTCTCTCTCTCTCTCTCTCTCTCTCTCTTCCTCTGTTTATCTATGTCTCTCTATCTGTATATATATATATATATATATATATATATATATATATATATATATATATATATATATATATATATATACACACACAAATACACTCTGAGATAATGGGTTTCTGTTAGAAGCTATCAACGGGATATTTCACGTTGTTTAATCGTTCTGAAATGATGGACGATATTCAACGCAGAGGCGCATTAGCCTTCTGGCACGCGTTAGGTAAAATGAATCCTTCTTGTCGAACATTATGTCCATCAAATAAAGAGTAAATATATTTCATTTCGGTTTCCCATTATCAATTAAAATATCTTCTTACTTAATGTCTCTCTGCCGCGTATTCCATGTAACCACTGTATTTCATATTCCTCCCCTTTTTGCAATTGGCTTACCTCATTTAAACAGCGAAGGGAAATTTCTACGCTTAATTTAATCATCTAATATAAATCCAGACAAATTAGATCAAATAAAATCGTTGACGTGTCCTGATCGCCGTAGACGGCATCTCTTTCTTGATCAGATCAACTACCATTCTATTCTGAAACCTTGTTTCTTATTCTCGGCTCATATAACAACGTAATTTGTCTAAACAGGTGGCCTCACGGCACATTAACTACTATCAAGGGGCTGCGCATCAACATCCGACACATAGCGGTGATCCTTGCCCAATGATGCGACTCCCAAAACTAGGTAAAATCATATCACTTAACACTGAGGCCCGCCTAAGCTGATAGCGTATAACTTCTCTCAGATAATGCTCATCGTCCTGACATATTCACTTGAGGTAGGCAATGTTAAATAATGTTAACATGGATTGTTTTATCTCGTTACATATTTTCCGTGCCAGGCTGCATAGCCCAGTCTATAATACATCGACATAAAGGCAGGCAAAATAACATACCATATCAAAATCATGGCACAAGCCTTCGAGGTATCTTGGCTTTTAATTATATAGAAAGCAGTTATTTTAAATCATCGAGTGTGACTTGTATCCGTAACGGGACATTTCGAAGGAAGTCGTTTGGTGGATCTAAAATAAGGTTTGAACGTTAGCCTTTTCGGTTGTCGTGTAGACTACCTCATGGTGGTTTGATGGCAGGGCAATTGTTGACTGCACATTTCTTACTAGTCTGTTGTGAATTTTCAATAAATCACGAGTTCTTAATAACGGCGACTTAGTGTTGCTGATTTCCTGCTGATGTTGTCAAGCCTTCTCTTTGCTTTATCAATTTCACTCTTACCCTTTTTTCTAGATTCTATATACTTTTGTCTATTTGTGCTAGACTTGTGTAAGATAAATCTTCAAAATTCATTCTGCCTTGAAGAAATGGCAGCTATACAAGAAATGGATTAGTGTGGAAGGTAGGATTTGCAATAAAACGTTTATGTGGGAATATTTGTTTCAATTGCTGCTTTGAAACATTTAATTTACACACTCTTCCGCAAGAAAGGAACATGTACTACTACTCTTTATGAATCATGTGTGATGTGACACCTGGTTGAATTCCAGTAATCTTTCTTCCGTATGTTATCGTTTTAAGATAGCCCTTCAACTGAGGGTTGAGTGTTTAGCGTGATGTCTACTAAAACTGCAATATAGTAAACATGGACTGTAGTAAGCAATAGGTCTAGCAATGTATCTTACTTATCCTGACAACTGGGTCCGGAAATCGACGGTCTGTGTCATCGATAAAGAAATTATAAGTAACTTTATTTCAAGTTAGGTTAAATTAAATACAGACCTGACTGTATGATTTAGTTTGATTCTAAAACTCATGAAAAGCATTGCAGATATAAACTATAATCTGTGCACGTGTCCGTCTGAGTCTATATTGTGTAGCTTTAGATAACCAGATTCGTTAACATTGTTAACATTGTGTAGATTGGTTTCACCTAGCACTAAAATATATTGGATGTTTGCAAAGAGAAATTATTCTACACAGACTAAGTTAGTTCTAAGTTTAGCCTCAAGAGACGAGCGATTGGTTTAGTTTAAATGCTTCTGATTTGGTCGTATTTTTCTTTTAGCTATCAGTTTATTTAATTTAGTTTTAGGGGAAGCGATGTTAGGCATAGTGGGGATGCATTATACCAAGCATGAACACACTAGAACCCTATCAGTCGACTGTTCATCAAAATATTGCAGCCTCGAGAATGTCAACGACTCTCATCGACTAGAATTGAGAGACGTCTCTGCCCCGTAGTATGGTGCCATATCGTGGGGAGGCAGTATATCAGCTTTTACGTTGGAGTTTTTCTCTTCAATATGAAAAACCTGATGAGATCTCTGAGTTCATTAGAACACGGAAGGGGTACCCCAGGCTTCTATAACACGTATTTCTAGGCCACCCTATGGGTAGTTAGAAATATTGAGTTAGTTCTTACGAACATCAGTAGCTGCAATAAAGTTTGACTTTTTCACTAAAACTTAAATAAAACATTGAAGACAGGTTTCTTTTCTGCTATACGTTTAAAAGGAGCGGTAAATATAAAGCATGGGGTGTAACATTATATTCGTATCTTTTATTTGATAAAGTTTTAAATTAGAATATAATCGGTAATATAGTATTTATAAAAATATGTTGTTAAAATAAGAATACGAGGATAAAGACTACAAGTTTGGTTCATAATTGTCAGGTTGCCAGGAAAGTTCTAGCGGGTTCTTATTTAAAATTCACATGGACATATCTCGACCCAAACAAATCATTAATTGGCTCAAATTAGCATCATTAATATCAACAGACTTTTTCTAACGTAAAACAACTGTATTTATACAAAAAAACAAATCTTGTGTTCAGGTGGAGTTGAAGTTGTTGAAAGGGTTCTTGATCTCACTTAGGATTTTGAAACATTCCTTAAGCAGAAAGTTGTCGAAATGCTTTAAAAATTGTGGTCAGTGGGTGAGAACTCTGGAGAGTATGACCGACAAAGCAGAGATTCGTAGCATGATTCGTCTAACTTCTGCAGTATCGGTTTAGCAACGTGCGGTCGGGCATTGTCATGGAGGATAATTGGTATTTTCTATTGTCGAAGTTTAATCAATTTGTTAACAATACTTCCTCGTCGTAATGGTTTCTCCTGCATTATAAAAAAAAACAAAAAAAAACAAATGTAATGGATGATGGCGGTGGAAGCCCCTACTAGGGAAACACGTCGTTCTTGTTGCGTAAAAGAAAGATGGATGACACTGCATTGTGCCGTTTCTTTTGATCGTTGTTTAATCCGTGAGGCACACATTTTTTAAGCTGTTTGCCTTTCCGATTTTCCTCCCAAATGGTTGGAAATCGTCGTATACCTTATATCTAATTTAGAAGGAAGTTCTTGAACACTTGTGCGTAGATTAGCTGTAGTTCGATTCTTTATTGATCGTTGTCTAAATCCGATGACCGACTAATATGCTCATCATTTTCAAGACTGTCCTCGCGACCAAGAAATTTCCTTTACCACCATTGTGTTGTGCGTTCAATATTGATTCTTGGACCAAACATGCAAGAGCTGTTTTAACAACTTTTTGTCATAGCTTTATTTGAAATAAGAAAATGGTGCGATTTTACTTTTTTCGAACAGGTATAATTATTTGAAAACGAGCGTAATAAAAATGATTAGATAGAGCGAAAATGGCCTTTGAAATGATATATAAAGTAGACGTTTTATATTGACAACTTATTTGAAAGAACATCATTTGAAAATATAATTTAAAACATTTGTTCAACGTAATAATTACGCAATTTAATTAAAAGTCTGTTACATTTTTTTAAACAACGAGTGGAATAAAAAAAATACTCCCAGGCAACCCCAGAAGGAGTAGTATACAAGCATTTCTAATCTGGACGAAAAACTTTATTTTCCTACTGTTTACTGTGATTAAAACTATTTGGAAATGTCAAAACGCTGATACGGTGGAATCAGAATTTAAGCCTTGTCATATTTCCGTATCTTTTGCAGACATCGCCCGGAGGCGGGAAATAAAATTGATGAAGAAACAAATTTCAAGTAACAAGGACGAATACACATTTATATACACAAGATAATAATTAAAATGAACAAACATAAAAAACCTATAAATCAGTATTTTCGTCAATATGTATGTTAAACTACTGAAAAAAAACAGCTTATGTATTTAAAATACACTTCGAAAACTGGACATTTTTATATATCTTGCGGGACCCTGTGGAAATGCTGCGGTGTTTCCTTGACTTATTCCTATAATTTCCCTATAATATATTGCGTATTGATCTATTAAAAAAGGGCAGGTGACAATTCAATGACTACTTTTACATTTTTGTTTTGCTTTTACGATTATATTTCTTTTGTAATTCACGTTTTGCTTCGATTTTTATATCTATATCGAAATCCAGAAATGGAAATGAAAATTGAACAAAGTTTTCATGCTCCAAGCTCTTTATCTTTTCCTATTTAAATTCACTAGCAGGTGTAACCGCTGTTGTCCGGTATTAAACGTAACTTTAAATTCTTAAAAAAAAGTAAATAAATAACTGAATGAAACTAATACGTGTGCATGCAAGTGTTATGCTTTTTCTAAAGGGTTCACTACTTTTAAGTAAAAATAAACAAACAAAAAAACTAATACTCAAGCTGGGATTGCAACCGAACCAACAAATCAGTAAATCCAGTATGATAATCATTAGAATCGCTTGCTGATATATTTAAAAGGTGATTTTAAACCCCCTGAAACAGTTTGCAAAAAAAAAAACAAAAAAAAAAAACGATAACCTTTTTCCAGTTTAACCCTGTAGCAGTCCCTTTTTTTCGGATGAAAACCGATGAAAATATTTCCACGCATCTGAATACATTGTATACTAAATTTCAAATCTATAGATAAAAATCAGTTGAGTATATAGCTTAAGAAGTCTTCTGACATACACACACATACACAGATTTTGGCTTTCATAGATATACTTGCAGGCCGCCCGGCATTACCCATGGCCATGCAAGTGTAATGTTTTTTTTCTAGATAGTTCACTTCCTGTAAGTAAAAAAAAATAGGCGAAACCAAATCGTAAAGACAATGAGTCAAATACGATAACCGTCAGACCAGATTGACACGTTCTTTAAAAGGTGTTTTCCAACCTACTTATTGCTATCATTAAGAAGCTGCCATATTTTATGACAGCTCTGGCGCATTCTTAAACACAGTTACTAAACAGAAAAAAATCAATAGCTACTCTTTTTATCGGATAGAAATGTAATACACATTTTTCAAATCTCTTAAGCCTTAAATGCAAAATTTCAAGTCTGTAGATAAAAAGTCCATTAAGTATATTGGCTGAGAAATGTCTTTACACACCGTTTCATTTTTATGTATTTTCTAGGGCTGTTTCATAGACGATTCTTTCACTTTTATTATTTGCAGAACATGATTGAGTTTGTTCAAAGAAAAACTAAAAGAAGAAACAATGACATTAATTTTAAACGCACCAAAAACTCTACTTCACAAGAACTCAAGATACGGAATTACTGAAATTGTCATCCATCAAAAGCTTGCTCTGCAATGGGTTTATTAAAGTAGTCTTTAATGAGATGAAATCGGAAGGCCACAGTTTTTACGTTGGCGTACTCAAAGGATCCATCCTGAGCCCAACTCACTTCCGGCTTTTTATAAAAGGTCTCTTAATTACATTTTAAGGTCTTTTGAAATCATATATTTATTTTAAAAATCCCGTTTTGTTCCTGTTTTCCATAATTACATAAAAATAGAAAAAAAATAAATGTGTCAAGAAAAAACATGAAACAATTCTTAGTTTGGATGGTTCTTATGAATCTGTCCTTAATTTATATTTCATTCGATATCTGCATTTACGCTAAATAAAACTACACAAAATAAGCGTGGAGTGTCAAAGAGGGCGACAAATCGAGGAGAGAAAGCACTAGCTAGAGAACACCTGGATGATTACAAAAAGGATTAAGATATTCAGGAGACTTCTTGCCACTCAAAAACTATTGAAGTCCAGTGGTCGCCGTCAATGAGAGATCAATGTAGCGGTTGTAACGATAGCGCAAATCTATCTGTAATAATAATGGTTATCGAAAGAGGCAGAGAGTACTAATAATCTGGAGAGATTTGTCCCTCAGTCTCCAGAGAACGCCACAAGTTATTCTCAACGAGGAATATTTGATGATGGACGGTGTAACTACTCCTAGTGAGTAAATAATAACGAAAAAGTAGTGGGGGATGCCCTTTTCTCTACCCTGCAACCTCTCTCCCACAGAAGAGACGTTGCGAGCCTATCCTTGTTTTATCGTTATTTCCATGACAGGTGCTACTCTGAACACCAATCTCTGGTCCCTCGCCAATCTTTCACGAAAAACACCCGTCTAGCTGAATCCACTGTGAAAAATTTCCCCCACTCTATATCTGTGCCTAAATCAAAACGCGGATTCCATGAACAAAGCTTCTTTCTTAGAACTGCACGGCTGTGGAACTCTGTTCCGTCTACCTGCTTCCCACCGGACTACAACTTGGATGCGTTCAAGTCCAACGTTAACAAATTCCTAATGAACCACCCCCTTAAGTAAAACCTTCATCAAATCTCCACACTAACGTAATGTACTTGCAATAACCCTTATCCCTGAGTGGCTTCCGGGCCTTGATAAGTGGTGATCACTGTGTAAATTTTTTTTTTTAAAGTAACATAAACTGAGAAACTGAATCTCTAATAACAGTCGCACAAGATAACACGATTCGAACGAACCACGCCAAAGCAATGAATCGACAAGACACAAGAAAACAAAAAACAGATTTGTGGAAGAATAGACGAAACAATAAACCACACAGTAAGCGAATGCAGCAAATTTGCCTTCAAAATAGACACGATCAAGTGGAAAAGACAGTACACGTAGAATTAAGCAGAACAGAAACTTAACCGCACGGACTAATGGCAAAAGCAAAAGTCGGCAGTAATACTTTAAAATGCATATCACACAATTGTATGGGGCATAGATATACAAACGGATAAATCAATCTAACAAAGGAGAGTGAGTGTCATACTAGTTCACAAGATCAGCCAGATTGCAGATTTTGCCGTTTAAGCAGATCACAGAGAAAAAAGACAGGAGAAAGAAAAGCGAAGCAAATACACTTAACAAGCTAGAAAACTTTAAGAGATATAGAATATGAAAAAGTCAGGATAGCACCACTAGAAGTAGTAGCGCTCTGGACAATAAAGAACAACGTTGAAAAAAAATGAGAATGATTGGATTCGGAATGGATAAAAAGATACAACGCATGCAAGTAAGAAAAACAGCTGAAATATAATTGAAAACCTTAAAATGAGCTATAATACAAACTGGACATACAGAAAAAGCTACAGATATAAAACATAAAAGAAACCCCACGTGGAATTATGAAAGCTGAAACGGTAAAATTTTAAGTTACCCCCTGCACCCTTGGCTCCCTTTTTTGTGTCACAAAAACACTTCAGCCACACAAAATAAGCGAGGGGGTAAAGGAGAGGCCGACAAGAGAAAGCACTAGCATGACCTCAGCTGGATTAGTGAAAAAAAGATAGTGAGAGGGGCTATTGCCACCACAATTTGAATGGAGTATAGTTGCCGCCAACGACAAATCAATGGTAAGTGACTTTTATTATAACGCAAATTTATCATCAAGGGTCATCGAAATAATTGAACAGTACTGGAAATCTGAGGAGTCGTGTTGTCACCAGGAATCCAGAGGACACCACAAGTTATTCTCAAAGAGAAATCTGTTATTATAGACTTTTAACTGCACTTAGTGTGTAAATGATGATGATGATGATCTGATCTGATTTCTATTGTAATTGAAAAGCTTGGAACTACAACAAAAAGTCATCATAATTTTACAAAAAAAAACGCGCCTGTTGAAAACAGCAGACTTTTTACATGGCTAAACTAAAGTATAACACGATCAACCGGTCATTGGTGTATGACTGGCTTCACGTGTTACACTAATTATCTTATAAAACGTCTCGGGAGGATGTGAAGATGCCCAGTCAGTATGGTCTGTGTATAAAGAAGAAAATCATACCTGAGATGTTGGATGTGGACGTGACTCCTTTATTTTCTCAAGGTGACCTCTTCAACCTGGTGGTATTCTGGTTGGATTTTTTTTCTTCGTTTTCCGCACCGGTTCGTTATTTGATTGAGGCATTCATGGCAGACTCAATAAAACACACAACGACACAATCGTAATATTTATGATTCAGAAGAGACAGAAACACGCGTACTCACATCATGCTGTCCGGACGAAGAAGAGATCGATAAAAGGGAAAGGGAATTCTGGGATGCATTTCTCATGTCTCTACGCTTATGGCCAATTCACCACCTTTCTACTGAACCAAAGCAAGCGTGCTGTACAAATAACGTGAGATATAAAATTAGTATCACATGTGAATATATCTTGTGTGAATTGTGTGGACGAAATTAGGGAGAATGTCCAACACCTGCGCAGTGTTTTCTACGAATGAAACTATATATGAGTACAAGAGGCTACATGACAATATTGCGAGAAAGACCGACGAGGATATATGCAAGAAAAAGGGGTGAAATGTAGTGAAATTATATTGCTGAAATTTTCCTTGCCATGCAACCCTTCGTAAAACCATTTTAGAATTCTCACACTGTACTCTAAAACACTGACTGCCCATGTATTCACGGCTTTCATTCGATTTCCCAGATACAATTTTAGCTTAAATTTGATTCACCATTCTAGGATTATCCCTTCTGAATTTCTCTTTCATCTCTCTGTCCAATACTCACACGCTGCTTCTTATATTTCTTTCTGTAGAGTTGAATGTAATAATCAAAGATTTAAGCGCCCCCGTGTGTGTGTGTGTGTGTGTGTGTGTG
The DNA here is from genome assembly GCF_053919585.1 of Euprymna scolopes. Classification (NCBI taxonomy): domain Eukaryota; kingdom Metazoa; phylum Mollusca; class Cephalopoda; order Sepiida; family Sepiolidae; genus Euprymna; species Euprymna scolopes. The sequence goes on from NC_136516.1 coordinate 2,259,729, forward strand.
TGTGTGTGTGTGTGTGTGTGTGTGTGTGTGTGTGGGTGTGTCGTGCGGTCATACAACTTACCTTCGGATAGGATCTGAGAGAAAGAGAAATTAAAGATGGCAGCCAATGATTTATAAGGTGTGGTCTTGTGGAATCCCACGAGAGCTCAACTTCCGCTGCACATGTATGCAAATGGAATGGGGTCAGTTTTCTGATAAAATGTCTGTGGGCAGAGCCAGTGGGGATAGACATGCTGGAAGTTGAGATAGAAAGTTGTAAGTGACGAATTCTAGCTGGACTTTTGCATATTGTATTTGGTTTATTTTGTTTTTTCTGTTTACTAGCCTATTTAACCTCAAGCTATTTCGGCGTAATGGGGGGGCAAATTGGGCCTTAAATTAATACCGGAATTCGACTTCACTTTCATAACTTTATTAATCTCAATATCTTCCGAGTATCTCCGCACGAGCTCTATCAATCTCTCTATTTCCTGGATATTTCTACCACATCCCTTCAAATAATCCATACGCAGTAGATGGTTGAGGGGTCCGCCACCAGACCCACTTACCCCAGCTTCACTCTCTTCGAAAGGGTATGGCATCACCCTCATTACAAAGCCAAGATAATGAATTCCTCCGCACTTTCCATGTCTATACGTTGGTATGCCATACTTCCACTTCATTGGCCACAACAATGAGCATCAACTGTTCACTTCTAACAACGTGATCCCTAAACGACATTTCCTCATCTGTAACACAACCTTTACACTTATTGATCCTCTCTCACCATCTTTTCAATTTTATACAACCGAGCTATGCTACTTAAAATAATAATAATAATAATAATAATAATAATAATAATAATAATAATAATAACAACAATAATAATTATTATTACTATTATTATTATTATTATTATTTACTCACTAGGACTAGTCGCACAGGCAATCATCAAATATTTCTTTTTGAAAAGAAATCTATGTTTTCTGAAGACTAAGTGACTACAAATCTCCCCACATTTGCAGTAATTTTCGCCCTTTTCAATAATATTTGCAAAAGTATTTGCGTATCGGAACATTCGCTTACCATTGACTTCTTTTGGGAAGGGATCATTGGTTTTCACTGGAATTAAGATAGCAATCTGCCTCCCCAATAATAATAATAATAATAATAATAATAATAATAATAATAATAATACCGGCCTTCCTTGAACAGAGGAGTTTACCCCGATTCGCACTACAAATAGCGCTAGTAATTCCAACACCGGTGAGAGAGAGAGAGAGATGCGACTGCACTTCAACTGCTAGCCGAGTGTCCAGCAGATATACACGCTATCCTATCTTTGTACAGTATTGTTAATACACTTGTTCTTTAACCGAACCTCGATTGATTGTTCTTATTTTCACTGTTGTTCCAGGACACAACAATTATTATTATTATTATTATTATTATTATTATTATTATTATTATTATTATTATTATTGTTATTTTTATTATTATTATTGTTATTATTATTATTATTATTATTATTATTATTATTATTATTATTATTACACACTTTTTACTAAGAATATTTACAAAGTAATAAATAATATATTTCAACAAACAATTATGTTATAAACTTATAGAAGAGAAAGAGGTAAAATATTAAAAGGACCAACTTATTAGCCCTTCAATGTTTTTTTTGTTTTTAAAGAATAGGCTGTATTATTTTTTGATGATATATAAATATGTAAATATATATTTTTGAAAAAAATATCAAGACAATAAAATATTAAATACGAACATTATATAGTGTATTTATGTGTTATAATTGTTTCGTAACCATTTGCAAATTTTGAGATCGTATTAAAAATATTCCAGAAGTAGCTACTCTTCAGCCACAAAATACATTTGTCATGTGTATATGACTATGTTTACCATTACTAATTTATGGAAAAAGTTGTTTAAACTAATCCCTAGTTAAAACAACTTTTCAGGACCGTTTTTTTTAATTTCTTTATTAATTTATTTTTCGAAAATAATTTTGAGATTGTATTAAAAATATTCCAGAAGTAGATACTCTTCAGCCACAAAATACATTTGTCATGTGTATATGACTATGTTTACTATTGCTAATTTACGGAAAATTTGGTTTAAACTAGGGATTAGTTTAAACAGCTGTTCAGGACCGTTTTTTTAAATTACTTTATTAATTTATTTTTCGAAAATAATTTTGAGATTGTATTAAAAATATTCCAGAAGTAGCTACTCTTCAGCCACAAAATATATTTGTCATGTGTATATGAATATGTTTAACATTGCTATTTACGGGGAAAAGCTGTTTAAACTAGAGATTAGTTTCAACAGCTTTTCCTGACCATTTTTTTTATTTCTTTATTAATTTATTTTTCGAAAATAATTCAAATTAGATAAATATCACAACTTCGTACTTCTTAGTTTTAGATGATATTTCTACAATAAAATTTGTTCTTATATTTATTTAAACTTTTAATGTTTTTTTCTATTTTTTAACTACTTCCTAATCCCTAAAGATTTTAGTCTCTATTCTATGTTCAGTTTTCTTAAGTAAATATGTCCACACTCATATGGTCGTCCATTTAAACCCGGTATTTTTTTATTTGTCTCGTTCGTAAAACCTGCTGAGATTTATTCCGAAAATGAGGTCTTTTTTCGAAAAAAAATTCTTGTCGGTTGTGGGGAAAAATGAAACGCAGTAATGTAGAATTTGATAATGAAGCATGGGTTATCTAATCCCTTAACTGTATCAATGTATTTATGCATTAATTTGAAGATCCCACTGAGACATCTTCCAAAAATGACAATGTTTCTTACAATTATAGTCGTTCCAATAGTGAGGAAGGAAATAAACGCAGTAATATTGAAATATATGGCGAAGCAATGGTTGTAAAAATCATTAACCAAGACAATGCATTTATGTATTAATTTGGACATCCTAACGATTCCTCTTCTTAAAATGATTTCAATTTTCTTAAAATTATAGCAGCCTTGGTGAGAAGAGAAATTATGATATATATGTTGGGTAATACCTGTGTAGAAGATGTTAAATTGTTTCGTATATGTATTTAAATTAGGCGTCCGGGCGTAAGTAAACTTATTACAAATATGTGTAGTAAATTACCACTCCTTAGGATGGTAAAATTGTATCATATACATACTGTAAATTATCCATTCTCTGGAAGGTACACTTCTTTTCATGCATGTCATATACCCGTCCCAAAGTAGATAAAACTTTCTTTTGCTCGAAATAGCAAATGATACATAGAGATTAAAAATACCTCTATTCTCAGAATAACAAATATGTTCAAAATAATCTTCATTTTTATTATAGTTTATAGAATCCAGAGACACGCCGGGTACCGCTGCTCGAGTAATCTAAGTCCGGCAGAGTCAGTAAGCCCATGTAAACATCAAAGTGTGTTTAATACTTTTAAAAGATTTTCTCGCTAGTTTTATCATTTCTATTTCTAATCTAGTTATATCTGTTTCACCTTTTGTTGATGTTATTGCTTTTTAATTTTAGTTAATTCAAACGATCAAATAAAACAAAAAAAACTAAAAAGGAAATGAAAATAATCATTAATTAACTAAATTTAAAAATAAGACTAGACCGTCTATGTGAAATAGTTATTTTTTTATTATGACATAAAACCCTCACAAATATTCCTAAATACCATATCACACACCAAACTAAACACAATTCTATAGAGACTATATATCTAATAAACATAATCAAGGAAAGATAAAATGCATAAATCGGTTGGATAATAAATAATACACTACACATTATCATATAACATGGCGACGACAGAAAAAAGTTAAAAATTAAAATAGGTATAAAAATAAAGATTAAGAGAAAAAGAATTAAATTGAGAATGAAAAACAAGTACATAATAGTAAAATGTAAGTATGTAGACGATAAATTGAGGACACAAACAAGTCTGGTTTAATCCGCCGTTCAGGGAACATATACAAAATAATATTCCTAAAAAGTTTTACTAAATAATTGAAAGAAATTCCCTTACAGACAATAGATTAAGACAATACATTAAGTTTAAAAAACAAGAATTTAGGATAATACAGTAAATTACTTACCATTTAACATAAATAAGGAGACAGGAATTAATCTTATCTTTAATAATTGGACTAAAACCTGTCGCATTTCAATAACTAAAAAAAGAAATCAATAATTGCAAACAATGTGAGAACCACAGGTGTTAACTAAGCAAACTAGATTAATAAAAAAAATCAAAATAATGAATTAAAAATATAAAGGAACTTCGATCCAATAATTAATCGATAAATGTGTTCAAAATCGACCCATCTGCCTTACTCTATGTCGATAATAGAAAAAATAAAAATAAGAATATAATGTTTATATAAAGATAACGTTAACATTTAAATACATTACATAACAAGTATGACAGGAAATTAATATTGAATAAAATAAGTTTAATGCATAGGCTTTCTCTTAAAGAATAGCAGAAAAATAGGGAAATATAAAAGTAATATATATTATATATGAATAGAGACTGAAGGATTTAGGAGTATATCAATAAATCACATCAAAGAGGAACAAATATTTAGAAAGAAAGAAAAACATTAAAACATTAAATGAATAATAAACTACAAAATTGATAAAATATCATCTAAAAATACTGCACTATGTTTGAAAGGACTCGAAATTTAAATAAATAAATTATTAAAATAAAACTGGTATAAATAAATAGGGATTACCAATTTTTACACCCCCATACACGGCCACACACACAGACAGACACACACACACACACATATATATATATATATATGTGTGTGTGTGTATGCGCTTGCATATGTAAACACACATATATATATATATATATATATATATATATATATATATATATAAACCAAATTTATTTTAGTGTCTTAAATGTAGCTATTTTTTTTAAATAGTTCAAGTATAAAACATTACAATTTCCAAATAGTTATAAAACAATTGTAACATATGCTATTCGTATTTTCTATTTTATATTTTGTTGCTATGGTTTTCGCATACCTGATTATGAAAAGAGATAATCGTGAAGCTGAATTAATTTAGTAAATTAATATTGACTTTGATTTTATTGGATTATAAACATTAACGAATGTTTATATATAAAAGTGTTTGGCATATATATATATACATATATATATATATGTGTGTGTGTGTGTGTATAATATAAAATGTATGTATGTATGCATATATGATATATATATATATATATAGTGCTGTGCCATTTTAGCTTTTTATGTAATATTTTTAATATACATTTTTAAATAACTACAAAGATTTTCTTTTATAATAAAGAACCACGGAATCGTAGAGAAAGAAACAAGTCTAAAAATGTAGAAAGCAAAATCTTAAATGAAACAAATGATTTGCGTTTTTTTGTGAATAGTCTGGGATCCGTGTAAAATACGTCGGTTCTTCCAAAACAGATGGCTTTTTTATGCTTGATTTAGCTTTATTTATCTGTTTACTTTCATCATGAAAAAATAAGCGCGACGATAGAAAATCTAGATTCGTTTTTTTTTTCTTTTTCATTTGCTTAATTGAATGGAATAGTCAGGACAATAAGAATTTCCTTGTTTAGCAGGCAATTCACCTAAAAGAAGTTTTACAGCGAAAACTAATGGAAAATAACCAACATAAATGCACACTAGGGTACATCCTTATGAGAACAACGCACTTGAGAAATCAGAAACAAGTTACAGACCAGTGGGAAACGATTCTAAGCATTGAATTTTTTCAAATAACTTATTTTAATAAATATTTTTCTACACTTTACTATTATGCCAGTGAGATTTGAATACTCACTAAGCTTTTCCTTCTTTGTACTTTTTTGTATATATATACATATATATATATATATATATGCATATATATAATTATATATATATAATTATATATATATATATATGCATATAAGGACAAGTAGTAAATAAAACATGTCAAACAAGACTTAATTTTTAAAAACTCTTTATTTACTCATCTATTTACTTATATGTATGTATATATATATAATTATATATATATGTGTATATGTGAGTGTTTTGTTGTGTACATATATATGTATGTATATCTGTAAGTGTATGTATTCATATATATGTATGCATGCATGTATGTATGTATATAATGTGTATGTATCTCACTTATTATTAAGTCATTTGCTACGCACATCCTTTCCTTACCTCTATTTGTGAATTATTCCACGGATTTTTGCATTTTGGTTTACTTTGGACCATCTTCCAATTACGCAATTCCATTGGATTTTACTTGTGGAAATGGAAAGTTAACCAATTTTTGGTATTTTGATTTTAAACGTTATTGGATATTTTATCCTTTACCAAACTATCCATTCAGGTGAAATCACCTTTTTCTTCAACATATTCCCTCTCCTCCACTATTTGTTATCAAGTAAGATCTATGACTTACTTTCGATTCATCAAATACTTTTGCAAGCAAAATCCGATCCCGCATTTAGTTAAATCCTACACTCTGATGAGAAGGAAAGTATTTCTTCGAAACTCCTAGTATTAAGGACTATCCACTTATTTTGTGCTTCCATTGTAAAATTAAACATTTTTTTAACTCTATTTCAAAGTGTTTTAACGTGTCTGATTAACTACTGGCTCTTATTATAAGCTCTATTTCCTATTTGGTGTTATCGGGATTTTACATCTGATTGAGATTACTTTATAAATATTAACTCTTCAATATGTAAAATATACTTTAGTTTTGCCATCTTCGATTATTTTGGTAAACTTAACTGTAATACTTATTATATATATATATATATATATATATATATATATATATATATATATACATACATATATATATTTGAATATATATATATATATATATATATATACATATATATATATGCGTGTGTGTGTATGTGTTTTGGATTATTTTATTAAGAAACTTTTCAATTTTCAATTGTGTTACCAATTTTTTTCCTTAAGCCATTGATTTTCGATTAATTCTTTTGAAGGATTGAGCCTGCAATGGAAACACACGAAACTTCATAACAGAATAGTGAAAATGTACCGCCATCATCAATCTCAGAAATACCTGTTATTCCAAAACCAATGCAAACACACGTTTTTACCCGGTTTCTTTGATAATCGAATTATGCCTAATCGTTACGAAACATCCTCATTAGCTCTTCTTCTAGTATCTATAGTTCTATTGTTACTAGAGATTATCTACTTATATTTAAATATGTTTTGTCTGTGTGTGTGCGAGAGTTCATTCCTTCGTAACGCTGAAACGACTGGAGTGAGTTTCTTTGACATTTTATAACAGTTCACGTAATGTTTCTGGTAGTGTTCTTAAGCAGATTTTCTATCGAAATGCTCAGAATAAGTACAGAAGAGAGTAAACGAAGATAATAGTCAATTCGAAAAAAGTGGGCACTCTTATTCTGATTAGAGTTTATAAATGTTTACACACTTAAATAGCAAGCCCATCTGGGAAGTTTTTTCACCGCACAAACTGATAGGAGTTGCGTAAGAAAATAAACAGTAAGTTTGTTTTTATTAGACCTGTGCGAGTTCAAAATGGATGTTTCTGTCCAGAGCACAGTTGTGGCATAACACTTGATTTCACCACTCGTCAATTGGGATACCAAATCGGATATTTGTTGAAGTTTACTCCCCACGCCTTTACCTTTCCTAAGGAATCCACAAGGCATTGAATATAGTTGCCCATTCCCAGTGTTGACTCATGGATTTCAATGCGTATGTAAACGCCGTTGCATTTTCATACATCATCATCTAACTGATAAAAAAAGTAAAGGTTAACACGATTTCTGATTTCTCTTTCCATACCACAGTTAATCTACCATATTTGATTACCCTGCAGTTTATGTTTGAACAACATCTTTCCTGTATCAGATTAGATTTAACTGATTGCTTACACGTGAGTATTAACAGCTTTTTTAATTACAAACTTATCAAAGCCCGAATGCCATTCGAAGATAGGGGTTAATGAATCTAACGTGGTAGTGTAATAATCATTAATGGTGTAAGTTGGCTAAAATTTAAATTCAAATGAGACGATTCAACAAGTACTTGTTTATATTGCACTTGAAAGCTGTTTCACAGGTGGGCTGTTCTAAGATAGAAAAGTTTTATCCATTTAATCTGCGTTTACATTTAGAATCAGATACAAGTTGGGGGGGTAATTGTTGATAGTGGTTGTTAGAAGTTGAGTATTGTTTTGTAGAAGTCTGGCAAGATGGTGAATGGATTGGTGCCAGACAAGCACTAGCCACGAAAATAGCGATAGAGCAGGGGCCAGCTCGCAATGTATTTTCTGTGGGAAAAAGTTTACATGGAATATTAAAAAGACATTCTATACAATGTTTCGCAGCCAGTTTGGGACGCATAATATGACGCACTGTGCTGCTGCTGAACGGATGTGGTAACAGTACTTAGTTTAAGATTTATTTATCCTCCCAAAGAAATATTACGCACATATTAGTAACAGGAGCGTTCAAAATGTACCTCAACTATCGCTAAAAAAAATTTAAATTATTTCAAAGTCAATCTAAACAAATACTTTTTGACACGTTTTCCTAGATAATCGAATTCTGCGTAATCTAAACTCTCGTTACGAATCATTCTTTCGCCCTTATAATCGAGTGTTTATTTTTCTTAATAGATTCTTTAACAAAAACGTTTGTAAAGGATTGTGAACCTGTAGTTGCAAACTAAGAGAGAGTTTGCAGTACTTTATATGTAAGGTGCGTATTATGTCCTGTCAAAGATTCGGCAAAGTAAGCCACATTAAACTGCTAGAGCTTCATGTATTTTGGGGGAAAGTTTGAATCACGGGATTTATCTAGGAACGCTAACTAAAAGTTCAATGTTTACTAAAATGTCCGAAAAACCTTTTCATTAATAGATTTTTGGACATATCGCCTTCATATATTAAAAAAATATTTTGATTACTAATAGATGAGAATTCAGTATATACTTTTACTTCAAATTATATATTTTTTATTTTTATTCATAAAACAGTTTTCGGAGACAGTTAACGAACATTGTTATTTTAGAATCCCCCGAACAAGATCAAACACGTGATTCAAACGAACAATTATTAATTTAGCTGTGAGAATTTCTATTAGGAAGTCGTTTACACCTCCAGCTCGCAGGCATGCTTCTGTCCTGAGAGTGTCTGGTCAAACAGTTAGAATAATGATCCAAATTTTTGTGCACACGAATTAATTATTGTTAAAACCAACAACGAAAAGCACGTGTTATTTTTACGCTGCTTTTCAAAATGGCATACAATGACTATTCGATTAACGGAAAACTTTTAACCCCCCCTTTAAATTATAGTGTATGCAAGTAACCGTTGAGAGGGTATAACGTTTAGAACAAAATAATCAATAATGTAATATCTTTATTTAGGCAATAGTTATATGGATTTTTAAAGATATAGCTTTTTACTTCAACCTGAAAAATATACTGTAACTTTCTGCTGCAACTTGATTATCATTGTAGCAGTTAAGTGAACTATTTTTCTTTACCCAGGAGAGAGCGGCGGACAAGTATGCTTGCGTTAGCTATAGAAGAAAACATTACGTTGCTCTTCATCTTTTTCTTCCATAACCTCCATTCCTTTGGTACAGTTCTTTTGTTTTAAAAAACTCCATGCGGACGGATTCCTGTCGTCTTCAAAAGCGCCTTTTGTATCCCCAGGATATCATACGTTTCAACAGGATACATATTTACCAAGCCATTGTCCGAACCACTGCACTGTTGAGAAACCAGTCCCAAACGCACGAAGGATCTTCAACGCTCGAAATTCTCGACCTCGATTTTAGTACATGTGTCATATGTTAAAGCTTCTTTCTAAGAAGTGCACGCCTGTGGAACTCTCTTCCGTTTTACGGTTTCCCACCTGACTACAATTTTGATGTCTTCAAGTCCAACATAAACAAATTCCTGATGAACCGCCCCCTTAAGTAAGACACTATATCAGATCTCCATTACTAACGATTACTATAATATTTTCCCATTGATTAATGTAGACGCAATAACCTTATCCATGAGTGGCCTCTAGGGCTTGATAAGTGGTGACTTCAATATAATATATATATATATATATATATATATATATATATATATATATATATAAGAGAAAGAAAATTTAAAGTCTACGTTGAACTTTACAATCAACATTTATTGTTCGACTGAATACTCCAAAAAAACAATTTACAAAGTCCTTATTCTGCAGTTTCAAAAAATACTATTCTCGTTATTTTTCTCATTAGAGGGCATAAAGAAACCATCAAATTATATTTGTTACTATTCTAGACTTTGCTAGTTAAGGCATTAAGTGAAACCGCAATTTAAACAAGTCCTTGATGAACCGCCCCCTTAAGTCAGACACTTTATGAACACTCCATTACTAACGATTACTACGATACTAATACATTGATTATTGTACAAACTATAACCTTTATCCCCGAGTGGCTTACGGTTTTGATAAGTGGTTACCTCCATGTAAAAAAAGCGCATGATGATTACTTAGTGACGTCATGCTTCCTGCAACATCATTCAGCATTACTGGGTGAATGATAATATAGGGAAGCCTATCCCTGACTGGACGTACATACCTGTACCGCTGTAATAATGGCGCATTGACGCTATCAGGTATCAGGATCAAATTCGTGGACCAATTGGCAGAGTTTAAGTGGTACTTGGTTTCTATTTGTTCGCAACGATTTTCGCTCACAAGCCGATAGAGTAAGCGGACAGGTTTCACTGATGAAAGAATTCGCTGATCATCCCGTTCACTCGGAACTTCATAGAACACCTCTGAGGTATCATGTTAAGTAATCTGCTATTGCTGACTTGTGTTCTTGAGTACCCATGGCTCATTGATATCCCGATCAGGACATAGTGAATGTCCTCACGACATCAGCCGTCGTTTTCAGAAGCCTGTCGTGATGTTGTCATACATGCATACAAGCGCGTGAGGAAGAAATATACTTCTTTGAGTTTCTACAATGATATTTTCACAAATTGGACAATTACACTGCTATATCATTTCTTTTTTTTGTACTTTTATTTTTTGTTGTATGATTTACCGTTTTCTGTAATGTGATTATTTCCATTTCTAGAAAATTATGTGATATTATTTGTCAACAAATGAACAGCCTTATGGTGACCTATCACCAATATCAATGAATATGCAGCTAAGAAGAATGAGAGTAACCGATCACTGCCTGAGGCATAGCGAGGAAGAAGTCAGCAAGCTAGTTATCTGGATACCAACAGAAGGACACCCAACTCGCGTTAGAAGTATGACCTACATTGGCAACCTGCTACGCAACAGAAGATTGGGACCTGCGAGATTTAAAGAACTGGAAAAGATGGTGAAGCACCATGAAAGACGACAGAGATATGAGAGATTAGTTGTTAAAATCTTACAGGCTTATTATCAGTAAATATATTCAACCTCATCTTCCTAAGTTTAGATTTGATAGCTATACAAAGTGTCCCACTATTTTATTTGAGTAATAGATTTTCCCAATATAGGCATCGATAAAAAAAAACAAAAAAAACTAGCCTTAACATTTAAAGAGACAAAATTGCACATGAGATGATTTATATTGATGTGTAGTGAAAATTGTAATAGGGGAGATTAAATTTACTTTATACTAGTCGTACATACCCGGCGTTTCAATATTCATACATATTGAGCACCATACTATGTACGACCAACTAAATATCCTTAGGTTTTATCCTAACCTGAAAGTTTACTAGTTTAAACAATTTTTGGAAGCATGAATATAGTTCCTTTCAGCTAAGAAATTCAAATTTTGGAAACTCTTTCCCATAACTTAAAGAAAGATAAATTTAAGCAGAAACTTAGTTCCTTTTAAAAGCACCTTGTTCGGTTAACATTAATAATTAAAAAGAAATAAAATTAAATGTAGATTAAATTAAAGACAGAGTAAATGAACTAACTTTAAAGAATATTATAAAGAGAATATTTAAAAATATTCTATTTCTACTTTTGTTATATTCCTAAATACTTAGGAAATAAAGACAAACGTGAGTTACACCGAGTGGTATGTGTAATGGGGTTTATTTATAATACAGAAACCTAAGGCTGCTCGCCTAAGGTAAATAGAAGTACATAGTAACAAGTATGGGGAAGAAAGTCTGATAATCAACACGTAAGACTATCCGTCTTACTGCGACTGCTTGTCTGCCGCTGTCTGCCGCTGTCTGCCAAACAGTCCAATATATATATACAGTTTGTAACCGGTGTATAGCCAGTTATGTTCCTTCACAACACCTCCCCCTGAAGCTGAAATCTTCCTGATTTTAGCTTAAATACCTCTTCCTTTTAGGGTCAGGGCTTAATCTCCTGGTAACTTTTCTCTTTCTTGCGCTTTTCCTTCTGGTCAGCGTTACCCGGGGTAAAGGTTTCTGTCCAGCCCGTATGGTCGGTTCAGGCGAAATATTCATTGTTTGCGGTACACACGCTGGTTTTGGTATATCAAAAATATCGCACAATGTTTCCATTGGTGTCTCTTCCACATTTGGAGACAGTCTGGGACGTATTTGATTTCTGTGTCTTTTGCAGACAAAACTTAATCCTTGGATGGTATAGACCATGCTCCCAATCCTTTTTTTGATAATACCTTCAACCCACTGATTTCGTCCATTTTGAAAATTTTTGAAATATACATTTTCACCTAGGGAGAAGCACTTGGTATTAAGGTTTTCTTTTTTGAAAACTTTCTTTTTCTCTGGTAGCAGCCTATCGAAGACAGATCTTATCTTTCTTGCAAACATTAGCTCAGCCGGGGAAGAATTGACATTATTATTAGGATTTGGTGTCACCCTGTAAATTGCTAAAAATGTTTGAATACATTGTTCGTCTGTGTCCGTAGTAAGATTTTTCTTAAGTGCCCTTTTAAACGTATCTACAAATTTTTCGGCCAACCCATTCGATCGTGGATGGTACACAGGTGTTGTCATATGTAGAATATTTAGTGAGTCACAGAATTCTTTGAATTCATGAGCAGTAAATACTGTTCCATTATCGCTCACTAAGGTTTTTGGCACTCCAAAACGGCTAAAAATTTCATTAAGCGCACTCACAGTGTTTTTTGCTGTTGGATGTCTAAACTTAAATATTTCTGGCCATTTTGAAAAAGAATCTACAATAATCAAGTAAAAATAACCATTTATAGGTCCCGCATAATCAATATGCAGACGTGACCAGGGTAGGTCCGTCTTTGGCCATGGCGTCGTTTTTACTGGAAAATCTCGAGCTGCTAATTGACATCCTCTGCATGTCTTGACACATTTTTCAACTTCCTTGTCCATACCAGGCCAGTACACATATCCTCTCATAAGGGATTTCATTCTCGAAATGCCCGGATGACCTGTATGAAATTCCTTCAGAATTTTCCTCTGTAACGTTAGTGGAATTACGATCCTCTCACCATACATGAGCACATCTTCACAGATGGAAAAAGGCGTTGTTTGATCTACCTTTTTATTTTTTTTTATCCATCCCAATTGATTTTTCATTTTCTTAATGAAAATGTCATTTACTGCCTCTTTTTTTATTTTTTCGAAAGTTACCGGAAGTTCACGTATCATATTACACATTGAACTTGTACATTCACTTTCGTCTTTAAGCGCAGCAATTACCGTTTCTTCGAAACTTTCGCTTCTTTTAGGGATCAACCGTGATAATGCATCTGCGTGTCCTAACTTTTTTGAGGATACATGTTCCATCTTAAACTGATAGTTTAAGAGGGTTACAGCCCATCGCTGTAATCGATTCGCAGTATGTGTGGGAATGCCTTTCTTTGATCCAAATATGGTAAGTAGGGGTTTATGGTCGGTTTGCAAAATAAAAGATCGTCCATGGAGAAATCGATTGTACTTTGTAATTCCAAATATTATCGACAGCGCCTCTTTTTCAATTTGGCTGTAATTTTTCTCCGCTGCAACCAACGTTCTTGAAGCATGGGCGATAGCTTTTGTCCTACCATCCTCATACTTGTGAAGTAATACAGCGCCAACACCGTAATCACTGGCGTCCGTTGCTAGTATTAGTTCCTTTTCTGGATTGAAATGTGCCAATGCTAAGTCTGACAGTAGACATCTTTTGATATTTTGGAAAGCAGATTCACATTCCTTATTCCAGTTCCATTTAACACCCTTTTTCAGTAACTCGTTAAGAGGAGCTCTTAAATTATGTATGTTAGGGATGTAAATTGCATAGTATTGAACTAATCCCAAAAACGATTTTAATTTTGTCACTGAATCTGGAGCAGGCATCTTTTCAATTGCTTCAGTCCTTTGTGGATCCGGTCTTCGACCCTCTTTGTCGATTATTTGACCTAGATATTTAATTTTTTTCATAAAAAAATCGCATTTTTCTGGGCTCAATTCAAAACCAAATTCCTGTATTCTTTTGAATACTTCTTTTACATGCTTCTTATGATCTTGCAAATTTTCACTTTTAATTAGGATATCGTCAAGGTAGGCCATTGAAAATTCCAACCCTGCCAGCATCGTGTCCATAATTTGCTGGAAAATAGCAGGAGCAACCTTTAATCCAAAAGGAAGCCTCTTTAGCTTAAAAATGCCCTTATGAGTATTTATGCCTAAGTATTTGGAGCATTCATCGCTGATCTTAATTTGCAAGTAAGCATCTGAGAGGTCTATCTTAGAAAAAAAATTTTCCTCCGTTAAGCTTAGAGAACAGATCTTCTGCGGACGGGAGGGGATAATTATGGTCTAATAGACAGTCATTTAAACCCGTTGAAAAATCTCCACAGACCCTTATTCTGTTATTTTTTTTCTTTACATACACGGTTGGACTTGCCCAATCTGTGTGGTTAACTTTTTCAATGACTTCCAGTTGTTGAAGTCTATCCAACTCTTTTTCGATTGCGTCCATCGCTGAAAAAGGCACATTCCTTTTAGGTTTGAATACTGGAGTGGCATTTTTCTTTAATTCAAATTTTGCCTCTGTCTTAATACAGAGTCCTAGTCCTTCGGCAAAAACATTGGGAAATTCAGTTTTCAAATCCTTCAGGAAGTCTTCCCTTTGGTTTGCTTTTTCTGCAGTTAAAACGTTACAAAACGAATTTATGGGTTTCTCCCATAAATTAAACAGGACAATCCAATCTACCCCAAACAGGCATGTATTCTTTCCTGGTACGACGTACACTTTGGATTTATGAGTCTGGTTAGCGAATGTCACTTTGCATTTTAATTCTCCCTTGAACTCTAATCTTTTGCCGCACACACTTCTCGCCGTCTTTCTGGTTTTCGTTAATTCAGGTCGACCTATCCTTTTCCATATATCTTCATTTATAATACTAATATCTGCACCGCTATCCAGAAGCAATGTAACCAGATGTCCATTTATCCGAACATCAACATATTTCCGTCTTTCGCAGCTTTTTTCTTTATTCATGCGAAGCGTATTTACATTATCGGTCCCTTGTCTTTTCTTCTGGGCACAGTATGTTCCCTTGTGACCTCTGAGACCACATTCATAACATATTTTGTTCCTAAACCAGCAGGTCTTATTGTTGTGTCTTAAACTACCACAACATTTACACTTTAGCTTTGGGTCTTTGTATCCTTTAAGGATCCTGTGTTCTTGGAACCTGGACTTTCTTGTGGTCCCTTGCCTTTTTACTTGCTGCACCTTAAAAATATTTTTCTCTTCAATGCGAGTGTTGTCTTTCTTTATGTTAATCAGACGTTGACACTCTTCAGTGACTTTTTGCAATGTTATGTTAGGATCCGCCTCCATAATTGTTAGGATCCGTGAACGTATATCTTTGTCCCTTGGTGCTGTGAGACCTTGTACAAAGATTAAACATTTAAATTGGTCTGCGGAAATTTCATTCAATTTAAATGATTCGCATAAACAGTTCACAGTGCAAGCATATTCTAGATAGTCTTCAGCTTCTGCCTTCTGAATGTTCAAACATTTGTATCTAGAGTGAAATAGGCTATCCCTTTTATCAAATATTTTCGACAAGGTACTAATTGTTTCCTCGAACGAAACCTCCTCCGGTTTTTTTGGTAGAATTAGATTTGCATACTTGGTGTTTTCATCAGTACCCAGTTTTTGTAGTAGCAGGGTAACTTTTTCCTCATCGGTCCAGTCTAAACATCTTTTCGTAAAAATTGTTTCGTATCTTCTGTAGTATGCAGGGAAAGTAACACCAGTATCCGGGGAGTAACGAAATTCCGTTAGTGAATTTGAAATACCCTCGGCAGAAAAATTAGTCTTCTTCCCGGTCGACGTTAGAATTAGCTTTTCTAAATTCTTTTGCTGTGTCGACATTTGTCGTTGTAGTATGTTTGTTTGTTCTTGTTGTGCCTCTAAAGTTTTTTGTGTTCTTTCTTGTTGTTGTTGCAGCTGTTGCTGTAGCTGTTGTTGTTGAATTTGTTGTTGTTGTTGTTGTTGCGCTAAAAATTGTTGAGTCATTTTTGTCTGTTCCTGGATGCTAAGGGCTAGAGCCTTAGTTAACTCTGCTAATTGTTCCATGTTAGCTTCTAGTACAAAAATGTCTTTTCGAATTCTACACAATAATTCCAAAGAAAAATCGTAAATTTACGTATATCGTAAATTAGTAGCAATATGCAGACACAACACGTTTCAACAAAGTTCATCCATAGTAATTCAACAGGCTTTGTAAAATAATTCTTTTTTTTTTTTTTTCTTTTTTTTTTTCAACAACGTAAGTTCATACACAAAATATTTCTTACTTCCCACGACAAATAGTTCCAATTATTTATATAAAGGCAATAACAAACAATTAATTTTCCAAAAAAAAATATATATATATGGCTGCCGTTCCCACGTGGCATAAAATGGTACAATAGTCGTTGTATTTATATTTTTTCTTTCGAAACTCGTAATCCTTTAGTGTAGTTTCGAATTCAACTTGCGACCATTTTTTTTTTTTTTTTTTTTTTTACTTGTCAAAATAAATATAAATTCCACTTTACCTTGAACATGTTTCTATAATTTCTTGTGAGTTCTTTACGAAGAAAAATCCGTACTTTTCGCTACTTTAGGTAGGAAAAATTTTTAAATTCATTGACGCACGTGGTCAAAAATCCTTGTGTAGTTTGTTTTTTTCGTAAAACAAAAAATCCTTGCATTGTACACAGTCCTTGGTACGGTAATTTATCTCTGTTAAGAGAAAGAACATCCTTTCGTCGCCATTGTTATATTCCTAAATACTGAGGAAATAAAGACAAACGTGAGTTACACCGAGTGGTATGTGTAATGGGGTTTATTTATAATACAGAAACGTAAGGCTGCTCGCCTAAGGTAAATAGAAGTACATAGTAACAAGTATGGGGAAGAAAGTCTGATAATCAACACGTAAGACTATCCGTCTTACTGCGACTGCTTGTCTGCCGCTGTCTGCCGCTGTCTGCCAAACAGTCCAATATATATATACAGTTTGTAACCGGTGTATAGCCAGTTATGTTCCTTCACAACAACTTTCTATTAAAAACTTCGTGCTAATTGTTAAAAAAATCTTTAATGTATTTGTAAATCAGATAATCTCTTGAATAGCGTTGCTTTTGAATAATATGAATATACGTAAATCATGCGGATATAAGAGTATATGACAATTCGTTCAAATCTGTAAAACAGCATACCTTTCGCATATATTTTGCGAATTATGAACAAACAAATAGAAATCCGATTGTTTTTATAATAGATTACTGAATTATTTGAAGGAAATCCGTAAGTACTTACATACACTCACGCATGTATTTGTAATTTAATTATACTTTTTCTTTTTCAACTTTTTTTCTTTTGATCGCAATGTACGAAATATAGTATTGTTGAAATAGACACCTTTTTGCCGAAAAACACACACACACACACACACATATATATATATATATATATATATATATATATATATATATATATATATATATATATATATATGTGCGCGCGTGTGTGTGTGTGAATATATACGTGTATGTTCACTGTGTTTTAGTTTATAATTGACAAAAATAAATTATATCAAAACATAAAGCGCTTTTGTATTGAAAATACTTCATTTTTGCTCTCCAACAAGCGACTTTGTTATTAAATTCCTTTCATATCGTTTTCTTGTTACATATTAGTAAACATATATGCATTGTCATGTTCTTAATATAAAGAAAACTATAGCAATTTATAAACATAAAGTATGTTTTGATATCACCTGGCATTTCTCTTCTCTTTACACATACCTCTCTTTACCTCTTTTTCTAACTATCTCTTTTTCTCCACCTCTCCCTCTTGTCCATATATATATATATATATACATGTATATATATATATATATATATATATATATATGTGTGTGTGTGTGTGTGTTCGTGTTAATATATGCACATATGTGTGATTGTGTGTGTGCATATACACGTGTGTGTTTGTGTAGAAAGAAGTGTGTGTATATACGCAGGTGTATTAGTCATGAAACGATTTCCACACATTTCCGATGCCGATATAATTACTTAGTGTGATTCCGATTCTATACCATAGCGTACCTGAATGTGATCAAGAGTGTGGTGATCCCTGGTGCAATCGGGTGGCCGTTGGACGATTCTGGGTGTGGCAGTAGAACACATATTACCACGGAATGAACGTGATGAACTACTTCGTTTGGTTATACGTCGAGAACATCACGAACATGACATCCCACAATACCAAAGCCAGCTTGATTGCCCCAATCCACCGAGTATAGCTGAGCTCCCGCCAGCCCTTAAGGAAAAAGACATGCCCCCTGTTCCGAACCGGTATTGAAGATGTGAGTGAGGCTTATTTTAAACTACAAAAGAATGTCAACTCTACTATATAAATTTATGAATTTATGTTTCACATAAAACGTTTTAAAAAAAAGATGTAGTTTTTCTTTCTTTAGTGCGCCAACTTTATGGTCTAATCCGGATATGAGCAAATATAAAAACAGCCAGTGGGGTATATGATCAATAACTTTTTGTTTTACTGACAGATATGATAATAAATATTTATTATCGTATTGTTAGAAATCAAATAGAAAAATAAAATAAAAGAAACACAAAGAAAAGAATGTGATTAAAAATCATCTTTGGTATCGGAAAATAGGTAACATTTCTTTCCTTTACTGATTCCAATATTCCTAATCTTTTTTTTTGGGGGGGACGGTGGATTTTCAATTTCGAATCATCGTTCAGCTTCCGAAATGTCAAAGACAATAAATTAAACTTAATTTAATTTAAAACTCGGAAATTTATTAAACAAGAGATAAACGAGCATCTACATCAAAACGGTAAAAACGTTCGTTGATCTGATTGACATCTGTAAATCTCTCCTTTGATTACTTCATTTGTACAGTTGATTCATGCACGCTTTTCATGGCGTTTTATCTACTTATATATAATAAAATAATTGCAGACATTCCATTCCAAGCCAAAATTAAGATGGCCACATACAATTTATTATGTTTAATCTGTTAACAACCATCTGATGTAACTTTTAAACGCCGTTACATACACAATTATTCATTGAAATAAAATCATGTCATACTTTCTACGAGCGACATCATAACGATCACCAAAATCTTTAGATGATATAGTTCGTATTTTCTCATCTAAATCAAAAGTCCCCTCACCGCTCTCAATCAAAATCGGATAAATATATAAATATTCTAACTATAATTGCCATGCCCCCTTATTAACTGGATTAAATATTCATACACATACATCTACTCTTTTCATTTGACTATTCAAAAATAATGATTTCTCCCTAATAACATTCCGACTATTCTCATTGGCTGAGAACATAAATTCTATTATTCCAGATTACGCACCATTCTTACGAAGACAAACACGTAAGACCTTAAACAATGTGGCCCCCAAACAATCTCATATTCATCAATTTACGTCTTCTGGAAATGCTTACATCAATTGCAAATACGGTTGCCTAGTTGGTTTTATGTCTCTAATTGTAATATTTAGCATTATTTACATTAACATTATTTACATATTGTTGCAATGAAAACAATTTGTCGTAAGTTTCTTTTTCTCATGGTAGGTGTGAGCGTCCTAAATTATGAGACGACAAAATCAATGAAACGAAATGTTGTCTGTACATCACTATTAAGAGTAAACAAAATAACTAAGGATATTACCATCACATGAAAACATTTACAAACGAAGCTGCGGCGACTTTACTTTGAAAGTAAATGTCTTTACCCTTACAAAATACAGACACTTGATCTTAACGGTATTTTCTCTTAAATTACTACATTAAAAAATGAAGCCTGCAACTATAAAAATGTAGTCTGCCCGCGACTAGTAACTGAAAATAAACGAACCAGCAAGATTTCCATTAGATGAAAACGTTTACAAAATAAGCTGCGGCATTTTTTTTATAGTAAATGGTACGGTAATATTTTTAAAATTTTAGTTTATAAACTTTTACATGAATTCGTTTTTATATGTTTGGATTTAATAAAATATTTCGTTGACTTGAGAATAACACATGAAAGAATTTCTTAGTAAAAGAGAATTGTGTGCCTCTGCACAGTTAAAAGGTTTACTTTAACGAAACATCTTGCTGCTCAATAGAATACATACTATGCATGCATGTCCCGCATATAAAACCTCTACTTCGAACTTTTATTTACTTTTCGATTTTGGAGTGTATTCTAAACACTTACACAATCCTATTTTCATTCTATTTGATTTCATTGGTTTTGGTTTTGAAGGGGGGGCGTTTTGGATTCTATTTTTCTTCCTTTTTAATTTTCTATTTCTGTGAAGACTTCGTTTATTGACAGACTAATGAACCATAAAAACTATTTATCTTTATATTATACATATTATTAGACTAAAAGCCGTAATTAAATCCAGAAAATAATCCAATTTTTATTAAATTTGATTTCGTTTGTATTTGAGTAAACATGATTTTATAATTTTTTTGTCAGTAAAATAATTTACACCGCTAGAGTACAGTTTAACCATTTATTACATTGCCTACAGATACACTTATTTGATATATATATATATATATATATATATATATATATATATATATATATATATATATATACTAGTAGGATCCGCTTACTGACGTTTCCTGGTGGAAGCATGCCCCTTCTGCATCGTAGAAAAAATTTAAATACGGTCGTCGTCGTTGTTGTGTTTTCCGAACATCCAACCTACAATGTTAAGAAAGGCTTTTGAAATAGACACTCCCAATCTACTTATGGCTTTCGGAATGGTCATCGGCAACATTCCGATGTTAAGAACGGCTTTAAGAATTGACACCTCATTTTTATATTGGAGGTGACCGTCAACATATCTTTATACATTTTCAGAGGGCCAAATAGCAGCTGCTTCCATTGTAGCTCTTTGGAATAGTGATGATGTAACTCCTAGGATTAAATCTCGGGTTTTAATAATTTGTGCTAAAAATGCCGGTCGAAAGTTACATAAGATATTGGCATATCGTGTAGATATAAAAAAAAAATGTTGATGTAAACTTACGTTATTTCGACCAAGATGGGAATTTATGCAATCAAATTAAATAATTGTGCAGTAGGAGCTAAGGTAAAAATTAATATATATATATATATATATATATATATATATATATATATATATATATATATATATATATATATCTTAGCTCCTACTGCATAATTCTCTTTAAAATTAGAATTTCCATGGCTTTAAGACTATGCTGAATTAGCGAGAAAATTAATTTTCGAAATATATTTACATGAATGCTTAAATCTAATTTGCTGTTGTACACACGCGCGATAGATAATTACTTTTATACATACAAGCACTAATCTTTTATTCATATACTAGCGGGGGGACCCGGCGTTGCCCGAGTGTTTGTTTCCGGGACGGGGGGGAGTTTTAAAAAATGTTATGGTAGGTAAGTAGGAAGGATCAAACCCGGAGTCATGAGTAAAAGTAGGAAAATAAAGTGTGAAAAAAAAAACAAACAAAAAAAAACAACTGCAACGTTAACAGTTCGGCCACCAAGAAAAGTCCATTCCAGTTGTTTAGGAAAAAAAAAACGACTACGGTAGGTCGGCGCGAACGTGAAATTATAATGTGAATTGTCCAGCACGCTAACCACTACGCCACAGAGCACTGCAGCTTAGTTTAGTGATTTTAAATAACTTCACATGAAAGAACTACGAAGCCAAACCGGTGTTATCTTCTCAACCGTTCCTTTTGAACGTCCCCCAAACGGTGTTAAGTGGTGTCAGGGGGAGGAGGAATTTATAAGAGAGAAAATATTTTACCACTTCCATTGATTTTAACCGATTTTGGCAGTGACTTCTCTACAGAAAAAGTATAGAAATCTAAGATTATCGAGGAATTTGAGAAATAATAAGCCTATAACACACCTCAGATATTGTTCTGCCGTTTGTGCATATTATATTTGCATGAAATATCTTGATTTTTAATCGTATTAATGTCAAAATCAGACGGGAAAAAATTAGTTCATTTTATTTATATAGAGAAGATATATATATATATATATATATATATATATATATATATATATACATGTGTGTGTGTGTGTGTGTGCATTCATCGAACACTGACACTCTATTTCTCCGACTCCAAATCTTAAAATCAAAATAAAAAAAAAAACATGGCTGCCCACACACATAATTAAAAAAAAAAGTGATGATTGTAAGCATAAAAATCTTGCATAATGATCCCAGTTTTAATAGATTGAACATTTTGGAGGCTTTGTACATAACATGAAACCCCTAATGGTAGATTATATTAACTACGAACTCCGTGGTAACATTTTAAAATGTCTACGTACGTAATTAATTATAAGTGCGTGGAAAAGAAAGAACAAATAAAAAAGGGAAAATATGTAAATTTTTAATTTTAAGATTTATCATATTGTAATTTTAATACACTGCTTTATATTGTGCATATATCCACATACATACGGCTAAAACACGTGACCGCGTAAACTTCTATAAATAACCTCTTTTTAAAATCCAGCAGACAAATAACTGCCAGAGGACGATTTGCGTTTAAGCAGAAATCATTGCATACAAACATTCGATAATACTACACAAATATTAATACGCAAATTGGAAGAAAGATCAAAGGAAAGTCAATATCAAGAGGGTTTATATCATATGAAATAATAATAATACTTGGGTTTTTGTTATATTATTATATATTATACACACACACACACACATATATATATATCGTCATCTACTGTTTCGCTGTTTCACAGCTCATCAGTGCGGCTTGACAGGCAACTGCATCAAGCCAGGATCGAAACCCAATCGCCCAAATGACAGTCAAGACTTCTCACCATTACGCTATACGACTAATGCTGTGTGGGTAATGAATTAACGATGTTTTGCCATCGTCCAAATGCCTTCGCTCGATTTGTTTACACAAAGAGCGTTTCTTAATACGCTAATAGCAATTTGTATATCACTTCCCGATATGCTCAACTCAAGATAGGGAGCATTATAGTTATCAACATACATTACTGTGTCAGTGTTTCACAGCTCATCAGTGCGGTTAGACAGGCAACTGCCTCAAGCCTAACCCTAAACCTAACCGCCCAAATGGCAGTCAGTATATATATATATATATATATATATATATATATATATATATATATATATATATACTCGGTTTTTTTTTTATATTCAAAAGTAATGGACTAATGAATTCAACGAGGTTGTTAGATAGTGCTCAATAAAAAGAGCTGATAATACTTGTTTATTGTTATATAAACATGCTCACATCCCGCTGCTACAAATAGCCACTTGTTTCAATCAAACAACAGATATCATCAGGCAGCGACTTGACTATTCAAAAGTTCAATGAATAATCCTTCAAGGTTATTCATTGAACTTTTGAATAGTTAAGTCGCTGCCTGATGATAGCTGTTGTTTGATTGAAACAAGTGTCTATTTGTAGCAGCGGGATGTGAGCATGTTTATATAACAATAAACAACTATATATATATATATATATATATATATATATATATATATATATATATATATATATGAACCCATATTCTTCTGTTGCAAACTCATTTCCCCTTATGTCGTATCTTTGATAAAGGCTAAAGTTTAAGTATAAGCTGTTTCATTTGTGTATTCAATTATGTTTCCTCTTATTGCTGTTGAATGTCTGACAGTATTTTTGTTAAAAATGATGCCGCATAAAATATTTGAATTTCTCTGTTGATTCCTTTGTCTTAAGGGAGGCTAATGTTTTATTTTTCTTTTATTTTCCAAAGAATTCTTCTTTTTCAGTAAACGCGAGTTTTGGTTATAAAGTTTGAACTTGAGAATACGTAATAAACTTCAGTTATCCCCCATTTTTTTTAAGTGATCGTTAAACTACTTGGCTTCGTTAGCTATCTCATTATAGATACGTTCATTTTTTTCTCTGTCTCTTGATTGATCTATAATGATATGTGTCAACCTGTCATTACGTAACATTTTATTTTTTACAGAAGATATTTGATAAAAAAAAATCTGAACTAAATCCTTAATTATCTGTATCATAAAGGCATTTCAATAATAGTTATTGCATGGACATAGTGTGAATAAGAGTATTTTAATTTTTTGTTTCAGTGGTCACTTTTCGACATAGTGACCAATATTAAACCTGCGCTGATGACAAAGATTCAATGACGCATATCTGCTTCGTACGCATGTCTCTGACTTGGATTGATTCCTAGAGTCCCACACCGTCAATATCTGCAAAACACGGATGGATGTTTTAAGTAATGAATTCAAATATTAAATCAATATGAAAAAAACAAAACAATTTCCAATCCCCTCTGATCAATTCAAGCAAAATAAAAAGTAGATGTCATTATTTTAAAACACATCATGTAATTACCAAACTAGGTTCTCCCCATACATTATTTTAAATTCGCGTGTTGCATAATCTGCCATGTACCTAATAATTTATCTAACTTACAAATCATTATATAAGGATTACATTTATTTATTTTTTTAAATGCTCGGGTAAAAATTGTTGATTGTTCAAACTGCACCACTGCCATCCTCGTATAACTTCAACGTTTTGGGTTAGAAAATATGTTTCTATATTTGGATTGACTTCGTATGACATATTTCGTGTGCGACGCCCATTCACAGCCATCGTTCATTACTAGCAAAAGTACATTAAGAATGGTGGTTGCTATGTAGAAAATGAATTCTGGGGTACAAACAGTTGGTTGTTTTTTTCTTTTTTTTTTTTCGTTCCACTCCGATTTTCATCACATTTTGAGTTAAAAATATAGGAGTCAATAATTTAGAAGTAACCCTCCCTCGTATCATGACACTTGTGATAAATATGAGCTCATAATGGATTTAAATAAGATTATGGTGTAGTATGCAGGGACTCAACTCGTAGTCATGTGTAATACTTCATAAAACTCTATTGTTTTGATTACTTATTTATTAATTAATTTTGCTTTTGTAATTTCACATACATACGCACACATACAACCACCCACCCACTCACACACACACACACACACACACACACATATATATATATATATATATATATATATATATGAGAATAATGGAAACATTTTCCGACAAAATAGAGAAATAAAAAAGAACAAACCGAATTACATGTTCATCAACGTTTCGTCTTTATTTCGAGACGTACTCTGGATGAATAAGATTAAGAAAACAAAAACACCAGTACAAATATTTGAAAATGTTGAATGTGCAAAGTGTGACGCTGTTCTATTTCAGAAACGGAAAAAGTCGTTGGAAATTCAAAATAGGAGGGGAGGTTAGAGAAAGAGAGAGAGAGAAAGAGAAGGAGAGAGATTTTTGATAACTTAATATAGTCGTTAATATATTTTTAAAAGATATGAACGCAGTTGATATGCTTTCTGGAAAGAATATGTATGTTAAAATCCAAATATAGGTGTGTAACAGAAATGAAATGGGCGTGTTTTTGTTATGTAATTTATTGATTGAGATTATATGTATTAATTATTACGGGTGATTTTTCTGTAAAAATTCATATGTTTTTGTAATACATTCGTATACAGAGAGACCTTAGACACTCAACGGTAAAGTGTAGTACAAATTTGAATTTTCTTTCTGTCTTTCTCTCTATCTTTTTTTATACACACACGCATCCCCCACATATATATTTATATATATATATATATATATATATATATATATATATATATATATATATATATATATATATATATACATATACACCCATATATACATGTGTGTATATATATGTATATATATATACAGATATATATATTCATATATATATATATATATATATATATATATATATATATATATATATATATATATATATATATATACATAAGTATAGATATGCACATCTATATCCTAAGAGAGACATGTTCAAAAATAGAGACAGGAGATTATATATATATATATATATATATATATATATATATATATATATATATATATATGTATATATATATATATATATATAAAGAGAGAGAAAGAAAGAAATATAGATAGAGAAAGAGAGACAGATATAATGGTATGGAAAAGAGATAGATGAATAGAAGCTGCTGAAATATACAATGTATATTTGCTTAAAATCGTCGGACGAATTCGTCCGTCTTTGTTGAGCTGCCAGTTATATTTACAATTTAGCATCGAGAAAGTCAGCCCCGTTAAATCGCACCATTTAAGAGCGAAACAATGTGACAGGCACGGCTAATGAAGCATACACTGTAATTCCTGGGAGATGGCAAAGAATTCCCCAAACGATGCCGTTCCATTCTGATTTAGACGTCTTACCCCAAAATTGGCGATCAATGCACGGATAAAGAAAGGCGGGCGAGATAGAGAAGAATTAAACAAAGGGAGATAAGCGGAGTAACTTGGCCTGTCGTATAAATCTTCCAGGAAAATCTTAAGATCTATAAATGGGCAAATCAGAGTTAACCATGGATAAATACTTATGAATCCTGCATTATCAATTTAATACTAGTTTTGTAATCTGCCTACTCCGAATAATCTGTTATAAAAACACACTTAAAAAGCAACTCCAATCAGTGACGTTTTACGTGACCGCTTATTCGAAAAATACCCTATTAAATTTCGAGAAATATGCCTACACGTCTCATTAAAACAACTTAGATAAATTAATGCGATGCCTTGAGGCGTAATGGATATAGGTGATATTTAATAATCAATCTTATGTGACAATAGTCGGTGCTTAGTACAGATAATGCTAAAAATATTAATAAAAATGATAATCTCATCTAGCAAGTTAGGAAAACGTTTTGGAGCTAGTTCTCCCCCTTAATTAAAGAATGCGTTTCGTTCAAAAATTCCGTACCGATTTCTGAGTTCAATATAAAAATAATCGATTCAGCAAGAAGCAACTGAAAACGTTGTGACATTAACTTCTGGGATCACACAGTATATGAAGTGTTGGTAAATAAAACATAACTTTTAATAATTAATTATATTTCATATGCGTGACACGTACGATCTACGCTACCTTACGTTACTGTAATAGCTTCTACCTTGAGACAAAATGTAATGTGTATTTATTACGGTGTATATATATATATATATATATATATATATATATATATGTGTGTGTGTGTGTGTGTGTGTGTGTGTGTGTGAGAGAGTGCGTGTGTTTGTATATATATATA
>NC_136516.1:2292500-2352500 GCF_053919585.1 Euprymna scolopes
ATATAGTCACCCACATACAGTACTGTTTCGCTGTTTCACAGCTCATCTTCGTCGCTAGACAGGCAACTGTTTCAAACCAGGATGAAAACTCCACCGCCCAAATGACAGTCAAGGCTTCTCACCGTTGCACTGTACGGCTTAAGCTGTGGGGTTAACGAATTAATGATGTTTTGATATCGCCCGAATGCGTCCGCTCAATTTGTTTACACGAAGACCATCGCTTAATACGCTAATGGCAGTTTGTATATAACTTCCCCATATGCTCAACTCAAGAAAGGGCGCATTATAGTCATACACATACAGTACTGTTTCGCTGTTTCACAGTTCATCAGTAAGGTTATTCTCTTAATATCACCGAGGGTAAGAGGAATGATTTATAATTGGCATTGCACTATTATATTAATGTCTCTCCTGCTATAGCTTGAAAACATTACTCTTGAAATATTTACAAGAAAAAAAAAACATAAAAGTATATACACACACACACATATATATATATATATATATATATATATATAATATTGTTAATTATTTTATTTGTCAGATAATTAAATATCGTGTATATGTTTCATATTACGATTTTTTCCAGTATATTTAACACCTGTGCTGCTTTTAAAGCTGCCAAATCTGATACATATTAGACAGCTGATAGTCATCGTTTTTCATATTTAGCAATTAAAGCTATTTTGTTGTTTTACATATAGCTGCCTTCCTCTTGTCAGTTGTTTAATTTTTAAGCGAATGTCGGCTTATCTAGATGCAAAGTTGGCAATAAAATCTGATCTAATTAATAATTCTATTTGAGTAATGCATAAATAAGAGAGAATCAGCTAATCCCGTGGAAACTCCACGGATATGACATGAATTTAATTAAAAACTATGATTTTATAAAAGTCCTTTTTATCGATAGCGTAATAAATAGTTTCTGGACATATATTAACAAAGCAATAACTGTCAGCAAATATGAGTTTATTAACGTGTCTATTGGAATAGTGGCACATGTATTTTTAAAATACTACTGACGCAAATAATACAAATTTGGTAATAATCAATGCTCAAATAGAAACATTGTGGAAAGGGTGGAAAGTATAGCCCAAAAAAATACTACAAGTTTATTTTAATATTTTTATTCAAAAAATCTATTCAGAAAAATTGATTATGTAGTAGAGCTTACATCTATTCAATGTTCTCGCCTCCAGACAAATAAGAGAAAGGAACTGGGATCCTTCCTTTTTCACAAGCGCCCACGGGATCTCGGCGAATACTCGGCAGATGGAGGCGATTAGGTAATCTTTGGTGTAGTGGGAGGCCGTGTTGGTGATGTTATGTTTTCAATCGACCTATGACCAAAATAAGTTTCCAACGGGTTCAGCCCAGGGTAGGTGGGGACAGTTAAAGAAGGTACAAATTCGTAGCATTCTTTCTGAAGTCAAGCTTTAGTCTCTTTGGACTAGTGGGCGGGCGCCTAGTCTGTCTGCCGCATCCAGGGATTGTCAGCGGCCAGCTGATTGCACGAAGGTATCACGACAGTTTTCAGCATATCAATGTACGCTTTGGTGCTAACTTTCAAGCCGACTCCGAACATGTGAAGTGGCATTAGGTGGTCCTCTCTTTACACCACACAAAACGATACCCGTGACCAGCATCTTTTTTCTTCATCATTCCGGGCACGTCCCTGTTATTTATGGCAATCTAGCTATGCATTTTGAAGGTGCTGGCTATGGTCCTGTGGTCATCACTTGGATTGGCAAAGAACATGAGTTGCACAGCGGCGAATCGCCGATTTCGTTCGTTGAACATTGTGCAACTTTTTCAGAGACGTTTGAAGGATCCTACCGCGCTTTGGATTTGTACAAAACTCCCCAAAGTCAGCAACAACAAAAAGGCTCTGGTTTCCTCAAGCAGAAATGGAATCATATCCCCATGTCGATGTCTACAATTTTATCGTTTCATTCAATACCTATAATATACGCAAACTGAAAGAGTAAATATCCTTCAGTCCAGACATACAATATTCTGTTCTTTTATCATTTTTTGTGTATTTTTTTTTGCCGAAAAATTTATTCAGTAGAAAACAGTGTACGCCGACATTACAAGTTCGTTTCTTACGCCATGAACAAAAATGATCAGATTATATCATTATATTATTTGGAACGAGGTTACATAAAACGGACGTCTCTCTAATAGGCTTGCCTTTGGTTGCCGGATAGAATCCATAATATGTACGGAATATTTTCGATAAACACTTTTGTTGATAATACATGCCTAAACATCTGACCCTCTTCGAAATAATCTCCTCCAGCTGCAATGCATTTGTTCCTTCCAACAATTTCGGAATGCCCCATGAAAGTCCTCTTGCCTGAACGTGTCAATGATCTGTGTCACAACCTCTTTCAACTTCTCAATCGTCTAATAATGAAAGTCTTTCCAGTTTTCCTTGAGCTTAAGTAATAATCAACCGTCATAGGATGCAAGGTCTTGAGTATAGGAAGGGTGAGAAATTGTCTTGATGCCGATTCTGGTCAAATAATGTGACTATGATGGAGTTCCGGGCTGGTGCATTCGCGAAAGTCTTGGGCATATTCAGTTTTTCGCAAATAATAGCTTTTATACAGGATGACCCCCAAAAAAACAGGCCCCAACTCTAATTAGGTCCTGTTTCTTAGTGTTTTGTCTGAATTTAATAAAACTTTGGTCATACCTATTTTATTATATTCAAAACATCACATCAAACCACTAGGGTGTTTGGCCTTTTTTCTCTGTTCTACAACATATGTTCTAGATGGCCTCCATTTAGCTTTTGTTTTGCTTTTTTGTCACCCTGTAGATACCACACCGTGAATATATTGTGTCTATAAACACACGGAAGTTCGTGGACCTAAACTCCTTTATTTAGCCAATAACCTTTGATGCTCTGACTCCATTACTTTCATTCTATTTTTAATCATCCCTCACAGACTCCTTGCCTTTCTTTAATCTCTTATGCCACTCAAAAACCGATGTTTGATTCATACAAGCTTGTCAAAAACAGTCTACGTCATCTTATACGTTTTTGTGGCATTTTTCCAAGTTTGACACATGATCTTATCGCATTTTGTTCTCAGAAAGTGTTCTTACCTCCAGATTGTATTTTTTCGAAATTCACCAGCTGTGATAATCAAGCTTTAGTAGGGTGTATTCCAATTCCTTATGTAACTGTTCATTTGTAACCTGAGATCATAAACATTGGTCAACCATCCTATAAAATGTATAACAATAAAATATTAAATTTTCAAGATTCTAAAATGTATGTACAAAAAGAGTTTGGAAACTAACTTAATGCACTTCGTATTTAGTGTTCGCACAGCGATCGTTACATATATGTGTCAAGTCAGTGGTTCCGTATTGATACATTGTCTGTATTATTACCAGGTCTTCTATCATTATATGTAATCCGTTTTCTATACAAGTCAACCATATAGGAGCCTATTAGTGACCGTATGCACACACAGACGTTCAGCTTTATATATATATATATATATATATATATGTATATATATATATATATATATATATATATATATATATAAATTTAAAAATAAAATGTCTGATTTCAACGTTATTTCACGCGGTTAACGGTAGCCGAATGGATATGGTCCTTGATAATCAAGCCAGAGATGACTTGTTTCGCCGGGTTCGAATCTATGGACTGGTGTTAATCGTGACAACCTAGACTGAAGATTCCCGAAAGGATTAAACACTAGTGTCTGTAGGCATTTAATTATTATAGTAAATAATTATGCTAACCCTTTAAGAAACTCGTATCTTATCGTTGGGCACAGCCAGTTGAATTGTGTCCGTCAATTTAACTCTTATGCATAGATCATCATATAATAATTAGATCACTCTCAGTGACGTAAAAACATTTAAAAGGAAAATGTTTAATTTTAACGTTATTTCACGCAGTTAGCGGTAGCGGAATTGATACGGTCCTTGCTAATTAAGTCAGAGATGACTTGTGTCGCCAGCTTCGAATCTATCGACCGGTGTTAATCGTGACACCTTGCACTGAAAATTCCCGAAAGACAAAACTGGTCAACTAGTAGATGGTCTGCAATAAATAAATAAAACTGGGTTTCATCAAACGGAAATGAAATCATGTCGCCTTTTCTAGAGTCACAATGTTATCGTTCCACCCTTCATAAAAGTAGTATTTGAAGGAAATGGTTTGAAGCACATGGAATTAATGCCGGCGTTCTTCAGGATCTGTTCTGGGTATATGATGAAACACTAATGTGTGTACGTATTTAATTATTATGGTAAATAATTATGTCAGCTGCTTTAAGAAACTCGTTTCTTATTGTTGAGCACTTTCAGTTCAATTAAGTCGGTCAATTTAGCTCTTATGCGTAGATCATCATATAATAAGTGGATTACTCTAATTGACGTAAAAATAACATTTAAAAATTAAATGTTTAATTTCAACGTTATTTCACGCGGTTAACTGTAGCCGAATGGATAAAATCCTTCCTAATAAAGCCAGATATGACGATTACAATATTTTTCCCGATTCAGATACAATTACAGATCCTTTACTAACTTGCTATTGTGATACAATTGGCAGCTTGGATTTAGATTCGTTATGAATCTTTAAGTATTTAACTATAGGGTTGCTATTTTTCCCGATGACTATAAAAATATGTGCAATGTGCAAATATTTTCACTAACGTAAAAAAATACACTTGTCTGTCTGTGTGTGGGGTGGTCTATGTGTTTTCGTTTTACTGAATTAATTATGAATCAATCAATATGTTATTTAATTATAACTACAAATAGGAAAATGTTTTTAAACAAACCCAAATAAAAAGATAATTAACGGAATCGTTTTGGGCATCGAAAAATAAGCATTTTTTCGACTCCAATAATAATTCCGATACCACAGAAGTCCCCACTTTTTCTATTCTAGATTTCGATTAATCGCCCAAACTCTAATACATATATATATATATATATATATATATATATATATATATATGTGTGTGTATGTGTGTGTATGTGCGTGTGTGTGCGTGTGTGTGCGTGTGTGTGTATTAATGTTACGAAGTAGAAAACGATGATAATACTGTATGTCATCGGCTGCCCCTAGACTTCATATATTGTTAATGCACCCGACACCAAGGAGGGATATTGACGGTGTGCAGTGGTGACTTCAGGCAACTACTACCAGTCATAAAAAGAGGAAATGATGCTGACATTTACAATGCTTGCATCAAAGTGTCGTTTTTGTGGCGTAAATTTAAGAAATTTTATTTAAAACAAAACATGAGAGTTCAAGATGATGATGATGAATACTCTAAATTTATTATAAAGATTGGTGAAGACAAACTTGAAAAAAATAAAAATGGTGAGATTGAACTGCCTGAAGATTTGATAATCCGTGCAGATAATGTTGACCAATGCATTGAATACATTTATCCTTCGTTTGACAATCTAGAAATGTTTGCGGAAAATTGCATATTAGTACCATTTAATGATACAGTTAGAGCAATAAATCATAATTGTATTGAAAAATTTCCTGGACAAGTCAAAGAATATTTGTCATTTAATTCTGTTCTTGAAGGAACAGAAGCTACACATTACCCAACAGAATTTCTTGATTCGATAGAGTTATCAGGATTACCTCCACATAAACTTGAACTCAAGAAAGGAGCTCCAATCATATGTATGAGGAATATTGATCCACCACGCTTATGTAATGGTACAAGACTAATAATAGAGGAGCTGTATAATAATTTGATTGTTGATAAAATTATTGCATCACAGTTTGAAGGAGAAATCGTTTTAATTCCAAGATTGAAAATGGTCTTATCTGAAGGTGACAATATTCCGTTTGCCAGAGTCCAGTTTCCTATACAATTAGCATTTGCTATGACTATTCATAAGTCTCAAGGACAGACCTTACATAAAGTTTTAGTTTATCTAGACAAACCTGTCTTTCAACATGGTCAACTATATGTTGCACTCAGTAGAGTTAAGCGAAAGGAAAACATAAAAGTTTTTTTAAAACACTCAAATTGTACAAAAAATGTTGTAAATAGACAAGTATTGTCTTAGTTTTAGTGACCTTATTATTAGCATATGAATACAATATTTATTTTCTGTACAATAAGTGCTTAAGCACCCGTGCTTTTCAGCGATACATATTCAATAAAATAAATTGATTAATATAATTAATCTGGATATAAGAGAGTTAGAACCTGATAAGAAGTCTCAATTAAGCAAAAGGATAACAAAAGTTTTCTTTTAAAAAAATGAATTGTACAAAAAATGTAAATAGAAAAGAATTGTCTTAATTTTATTGACCTTATTATTAACATACAAATTAAATATGTTACACAATGGGTACTGAATATTTGCTTAAATTAAATGAAAAAAGTTACATTTTATTTTCATTTTCTATTTAAAAAGCCATTATTAACATGTGGAGAGTGTTTTTTTATTATTCTGCACTTTCAACTAACAATTTCATTTAAAAGATGATATATCAAAATTTGAATTTAACTATAATAAGGATTATGATACCTGTTCAGTGCATATTTACCTATAAGTATGACCAACCACTTATAATTCAGTAACTGTAATTTAAAAAAAAATAACAATTATAATAAACAGAACGACTCATAGAAATCTATCTATATTCTTTTTTCATTTTAATATGCTTTCATAGAAATGCTTCTGTTATGTAAAAAAAAACTATTTTCTTTATGCCACAAGTGTCACGCTCATACATGAATTCCATAGCTAATATAACGTACTGACCCAACGGGTCACGGGTGGTCTAGTCTATATATAAAACTCAAATGAACTTGTAACAAGTGCTGTAACCCAACATCCGGTTTACCACTTTCAGTTGCGCATGCATACATAAACAAATAATCAACGCGACAATATAACGTATTGTTTTACTGTGTACGTTTTCAGCGTCCCAATTGTTATTTTTTTCGCGTTTAAATTATCCAAATAAACATTTGTTATACTTTTTGCATTTTTTTACATCGTTCAGTTCCGTATTAGATTTAAGTTTTTTTAACGAAATGTCTTTCAAATAAATCTATTTTAACCCGTTGACAACCATAAGAGTATTTTACAACGGCGATTTACCCGCCGCCTTCATTTTTTAAATTTATTCTCCATTTTTTTAATACACCTTTCTTAAAAAAACATTCATAAATTTCTTCTACACTACCAACCTAAATAAATAACCTCGAAACTATTGCATTGCGTTACAAATAAATAATCGACGCGAGAATTAAATGTATCGTTTTACTGTGTAAGTTTTCAGCGACCCAATTGTTTTTTTTTTCGCGGTTAAATTAAAAGATGTATCAAAATTAGAATTTAACTTTAAGTATTATGGTAGCTGTTCAGTGCATATTTACTTATAAGTATTACTAACAACTTAAAATTTAATGTCTATAAGTTATATTTTTTTCCAAAAAATTAACAATTATAAACAGAACGACTCATAGAAATCTATCTATAATCTTTTTTATTTGATTTTAATATACTTTCATAGAAATGTGTCCGTTATGTCACAAAAAAAAACTATTTTCTTTACGTCACAAGTGTCACGCTCATACATTAATTCCATAGCTAACGTAACATACTGACCCAACGGGTTACGGGTAGTCTAGTACATATATAAACATATATATATATATATATATATATATATATATATATATATATATATATATATATATATATAATTAAATGCGTATACATATATATAAGATGAAGTGATAGATTGTAATGACAGTAAATTTGGATATTTAAAAGCAAAACTAGGATTTAACTAGTAAAACACACATTAGAATTGTCAGCAAGTTAAAAAAAGATGTTGGTAAAATTAATTTTTATGTGACGCTCTTCAGCAGGTTGAAAGTTTAAAAATCACTTTTATCAAGAATTTAAAGATGACAGAAACCGAACTTGCTACTCTAGTGAACGGTTCCGTTGGAAATTTCTTCCGAGTTCTACAGAAACATTTCCGATTTCTGAAATAATGCATCATCAACAATGGGTCACCTTATATAAAGCCATGCAGATGCGACTTGGTATGCGCGATATGTTTATCAAGTTAGACACTGAACACATTTATCAACATTATATCATGGTTGTCTCTCAAGAAGTTAAAACAGCAAAAAACAAACAGTGGCCGAATTTAGGAGGATCCGTTTTGAATAGATTGTTAGCCAAACAGAAGCTGTAGTTTCGTTTCGAGAAACCAGTAGCATGTAATGAAATAAAAGCCGTCACACGCTGATGGCGACAACTAAAACAAATCTAATTACAGCGTCTGTGTCAGAGTTAAATAATTTTAATTACAGCATTCAACTCTTTGGAAATGGCTTCTTGCTAAAAGAAAAGACAAAGAAATGAAATCCAATTTGTGTTCGTCTGTCGCGATCTGCAACGTGTCTGCAATTTTACGAGTAGATTAGTTTTATAGTGCAGATTTTTTTTTATAGAGTTTTTATTTCACTTTTTATTTTGTGTTTTTGTTACTTGAAAAAAAAAGAGTCGATGAAAAGTATGGGTCAACTCTGAATTGTTTGTCTTAGTTAAGCGATAATAAAGTGTTTTTTTTTACAGATTGTAAGATACTAAAAGCAATACAAACAAAAACACCTGTGGTTATGAAATACGGATGCCAAGAAAGAAAGGTCTCGAATAATGAAACACGGAGACGAACTACCGGGAAAACAGTCCGAGTAAAGTTAGAGTTGTAGAAGAAAAAAAGAGAAAGAGGATATTTCATGTTGTCTGAGGATTAAGTTAAAACAATTTAATACTGTTATGTATTGCGTCTGGAAATTTACGAATATTTTCATTTTATAATATATATATATATATATATATATATATATATATATATATATATATATATATATATATGTGGGGGGGTGCATAACAATACAGCTACATTTAAAATTCTAAAGTTTTATTAATCTTTCAATTTCGTTTTTAAACATTTCCGAAATTCATTAAGTTCAAACAATTTAATACTATTATGTACTGCGTCGGGAAATTTACGAATATTTTCATTTTATAATATATATATATATATATATATATATATATATATATATATATATATATATATATATATATATATATGGTGGGTGGGGGTGCATTACAATACAGCTACATTTAAAATTCTAAAGTTGTATTAATCTTATTTTCAATTTCGTTTTTAAACATTTCAGAAATTCATTACATATATTTTACAGCAGCTGTTCCGTTACGAAGAATTATTATGTGACTATTTTTTATTTTTTTTATTTTTCTTCATTTGAAGATTGTAATGCTGGGTATGGGGCAGCCAAACCAGCTGCCAACATTGCCCCGCTTTTTTATTGAAACCAACCGAGAGCTCTATTTATTATGCTCGCTGTTCCCTTAAGTGCAATTGTCTGAATCTCTTTTGCACTTGGTTCACCAGGGATATTAGTTCTTTAGGTAGGACTTCAGGTTCTTCTTCATGAGTCCTGTGGCACATATGATAACTGGTATGATTGATATCCCGTTTAGGTTCCAGTTTCTTTTCATATCATACATGAAACCTTTGTATTTGGTCTGTTTCTCTCTTTCAGCTCTGTTAAGACCGCCATCATTAGGAACACTCACTTCAATCAAGGTTGCAACTCTCTCTGACTTATTCCATATAACTATGTCAGGTTTCACAGCAGCATTTTCAAGGTAGGTGGCTGTAGGGATTACATGGTCGTAATGTATGGTATATAAATAATTTCCAACTGTTCTTTCAGGTTGATGTTCCCAGGACTTGCTGCTACACTGGATGTTTAATTTTTTACATATGGTCCAGTGGAGGTACTTGCATACTCCATCATGTCTCGCTGTATAGTAGCCGTCCCCTAGAAGAACTTTGCAACTTGATAACAGATGACCAACACTTTCCAATTCTGTATGAAAGAACCTGCATTTATTGTCATTACTGACCCCTGCCATCTTCTTGAATGCATTGGTCATCAATCCCTGGTTTTGGGCAGCCATTATGGCCCTTTCCTGATCGTGGTGGAGGGATCCTCTTTTGAGCCAGTCCAAAGAACCTTCTTTATCTATGTATTCCTGAGAAAGTTCCCCCAGAAAATACTTTGCACGCTTATGCTGTTCCCATTCTTTAAGGTTCATCTGTTGAAAGGTCTCGGTATTTTCTGCCGGCTCTTTCTTGCTATTTCTGTGACACACTTGTTTGGTGTTTGGTCCTCATCTGAGAGACAACTCTGACCAAAATGCTTGGTCAGCTGGGTGACTGATGTTGTTCTGTTGGCTCTTGTCTCTTGATGTTCATATACTATTGAGAGGATGTCATTCTGGGAGCTTCTCAGATACTGACCGGTGCTCATAATAGTTGCCCTATGTTGATGATTAATCTGAGAGTCCCAGACCTCCTTCTCCCCTGGGCAAATACAGCCTTGGTAGACACTGATTTCTGTATATTATTTTATGAAGCGTTAGTAGCTTCCGTGTCTTTACATCAAGCCGGTTGATGTATTTTTGTGGCCAGTCAATGATACCAAAGCTGTATGTTATTACTGGCATAGCAAGCTGGTTTATGGCAGCAATTTTATTTTTAGTGGTGAGCTGGGTTTTGCATATTTTCCTCATCCGGCGTACATATTCTTTACTAATCTTCTCCCTCATCTTGTCATGTTGTATGTTCTCATTCAGGTACTTGTAAGGCTCATGCTTTTCTAGATCCCTGATGTCGATGTTTTCATTAAGCTGCATATTTTCTGTGTGGGTCTTCTTCCCAGCTCTGAGTGTACATGTGGCACATTTATCCAGGTCAAACTTCATTCCGATGTCACTGGAGAATGTGTGTACTACCTGCAGAAGGTGGTGCAGATCGGTGTCAGAGCTAGCATACAGCTTAAGATCATCTTGCTTAGTGGGTCTATTGCCATACAGAAGAGTAAGGGAGATAAGCTATCACCTTGCAATATTCCCCTTTTGATTTTTACTTCAGGGATGATGGTTTTTCCTCCATTGTGATTTAATGATATTGTAGTTTTTCACATCTGAAGGTGAGCAGCCATTGTTTGTCTAATTACCGGGTGGACTTTGTATAACTACAGGGACCCAAGTAGCCATAATGTGGCACACTGTCAAATGCCTTCTGGTAATCAATACATGCCATGCTCAGGTTTTTGTGCCTCTTCTTACAGTCTTCTAGGACGGTCTTGTTGATTAATAGCTGGTTTTGGTACCGAGGCATTTTCTTCTGCACCCTGTCTGCTATTTTTCAAAGTAGGTCCCAGAAGATAGATGGTCATATATTCAATCGGCTATCAGACCAGTGAAAAGCTTGTAGGTAGTTGTAAGGCAGCATATTGGCCTGTATTTATTTGACCGTTGTGTCTCCTTGGTCTTGGGTATGAGGCTGGTGTCCCCCTCTGTCAGCCAGGGTGGTGTTGCTTCTTGATCTCTTAGCATCCTGCTGAAACAATCATTGTAGTGGGGGTGGAGTGCAGTCAGTTGCTTCAGCCAAAAGTTTTGGACATTGTCGATGCCAGGTGCTTTGTGGTTGGATAATTGCGTCAGTTTTCTTGTTACCATACCAGGAGTTACGACTGGTTCTGGCATCTGAGGCTTGCTTTCATTAAGCCTAATAATATCTTCAATCCACTGGGCCTCTTGATTATATTTGCCTTCTGTTTCAAATAGAGGTCTCCAGTAGTTTTCCAGGGTTTCCTCTGCAGGGGGACTATCTACAGTAATAGTGTCCCTTATCAGCTACCTGTAAAAAGTCCTTTGGTTTGTTTTAAACTGCCTATTTATAATCTGGGAGTTAATTTTGTTCTCCTGGTTTTTAATTCTCTGGGAAAGTGCTGGTATTTTTCCTTCCAACTCCCTAGATGTATTTTGTAATCCCTCAATTTTCTCATGGTGGTATTTGGTACAGAGTTTTTTATGGTGGTCTTAAGTCGACCCTGTACCGAGGGATTTGCAAGGAACTGTTTTATTTTGCTAAGTTCTTTCCTGCAGAGGTTCAGTTGTTTTTGCAGCTTGGTCTTCCAGTTAGGTGTTTGTGTAGAGAGTCTGCGCCCTATTCGATGATTGTGATTGAATGTTCGAAGGTTAATTTTTTCTGTCAATATAGAGGCCAGCTGTATGTGATATGGTTGAGTTCTGTGAGCATTACTGTTGTTGGAATTAGCCTCTTGAGAGCGATGTTAACTTTGGTCTTCCAGCTGCTTGGATCTTGGACAAACGTGGTCTGTCCTTCATTCTCATACACCTTACCTCCTCAATTGTGTTGCTGAGCTCCTCCTCCAAAGCTAACTATTCATCATCTGCTTCTGGGAGTACAAATGATGGTGGTGGGTGTCTATGTGATTGTGGCGGTGATGCAGTTGGTGGTATCCTGGTAGGTGATGTAGATTCGTGTGTTGGTGTTTGTGGAGTTTCCAGCAGAGTTTGTGAAGGCAGGTGTCATGTCATGCAGATACTCCAGTGGCGCAGGAGTTCCAGGAGAGCTGGGCATGTGTTGGGATATTTGAATGGGTTCTGATGGTAAAGTTGGTGGTTGTTGTTGGAGTAAGTCTATTGTGGGAATTTTTATTGGGTTTTCCAGGGGGCATATGTTGTTCACCAAAAGAGCTGTTAATTTTGAAGACATGTAGTCTAGTTCTCTTGTGGTGAACAATTTCAGGCTGTTATATTGTTGTGATGTAATTTTCCCTGGAGAGATGCTTTATTTTCCAGGATAAAAATGAACAAAGATCCCTCTCCAGGTTGCTGTTCTTTCTTTTTTGTCTTTTATGCTTTTGTTTAGTATAATCCGTTGCCCGTATAAGTGTCCACCTCGCTTCCCTTTCCCATACCACCTCCTGTCGAAGTTTTGTTTCCTCATCATCTACTTTCTGGTAGTCTTTTTCTGCAGTCTTCAAAGCCTCATATCTAATGGTATCTACGTCTTCTTGTGGTATATATCTTCCCATCTGTGAGATTAGGCATCGCAGGTTGTGTAAAGGTGTGTGCTTTTTCTCTGCTGGGAGGGTTAATTTATATATATATATATATATATATATATATATATATATATATTTTATATGTGACTATAGTATGAATATTCTGATGACTATTCTTATTTTGTAGTTTATTAAATTACACATATTTTATCAAATGTTGTGTTCTTATCTACTGTTTAAATGATTAAGATTTCAGTTAATATTTTTATTTTGTCTAATTTAACGCAGGGCGTCGCAAAAAAGAAAATAAATAATAATAATTGCATTTTGTTCAGGGAGCAAATCTTATTACCCTTGCATCCGAAGCCAATGTACGTTTGATTTTAAAGAGACAATGAATGACGTTATTTTTATTACATTTTCACCCCAAACAATGCACATTGCTTCTTTGTTGTAAGGAGCTACTAACAGGGACATAGACATCAGGGGTACTGTGTAGAGAGTGGGGCAGCAATATGTCGGTTCACCTTGCATTTGACTTTCTGCATGCCAGTACAGTTTGGGAACCAGGGACCCGATAGGGAATTCCAGAGTCTAGCTGTTCTGAGGAAGAAACTACTGGGGGAGAATGCTCTCTTACATCTAGATATCTCTAGTGTGAAGGGGTGGGATTTAGCTGTTTGCCGGGTTTGTCGGGGCTATTTACGTCGAGGGGACACAAGTGCTTGCAGTTCGTCAGAGCATTCACCGTTAAAGTACTTGTAGAACAGGCAGAGGGATGCAGCATTCCGTCAATGGGAGCATTGAAGGTGACCATCCATTTATGCTCCCGTTTCACTACAGATCGGAGGTCATCCTCTAGTGTTTCTGCCATTTTCTTAGGTATGTGTTCATTTGTTGTCATGTCGTGTCTGTTTTAGGGCGTGGTGTCGTCAGCATATACACTCATCTCACAAGCAATTTTGTCAGGGAGGTCATTTATGAATATTAGGTTGGACGTACTCTGGAGAATAGTTGATATTGAGGTGTGTTTCCTTACCTGATATGTTTTACTTATACAGACAAAAGCAGAGCGAGTAGAGGACGACGGCCCATGTTGTCGATTTATCCTCAATTTTCATCAGAATTACGTAGCTGGTCATTGCATTTAGTACCGCGGCGTGCTAGAAATCAAATATATAGATGACATAACCCTTGCCATTTCTATCTCTTGTATGATGGCGAACGACTATTCGACATGAGATGGTAATTTTGCAATCGTTGTATTTGTTTATCGGCGAATTGAATTTCTCTATAGAACTCCACAATCTTGTACATATTAATAAAAGATACATGCACTCTTTTTTATTGACTACATCTTTTGGTATGCTTTTATTGACTACATCTTTTGGTATGCTTTTATTGATTACATATTTTTGTATGTTTTTATTGACTACATATTTTGGTATGTTTTTATTGACTACATCTTTTTGTATATTTTTATTGACTACATCTTTTGGTATGTTTTTATTAACTACATATTTTTGTATGTTTTTATTGATTACATCTTTTTATATGTTTTTATTGACTACATCTTTTTGTATATTTTTATTGACTACATCTTTTGGTATGCTTTTATTGACTACATCTTTGTGTATGTTTTTATTGACTACGTATTTTTGTATGTTTTTATTGACTACATCTTTGTGTATGTTTTTATTGACTACATCTTTTGGTATGTTTTTATTGACTACATCTTTTGGTATGCTTTTATTGATTACATATTTTTGTATGTTTTTATTGACTACATATTTTGGTATGTTTTTATTGACTACATCTTTTTGTATATTTTTATTGACTACATCTTTTGGTATGTTTTTATTAACTACATATTTTTGTATGTTTTTATTGATTACATCTTTTTATATGTTTTTATTGATTACATCTTTTTGTATATTTTTATTGACTACATCTTTTGGTATGCTTTTATTGACTACATCTTTGTGTATGTTTTTAT
The DNA here is from genome assembly GCF_053919585.1 of Euprymna scolopes. Lineage (NCBI taxonomy): Eukaryota > Metazoa > Mollusca > Cephalopoda > Sepiida > Sepiolidae > Euprymna > Euprymna scolopes. The sequence goes on from NC_136516.1 coordinate 2,307,474, forward strand.
TGACTAAATCTTTTTGTAGGTTTTTATTGACTACATCTTTTGGTATATTTTTATTGACTACATCTTTTGGTATGTTTTTATTGACTACATATTTTTGTATGTTTTTATTGACTAAATCTTTTTGTAGGTTTTTATTGACTACATCTTTTGGTATGCTTTTATTGACTACATCTTTTTGTATGTTTTATTGACTACATCTTTTGGTATGTTTTTATTGACTACATCTTGGTATGTTTTTATTGACTACATATTTTGGTGGCTTTTATTGATTACATATTTTTGTATGTTTTTATTGACTACATATTTTGGTATGTTTTTATTGACTACATCTTTTGGTAGGTTTTTATTGACTACATCTTTTTGTATGTTTTTATTGACTACATCTTTTTGTATGTTTTTATTGACTACATCTTTTGGTATGTTTTTATTGACTACATCTTTTTGTATGTTTTTATTGACTACATATTTTGGTATGTTTTTATTGACTACATATTTTTGTATGTTTTTATTGACTACATCTTTTGGTATGTTTTTATTGACTACATCTTTTGGTATGCTTTTATTGACTACATCTTTTGGTATGTTTTTATTGACTACATATTTTGTATGTTTTTATTGACTACATCTTTTGGTATGTTTTTATTGACTACATATTTTTGTATGTTTTTATTGACTACATATTTTTGTATGTTTTTATTGACTACATATTTTTGTATGTTTTTATTGACTACATCTTTTGGTATGCTTTTATTGACTACATCTTTTGGTATGTTTTTATTGACTACATATTTTTGTATGTTTTTATTGACTACATCTTTTGGTATGTTTTTATTGACTACATCTTTTGATATTTTTTTATTGACTACATCTTTTTGTATGTTTTTATTGATTACATATTTTTTTATGTTTTTATTGACTACATCTTTTGGTATGTTTTTATTGACTACATCTTTTGGTAGGTTTTTATTGACTACATCTTTTGGTATGTTTTTATTGATTACATCTTTTTGTATGTTTTTATTGACTACATCTTTTGTATATTTTTATTGACTACATCTTTTGGAATGTTTTTATTGACTACATCTTTTGGAATGTTTTTATTGACTACATCTTTTTGTATGTTTTTATTGACTACATCTTTGTGTATGTTTTTATTGACTACATCTTTTGGTATGTTTTTATTGACTACATCTTTTGGTATGTTTTTATTGACTACATTTTTTTCTATGTTTTTATTGATTACATCTTTTTGTATGTTTTTTGACTACATCTTTTGGTATGTTTTTATTCACTACATCTTTTAGTATGTTTTATTGACTACATCTTTTGGTATGTTTTTTACTACATCTTTTGGTAGGTTTTTATTGACTACATCTTTTGGTATGCTTGAGAAGTAGATTAAATTTTCAAATAACACTCGGAACATCAAGACTTATACAAAGTCGAGGAAAGATTCGCCGTATAACACAGAAATAGAATGCAGTTTCATAACCGTAGTAGTAAAAATTATACTATTTTTCATAGATGTTTAATTACACGCATCACATATGCGTGCTTAATGTGTGAGACGACCAGAATGATACACATTTTGTTGTTAAACGGGACTTTTTAATATGCTTATTTGATTATAATCTATAAAGTTAAAATTTTCTCTAACGCTTCGATGAGGGCGGTGTCAGTGAGAAAAGCATTGTGCGAATCGTTTTTTATTACGCAAATATAACTGAAATAAAAAAAATGTACTTAGAAGAAATGTATTCATCAGTCTCATATTTAAAGAATAATAACAAAAAATGACTGTTTTAAAAACTATATAGGACATATGTATGTATGTGTGTATGAGTATGTATATATCTATATCTACTATTATATAAAGTCAGTTTGTGTGTGTGAGTTCCCCCCCTCATAAATTACTAAACGGCTGGGCCTTTCTTTTGTAAATTTTACACAAATCTATTCTATATGTCTGGCAGTATTGTTAGAACTATTTTGTACAGAAATTAATACGATAATATCGAAAATATACGGTCTTAAAATAGCTTTTCTCTATTATATATGAAAAACAATATTTTGTACAGAAATTAATACGATAATATCGAAAATCGAAAATATACGATCTTAAAATAGCTTTTCTCTATTATATATGAAAAACAATATTTTGTACAGAAATTAATACGATAATATCGAAAATCGAAAATATACGTTCTTAAAAATAGCTTTTCTCTATTATATATGAAACACAATATTTTGTACAGAAATTAATACGATAATATCGAAAATCGAAAATATACGTTCTTAAAAATAGCTTTTCTCTATTATATATGAAAAACAATATTTTTACAGAGGAATATTTTACGTTACACCTGCCACAAGAAAATAATAATTTTAGTAAAGTACTTCTTCTTAATAAAACAGTTGTTTCTAATAATCGCGAGATATAGCTAAGTGCTATAGCCTTTAACTGCAGATCAAATGACTCCTTGTTCAAGTCCCGATGTACTTCACCAGTTTATTATACCTTTTTTTATTTGTAATGAGTTCAATTTACGATAAAAAGTACTATTTTAAATTGCCGCAAATCATTTCTTCATTTTCATATTTCCAAACTAAACAGAAATCAAATATCACTTTTCCAGGCCATTAATCATCAACCCCAAATATCAGCTGACGTGATATTGTAAACAAACGTAGTCGGAGATAAATGAACATTATTATCATTTTTTAAGCCAGACAATTTTAACAATTCCTGGCTTCGCATCCTTACGTTTTTCTGCCGCCTGGAAGAAACACAGTAGCAGAAGGAATTACTATACTCAGAAATATCATGCAACATATGGCCATAAGAGACAGGCTTACAGAGTATTTTACTAGAAGTTTGAATGTATTTCTATGTGTATGAATTTCACGCTTGTGTTCTTGTGCGTGAGTGATGCTTGTGTGATGTCTGTGAGAATCTACATAAAATAAGATAAATTCTAAAAGTAAGCCCCCTCTATCTTTACTCCAAAACTAATACGTGAAAAAGCTCCGAATATAAAGGTCCTACCAACAACACACTTGTTTTAATGGTATTACCTCCGTCTTTGTTACTCTTCAACATTTATTTTTTTGCATTGAAAAATAAAGGATCACACTTTTGAAAATAACACTGGCCACAGTCAAAAAAGGTCGATACAGTTTGGATGACATCGACCTACTAAGTGTAAAAGACATTAGCTTGTTAGTTGGATGACTATATATCTTTGTTCGATGCAGGTAGGTTAATTCCAGGTGTCGGATTTCGCCGGGGTTTGCTTGATCAATGTTATCTAATTAACTTTCTTTTCTTTGGCGGGATTGCTTAAGTTGTAGAGTACTTGCCTCTCATGCAAGAGATTCGGGTTTCGAATCCTGAGTTGGGATGTGTTCAACAAATGATGAGGGCGAGACACTAGCCATCTGACTCCCAATGTATTAGTTGCCATAACTAATGTGAGCTGCGACGTATTTATCTGTGAAATAATTATATATATATATATATATATATATATATATATATATATATAGATAGATAGATATATCATAATTTAGTAATTTAAACTTTATGATGTGAATGGGTTAAATTTCAAATCTAGAATATCGTTATATTCAAGACACGTATACCATTTGCATACTAGTATATTTATTGCATTGCATCAATCTGATGTATATACATTTTTTACAAGGAAGTAACCACTTATCAAGGCCCAGAGGCCACTCGCGGATAAGGGTCATTGCGTGTACAGTAATCAATGGGGCAATATGATAGTAAATCGCTAGTAATGGAGATTTGATAAAGTGTCTTACTTTAGGGGGGTGGTTCAACAGGAACTTGTTTATGTTGGACTTGAAGGTATCCAAGTTGAAGTCAGGTGAGAAACGGCCAAACTGAAGAGAGTTTCACAGACGTGCACTTCTAAGAAATAAGCTTTGTTCATGGAATATACGTTTTCATTTAGGCCAGATAAAGAGTGGGAAAATTACTGACAGTAGTTTCAGCTAGAGGGGAGTTTATCGCGAAAGAGTGGCGAGGGGAACCAGAGATTGGAGCTTGCCATGGAAATAACGATAAAATAAAGGCAGTCTCGCAAAGTCGAGAAAAAAGCATTCCGCACTAGGCAAAGAAGTCTATTTTGTACTCTGTCAAGGCAGGATAGGCTGTTTTTCGCAGCTACAACCCAGATATGGCAGTAGTACTCCATCGTTGGAAGTTCTGAGCTTTTATATAGAGTAAGAATTGCATCAGCATTGAGATATCTACTGGAGCGGTAGAAGCATCCTACTATTCTCCCAGTGACCTTGGCAACAGACTTGATGTACGTGTTCCATTTCAGATCAGGAGTAATGGTCAAGTCAAGAAGCTTGTATAGGGAGCCATCTATGTGATTTGATGCTAGGTGGGGATCAGAGAGTTGATGATGTAAAGATAGGAGCTTGGTTTTATATGCATTTAAATAACCAGCCACATCTTCCCCTATTGTACCACGCGCTCAAGACCAGAGGAGAAGGAATCACACACACACACACACACACACACACATATATATATATATATATATATATATATATGTAGATATAGATAGATAGATAGATAGATAGATAGATATACCAGCAAAAATACCCGCCGTTAACTGGGTTCAAAAACAGCATAAAGAAAATGGACTCTGATTTATGAAAGTAAGATAGGTTATGAAAAGGAAGGGTTGTGTATTTGGGTTGAATTTCGGGGTATCAAAACCAAACCAAAATATGATGAAAGTAAAAATAAAATAGATAAGCCCCATAATTTATTATACCATACCTGTTCACACTGAAGCACTTATCACAATATTTTGTGGATCTATACTAGAAAACCTTGTTAAACTTTGTGACATATTTCCATTCTATGGAAGTCAGTGGCGAACGGACACCCCATAATTTTATTATACCATATTTCTTCAAACTGAAACATCATTATCAATATATACTTATGCAGATAGATATGAAAAGTATTTATTAAAGTTTGTGCCTATTTCCATTCTATGGAGGCCAGGCGCGAAGGCAGACGCCACAATTTTATTATACCATCCCTATTTAAGTTAAAATATAATTATCAAAGTATTCTAATATACATCTATATCAAAAACACTTTTTTTTTAATTTTTAATTTTTTTATTTCTATACACTGTGAACCAGGCGCGAACGCAGACACCACACTTTTAATGAATCATCATTATGCCAGATCAAACATGCCCATTCCTGTTCCTCGATGCATCTTCTTTCATTAAATGTAATCAGTTTTTTAAAATAGTCAACCATATAGGAGCCTATTCGTAACCAGACACCCACACACACACTAATATTCAGCTTTATATTATATATAAATATATATTAACATATATATATATATATATATATATATATACGCATATATATATATATGATGAAACTAAAGTATATTTAACATATTAAAGAATTAATATTGATACAGTAATCTCAACAAGATGTAACAGCTCGCTAAAACCAAGTAGGAGATAGAGAAGGGCAAATAGTTAATAAAACATGTTTAAAAAACTTTGAAAAATAGTTAAAAACATATTTACTCTGAAAAGGAAACACATAATAAGTGAATATTCCTTAATCCGCGAAGTTTTGAAGAAATACGTTCCTTCTCATCAGAGGGAAAGAATTAGCAACATGCGCGATCGGACTTTGCATACAAAAGTATTTCATGAAACTGCAAGCAAGTCAAAGATCTTAGTTGATAACAAAAATTAAGCAGAGGGATTATGGTGAAGAAAAAGGTGATTTCAAGTAAATGGATATTCTGGTGGAAGGTAAAATATCCAATGACGGTAAACTCCAAACATATATATATATATATATATATATATATATATATATATATATATATATATATATATATATATATATATGTATATATATATATACGGTTAGGTCCTGGATATGACCTTAGACTATATCTGATAGTGAGGGCCTCAGCTTGCAGGCCTTAGGGAGTGTGGAACCACCCTTTATTTGCCATTGCTCCCAGGTCCATTCTGACCCGGAGTGGTAGCACCTGTTAGGGTCGCAGCTATTGGTTTAATAGAATACGACTTAAAAAACAAATATACTATATTAAAAAAAATCGTTCTTCAAAATCACCAGATTCGGCATTAAAAAACCTGAAAAGGGTTGATATGCCGTAAAACAAAACAACCAACCAACCATATATACGGTTAAAGGTATTCAAGAGATAAAAGCAATGAATTAAAACGAGGTTGTTAAAAGTGCTTAGGTAAAACGAGCTAAATATATTACTTTAATTTATATGGACAAGCACTACATACTCTTTACACTAAGCATCCCAATGTTTCGAAGCAGATTCGTTTATAAGAAAATAAACTGTCCCTCATCAGGCGAGAGCATTAAAGTTTATTTATAAACTTAATTTCTCTCGCCTGATGTAGAATAGTTGTTTTTCATAAATGGTTAGCATAGTGAGTATGTAATACTTGTCCATATAAATAATATATATATATATATATATATATATATATATATATATATATATATATATACATACCTACTTTATTTATTCACATAAATTTAATATACGAAAGTATAGATTTATGCGTAAACTTAAAGTATTTACTTCAAAAGTGCTCAATACTTACAATAACAGTAGAAAACAAACAAATAAATAAATTAAATAAACATGAATATACGTAAACGATCACACACATATATGTATATATGTGTGTGCGCATGTATATGTGTGAACACATATGTATAAAAAATTAAAAAAAAAGGAGAACGTCTACCTAAAACAACTAACCTAGTTCTAAAATATATCCTTTGTTTGATCAAATGCATGCCCATTGGCTGGTAGGAAGGGGCGCGGTGGATACTAGAAAGCTGATTGGCCAACTAGAAATTCTCAACATATATAAAAGAAAGAGGCAACCACAAAATTCGCGCATAAGCCTTACGAATCCTATAGTTTGATGAAACGCAGAATATTCAGTGTAGCTTAATCGACATATATATTTTATAAATTACTATATATATATATATATATATATATATATATATATATATATATATATATATACTTAGTAATGTGATTGATAATTCAAAATTTAAAAATCAAATTATAATTACATTAAAAATCCGTTTCATAAGAAGGAACAACAACAAAATTAATTATTTGCACGATCATTTCGGAAAACAGTGTTTTTATTGTGGTTAACATCAAGTTACGGACAATAATTATTACATATAGTTTTTTAATAAACAAGGTTTCCTCATCAGCAAATTGTGAAGGGTTGTAATAAATGTAAATTTAAAAGACACCATAAATAAACCTAGCATTAAAAGTAAGGTTGGAAAAAATTAAAATAAAGGTATGGATTTAAAATTGATAAGAAAATTAATATGGGTTAGATATAGAAAAGAAATAGAGTAAAATATAAATTTGGTTTAAGTACAATATTATACATACACACAAATATATACATGCATATATATGAAAAATAGACACATATATACATATACATAGATATACAGATATATGCATAAAAATACAGGTACAAATATTTACCTTTTAATTTTTCGCCTTTTGAAATCAGGAACTATAGTTAAAGTACTCAAATAGTTGTTTGCTATAGCTTTTCACCTTATCGAATAATAAATTTTCAAGAAGGACGCCCGTGCAATAATTAATTTCCGTTAGCATACTTTTGATTTAAAGACGCCACGCTTTATAATTCGAAAGGAATTGTAAGTTAATGTTATTTGTATAATTACAGTGTAACGGGGATAATTAGTCATATTTTCTTTAATTAAAGGGTGAAAGGGTGGTTATTAATCTAACCTAATTTATTACAGAAAAAAATTGTAATCTATTTTTACTAAAAAGTAATTTTTAATGATTTAAGGTGGTGGTTTATATTTATTACATTTAAACCGACGTTTATGACTGCATGTGGAAATTAGTTCCCGTCTTGTATTTAATAGGGTGGTTGCATTTTTTATTTCTTCATATTTCAAAATTTTAGGGTCTCTTTTGCACATAGTGCACAAAATTTATCTCCTGGTTTATATGGTTTGCAAGATTCAATTACTCGCCATTTCAAGTTGAAAGAAATATTGCTATTTTTTTAGTTGCCAAATATAGTTGGATGTAGTAGTTTGGTTTGACAGAGAGTTATTTTTAAAAGAATATATGTGCTTTGAAATTCTATGTTTTATTAGGCCAGATGTGGAGCAAAAATATATTTCCTCTTGCTTATTATGATTATTTTCCCTTAGGTCTGGAGCTGGATTATTATATGGTGGGTTGGCTTGTAATTGATTGGTAGATTGGTTTAAGTTGGTGTCATTATTTAATCTGGTAATTGCGTTATGGCTGTTAATAGGTTCATGTAGATTTGGAGTTTTTGATTCTGTGCAGCTATAGATTACATTTTTAATTTTACATGAGCCTTGTAGGGGACATTTATTTTTTCTTCTACAGTTACAGTCTGATATATTTTGTATAGTTGTATTTTGTAGCTTATTAATTTTCTTACTATTAGAGGAAATTATTTTTGATGAATGTTAGGCATAGTAGAGTAAGAACCTTTGAGTGTGTTCTTATTGAAAATTTTATTATATCTATGGGGGGCTTAAAACTTCTTATCTAATATTTTAAAACGTTCTCTGGCTATGTTTGTCCCTAGGTTTTTGGAATATGGAGGGTTGAACCATAGGGTCTCTTTATATCTATTCTTACATTTACGGGATTTGGTTTGTTGTTTATTTGTATTATTATCTAATATTTGTGGTTTGGTTTTCATCTTTTTTTGTCTCTTGGTTATTTTTCTTAACTCGCATACGGGAAGACATTGCCATATTATATGTTATTACGCTCTTAATAGGTTTATTTTCAATGCAGTTTAAGTTTATATCATTGTTATTTATGAATTTAATTTGCGAATTGTATCCCGAGTTTTTAAGGGCTTCATTGTAATATTTTTCATTTTTGATTAATATGGATTTAGTAGAAGACAGTCTAGAAATTCATAAAGCGATATTGGGAACTATTGATTTTAATATTGATTTAGGGTGGTTTGATTCATTGTGGACATATAGTAGAGATTGGTTAGGTTTATGATAGTGGTCAAAGGTAGAATTCTCAAGATTTAAGGTTATGTCTAAGAAATTAACTATTTTTTTTTATTAGGGTCGATTTTTATATAAGTCCATAATTTTTAAATAATTTATGTAGAGCTTTAATTGCTTTTTCATAATTTTTATTTGCGGAGTTTATTACTAAAAGTGCATCATCTCTGTATAGTTTTCCTTCATATTTGAACTATTTATGGAGTATACAATGTATTTCATTTAAAAGGAAAAGGCCAACTAGATCAGTGACCTGAGTCGAATTCATCGAGCCTATTAAAATGTTGAAGTGGTTAGGGGTATTTTTCCTGGTCCAATACTTATTATCAAAGGTTATTACAGACTCTCTAGCTACAAGTATTAGTTTAATTTCGTCTTGAGTTATATTAGTTAATTTTCGTGCCATTAATAGAGATTTATTTTGTAGGATAGGTGATATATATTGGTAATATGATTCAATGTCAAAAGAAAGAAATTTAACGTTATTCTTATTTTGAATGTTAGAAAACCAGTCGATTACTTGGTTGGAATATTGCCATAGTGGGTATTTTATTATAGATTTAATTTTGGGGATAATTCTATCTAATATGTTTTTACTAACTAGTCTTATATCTATTTCGAGGGGCAAATGAGTCTAATAGTAGGGTTAATATTAAAGCTGTGTTTGTGGTCTTTTAAAGTAAACCTCGGGGTACCTGGTACCGTTATTTCTGTGTATTTATCTATTTTAAGTTTAGTTAAAATGTTTTTTGCATCATTATTTATTTTATTTAGTGCTGATATGTTTGTTGTTTTATAGTTTTTATTAAGTTCCTTATATATTAGATTTTTATATTGTATATAGTCCATTGTGTAAAAATTCCTAGTTTTATCTGCCGGTACTATCAGTTTATTTTGATGGCTTTTAGAAATAGATATTGAAAATTTATTGATTTTTTTAAGGGTTGGAGTGATATATTTTTCATTTTTCTTAAATTTAATATAAGTGGGAACCGATGATTGTGTTCGTACCCTTTTCTCACTGCCACCTCCTCCCTGTTACCTGAACCCTCTGGACTACTTCATTTGATCACACGTCAAGAAAATTACGAACATGTCTTCCCACAACTCCAAAGCCAGCCGTATCGTCGTCATCTGCTGAGTATTCGCCGAATATTCCCCGTGCTGTCGTCGTTTTAGATCCTTATCTGAGACTGAAGGTAGGTACATTGAATAAATGTCAGCTCTACTACATAATTAAGTTACTTGAATTGGCGTATTCATCGAAAGTTTTAAAATAAAGCTGTAGTTTTGTTTTCTTTTTGGCGACAACTTTACTTTTCCATACTGTATAAATTAGAAAAGAAAATTACAGAAAGTTTAAAGGTATTTTGGATTAAGAAGATATAGTGATTATAAGTATTGAATGCGACGTGAACATGTTACACACTGGTTCTCGTTAGATCATAGAGGTTACGCAGCATTGAGCTTGGTAAGTACGAAATTCGTGACCATTTATAAAAATGAGTGCTCTATATTTAGTTGAGAAACTACAGACACCCATACCTTGCCTTTTCTAATCACGCTTATGCAGGAGTTTTATGTCAGTGTGGGAAGCGTACACAAAGTTATCAGCGAGAAACTGAAGACGCGAAAGTTTGTCAGAGAAGATCAGAAAATGAGGCGTTGTCGTGACCGAGGACATCATGAAAATTTTACAGCCTCCCTATTCTCGAACCGTTGCTCCCTGTGACTTTTGGTTTTTTCCTAAGCCCAATGAAAACCTTAGATACTGACGTTATGAGACATAAGAAGAGATACAAGAGGCTGTGACGAGTACCATTGACAGGCTGGCACAAGAGGCTTTCCATGGAGGCTTCCAGGATTTGTTTGTATGGTACAACAAGTAAATTGCAGGAGATTACTTGTAAGGGGATTAGAGGTGCATGTGTGTACTATCAATAAAATTGGCCATATATAATAGTCTGAAAACTCATATAAAGAAACCCTGCCGCTCTGTGATCTCCTGTATATAGAGTTAGTTAGAGCCTCTCAGCCGTAATAAACTAAACACATCACAGAGCATAAAAATGTTGAATATATATATATATATATATATATATATATATATATATATATATATATATATATATATGTATAAAATACTGTTAACACTATAAGGCTGTCTACTAATGATAAAATCACAGACAGAACGTTTGCTTATAATTTGTCGTGAGCCAACAGAAACCTTTCATGAGAACGTTATGTAAGGGCGTAATCTGATTTTTAAATGTATTCACTTGTTGCTCTGTGGCTTAAGGGAATGAAAGAATTTTCCATCGCCAGGATTACTTTGGAATCGGATTAATCAAATGACAAATTTTCTACTTCATATTTTATCATTTTCAATGTGTTAAGTTTAGTGAGAATGGCGCGTTTTACACTCGCATTTCAAACTAAACCCGCCGTATATTATTGATCGAAGGGACCTGCAAATTTCATTGTATAGATGACTGATCTTATGCATTAATTACTCATAAGTTTAATCGATCAGGCATTGGTAGTGTGAGACTCTAACACAACCAACCCGTGCCATTAACTTGAGTCAGAAGCAGATATGTGTCATTAAACTCCTAAGAAAAGTGCACGTAGAACCATGTTTACTACGTAGAAAACAATTTTTTATCACAAAAAGAAGCTTGTTTAAATGGTATCTCTTTCGTTTCCGTAGCTCTTCACCGTTTCAGTTAATAAAAATAGGATGCTTTAAATTTAGAATGGCCTTAATGCGTGAAACGATGCCCATGTACGACCGTCGTTCATCGTTGGAAAAAAGTGCTTTGAGAATGGGGGTACATATGTACAAATATATTCTGGTTATTCGTTTTAATACCAAAACTGTGTCCGTAGCGTTGAAAATTTTGGAGTTAAAAAATAAGAGGGTTTTTTTTGACTAGCATCGTATTAAAATACACATTTTTTGTTTTGTCGGTGAGAGACGAACCTGTAAAATTCAAACTAATTTTGATTAATGCAGTCGTGATACAATCGATGGTCCCTAAGTCTTAGGTAGTAGGGAGACAGAGTAGAAAAATGATGTTTGTTTGTTTTTGAGATGAGGATTGATAAATATGTTTTGTATTATTTGGATTGGTTGGATTATTATTTACATTTTGCTAGTATTTTTTTTTTTTTTTCGCAAAATTTCTGCCGAGGTAACCTCTGACCCTCATGAGGTGTATTGCACTGGATGTTATTGGTGAATGGTGAACACTGTTTTTTGTTTGTTTGTTGTGTTTTTCCAACGAACGTAGCCATTAAAATCCTCATCTCAAAAATACATAGCCTTTAGAATATCAAACGGCATCTTTTTTAATGAATCTGGGTCCATTCTGTATTTTTCATATGGTATATGTATATTTTTGAGATATAGATTCTTGCCGTCATGTTTTTGAGAGAAAAAAAGAAGAAAACATTCTCAGTATTTACAAATAGCATCCAGAATGCATGCACCTGAAGACGTTTGGTGGTTCCATCAGCCGAAACGTTGTTGACAAAAACCACCAAGATGAGAATAACAGTTAAAAAAATCTAAATAATGCAATAAATGGTCATGAATCTCCATTTCAAGAATATATGAGCATCATATAAATACTGGATGGACTCGGATTTATGCAAAAAAAAAAACAACAAAAAACAAATAAGCTTGGCGCTATTTGCGTTTGGAATTTTTAACAGCTAAGTTCGTTGGGGGGAAATATACACCATTCACCAATAACATCCAGTGTGAATGTACATGGAAACGGTCGGAGGTTACATCAGCCGTGTGAAAAAAAATCAACTATATAAAAATAATAATCCAAGCAATTTTAATAATACAAAAAAAAAAAATGATTTATAAAAAATTACCGATGAAATCGGTTTATAAATAGAATAATAGATGGGAATTTGTGGATTATTTATACTCCTCCAAATATTCCCAAAGTAAGTCTGCACACACACAGACATACACACATACACACACAGATTATGCGTATGTATCTGTATACTGATAATAAAAATAACATGTTTTGATCTTGTTAGACTTTAAATGAATGAATTGCATTACAACTTTTCAACGAGTTACCTGGCCGTTTCACTCGAACAGTGATCGTTACAGTCCAACCGTTTCTCGAAACCCTACGTCGTCTGGTATCATCGAAAAGGACGAACTTAACAAAAAAGACTCGGCTTTTCTTTCTGTTTCAGCAAAAGGAATGCTTAATCATTACTTTCAGAACAATGGCGGCTTCTTTTTTTTTTCTAACTGTGAATTTCGTCTGACATGAGATTAACAAAACCCCGCCGTCTCAACGCCAGCTAAAATTCTCTCAGGGCTACGGTGAAGCTACAGGTACATCCCATCCGGTGACGTTGTTTTGCTTCTGCCCGAACACACATGCAGGTCGTAGCCAAATATTTTTGTCTTCAACTTTACACGTCCATCTGTTTGAACGACCAATTTGTTTCTCTCTCTCTTACCTCTTACAGTATATTTCCTTTTCTTCTGACGCAAGCCCGCGCCCACTTTCAAATTTGCATATGTGCTTTAACGTGTACTGTGTGCAACATTGCCACCAAACAGCTCCTGCTGATATTTTCCCACGCACTCATACGTGTTATGTAACCCATCAAGGAGAAGCAAATCAAGAAATGCCAATTATAAAAATACAACGCATTGAGCCGAATATTTAACCTAAGCCCACAAAATCAAAGACCAATCCTCTACTGATCATGTCCCTAAAAGTTCTGTGCAGTGCTAGGAGGTAAACCCCCCCCCACCAGGTTTTGCCTTCTCTCTTTGAGAAGGAGTTAGTTTATTGCAAATCGCTTGAGATGCTCTTACTGTAGAAATGCCAACCGGGCTGCCTTGGCATATTTTGCAGGTTAGAGTGCCCCTCCCCCGGGGAGCTTACATGTTAATCATTTTCAGACACTGGTCTCTAAGTCCGAGCGAGGGGAGGGACTAAATATAAACTAATTGAGCAGCACTATGTAAAATAATGAATAGTAAACACAGTCAACAATATCCGCGAGCACTTTTCTGCAAATCTGTTTACCTGTAGCACTTTACATTTTGCATACATATATTATTTATTAAAATATTTGGTTTTTTTTTAATTTAATTAATTACTTATTTAATTGTGTGTTTTTTTTTATAGTTTATGATATTTCGATCGCATGATTCTTTTTTTTTAACATTGGAGAAATATCTTCTGAAACAGCCCTAAAAGATTTCGTAAAAGAATAATAAAATAAAGATGATGAAAACTATATTAAAAATGTGTCAAAAATACGAAAGAAAGTAATTAAATAAACCAAGGAATATAAGACTAAAACACAGAGCCATACAAATAATATCAATTTAATTAGAATACTTAAAGATAGACAAAACATAGGAATTTAACGAAAATAAAAGTAATATGATGAAAGGAAAATATTGAATAAAGAACAAAATCAAATTATTTAACTAGATCATCGATATGGAAAAGAAATAATAAAATTAATATAATGTTAACGAAGTAAAAAAAAATGTTAATATTAGAATCCCAGAGATACGGTATTCAAATTTACTAATCAAATACAATTACGTATATAATACACACACACACACACACACACACACATATATATATATATATATATATATATATATATATATATATATATATATATATAAGAAAATAACATTATAAATAGCATCGTAAGGCAGGAAAAACTCCGTAACCAGTGAACGCAAAAAAAATTGTATCAGACATCGTAACATAATAACACGGTATATTTAGGCAACCGTATACAGGGGTACTGCCTTGCTTAGAAATGTGCAAAAAAGTGAACGAAATAGTTAAAAATAGAAATGTGCGTAAATACGAATTACATAGAACCATACAAAAATATAAACAAGAAAAACATACGGAAATAAAATGAAAAATAAATATACACCACCACAATAAGAATAGAAACACACAACACACACCAATTCAATCAAATATAAACATATACACATACAGTAAAATCACACACGTACAATATAAATAAAACTATACTCCAATAAAAACAAAAAGAAACATACACAAATGAAAGGACTTGTCCTGCCTTGATAGAGTTCAAAATAGACTTCGTAGCCTCGTAGGAGATGTCCTTTTCTCTTCCTTGCAACCTCTATCTCACAGAAGAGATGTTGCGAGTTTGTCTCTGATGTATCGTTATTTTCATGGAAAGTGTTCGACTGAGCTGCAATCTATGGTCCCCCCTCGCCAAACTTTCACAAGAAACACTCGTCTAGCTGTAAACACTATCAATAATTCCCCCCACTCTTTATCTGTGCCTAAACCTAAACGTAGAG
The DNA here is from genome assembly GCF_053919585.1 of Euprymna scolopes. NCBI lineage: Eukaryota > Metazoa > Mollusca > Cephalopoda > Sepiida > Sepiolidae > Euprymna > Euprymna scolopes. Next base: position 2,323,003 of record NC_136516.1, read on the forward strand.
TCCATGAACAAAGCTTTTTTATTAGAACTGCACGCCTGTGGAATTGTCTTCCGTTTTCCTGCTTTCCGGCTGACTACAATATGGTTGTCTTCAAGTCTAACGTAAATAAGTTCTTGATGAGCCGTTCCATATAAGTTATCAAATCTAACAAATTTTCATTACTAATGATTATTATATTGTCCAATTTCTACTGTACACTCTTTAACACTTATCCTTGAGTGGCCTCTTGGCCTTGATAATGTGTTGATACCTATGAAAAAAAAAGAAAAAGTCCAATGTGAACAAGTTCTAATTGAATCGTCCCCCTAAGTAATCCAAGTTACAAAATTCCCACTGTTTACTATGCTAAAATCACAATGACTAATGTATACCTATTAACCCTTATCCTCGAGTGACCTCTGGGCCTTGATAAGTGGTGATACCCATGTAAAAAAAGCTAGAAACATACATAAATACATAAATTAGAAAATTAAACTAATACAATAAAAATACAAATATACATAAATAAATAAATGTGGAAACATACGAAACTAAATAAAATAGAAATATACAAAAATTCAATAAAATATTAAAAAATTACATTTATAACAAATTCTAAAAAATTTACAAATGCTAACAAAAATAGAAACATATACAAATACAATAAAAAGGAACACACAACAATACAATAAGAATACAAATATACACCAACGACTAACATAGAACAATACACCAATAAAATTAAGTACAAATATACACAAATATAATAAAACTAGAAACATACACAAACAAATAAAATAGAATCATACAAAAATACATTTAAATAGAATTGTACACTAATGCAATTCAAATAGAAGCATACACAATCAAAACAAAAAAGAAAAATACACAAATACAAGGAAATAGAATGATGCATGAACAAAATAAAAAAGAAAGTACGCCAACACAATAGAATGGAGACATACACAAACACAGTAAAAATAGCAACACATACAAACACAAAAATAAATATATAGATAAGCATACACAATTTAAAAAAATAAATGCTTAAATACAATAAAATAAAACATGCACAAATACAATAAAAAATAAGAATATACCATGATGAAAACAGATGTATACAGAAATACAATTAAAATAAAAACATATTAAAATACAAAACAAAAAAGAAACATACACTAATACAATAACACTATTGTTGTGTCTGTATCAATAACACCAGAAACGCAGAAAGTAAAGGTAAAACAAATATATTAAGACGAAAAGATAATACATATTTACAAAAGTGCAATTGTACTGCAGTTGGAAGATTGTCCGGCAGAGGGCGTGTTAAAGTCTTTCATGGAACAACCGGCACATGCGTCTTGCCTATCCGGCGTTCTAACACAGCTCTCCGGTCTTGCTGACTTGATACCTTTATCTATATCTTGTTCACCCACGCATGCTAATTAGTGGGCCTCTCCACAACAACTATGAACAGACACAAATACATAAAAGGAATATACAAAAATACAATAAAATATATATTTCTATATTTTTTTGTATTTATGTATGTTTTCTACACGAATACACAAAAATAGAAGCATACACATATATAATAAAATTAGAAACAAGAAAAATAAAACATGCACATATATATAAAATAGAAACATACACAAATTTATTAAACTTGATAAATACACAAATACAATAAAAATACAAATATATGCAAATATATACAAATAGAAACATATACAAGTATCATAAAAATACTTACATCTACACCGACATAACAAAAATGAAAATATACCGAAGTACACTACAAATAGAAACTTACACAAATTACAAAAATAGAAATATACACCACTACAATAAAAGTAGAAACATACACTAAGAAATAAAAGTAGAAATGTACACCACTACACTTAAAACACACATTTAAAATACAATAAAAAACACATACACAAATACAATAAAAATAGAAATATACACGAATGCAAAAATATTCAAATATGCACCCATACAATAAATATTGAATATACACAAATAAATAAAAATAGAAACATACACCAACGACATATAAAAAAGGGAACATACACAAGAACAAGCAAAAATAGAAATATACACAAATACATAAAAAATGAAATATACACAAATACAATAAAATGCAAATGTACACAAATACAATAAAAAGTAGAGAACTAACGAAATACTATCAAATAGACACATACACAACTATATAAAAATTGAAACCTACACAAATATAATAAAATAGAAATATATAGAAATACAAAAAATAGAAACATACACGGATACAATGTAAATGGAAAGCTGCACAAATACAATAAAAAACATGCACAAATACAATAAAAAATATGACCAAATACAATAAAAAGACATGCACAAATACAATAAATTATGCACAAATACAATAAAACATACAGAAATGCAATAAAAATAGAAAAACACATAATACAATAATAATACAATTAATCTTGTGAATAGAAAAATATCAAACATTTTATTTTTGATCGATGCCTTAAATTTAGCTTAACTCTGTTGGGGTTCATCTAATGGTAATCTTAAAACGATTTGCATTGGATTCGTATAATATGCTACGAAACCTTTATTAATAGGGACCCCTTGCTTATATCAAAAGCATTTTGCAAATTTCGACATGAAGGTCGTTTCGTTAATAAAACATCGTACAATATTACTGGACGAAATCTTAATATATCAAGTTATTCTTAGCCAAAAAATTGCTTAATTATGTTTTTCCTAATTGTCTATCACCCCTAAATTAAACAGAATTTCCTTCTGTTTGTCTCGGCTACATCTGAAAATGCATTTTTATATCGTATTATTTGGATTTATCTGAATACAGTTCCTATCTTCAGTGCCATTTTCCAAAGGTTTCGGTCGATGTAACCTCCGACCTTCTTCAGGTGTATCTCGTCGAATTCGAGAATTTGGGCGAATTTTGAACGAAACTCTTTGTTTACTTCACGAGGGGTAGCATGCTCTCGTTCCGTCAGCCATGACTGGATAGAGGCTCTTAGTAATTCACAATTATATTTTTCGGTCGGCCATACTGAAAAATAAAAGTTTAACGTCTTTGGAGAATATAAGATTCACAATAGTTTTTTTCAAGTATTCTAACAACTGGGTTGCGGGTCCTTACCTCCAACTTCTAGAATTTGATAGGGACATTTCCGAAATTGAAAAGATAACATAAGAAAGTTGGTAGTTACATCGACCAAAATGTTGTGAAAACACTCAAGATGAGAACATTAAGTTAATTCCTTCAGTTTTTCTAAATTCAAATGCGTTGTCGGAAATGACCGAAACCTCTTTGACTACTCCACGATCACCTGTGCTAACAATAGCAACGATTAAAAAAAAGAACAGTAATCGTAATTTGTCGCAAACTAGGCAACACAGTAGACTTTTAATTTGAACCGAGATTAATATATACACAGCCAATAAACACACCAGGCATAATTTACTGAAAATATTCTTGTATGAATTCAGTTATGGTCATTAGCTTGTTAAATAAGTAAATTGCTGTGACGTGAGCACATTGCCATGAATTCGGCGATTTCACGATAAATGTTCAGCTTAAGCTGGGAGCTAAGAGACTCCTATTAAGACTTGAGCTCTTAGCCAAGTCGGTTAACTTAGTAGCTATAAGAACAAAGCCGAAACTGTTTCTGCGATTTAAACCGTCAATTTTAAGACGAGTCAAAACAACCCGAATGTGATGCACTCTCAACTTTCTATTCTGTTTGACTTCTCTGGCTCGCCTCGCAATCCAACACACCGAGGAGCAACATCATCCAGCAAATCTATCGGTCCCAGCTTACTCTTTCATCTAATTGCAACTTCAGCTAACTTTTGCAGCATGTACCCTTTCAGACACAAGTTCCAGCGGTTTTGTAGTTTCCGTCTCAAACTCCAGTATCCAGTGCCGTTCAGCCTTATGTTTTCAATGTTTACTGAAGTTCAATTATATGTCCCAGTGCCCATTGTCGTTTAATTACCAGTTACCAATACCTACTGACGTCCAATTGCTCGTTCCATGGTCCAGTGACGTGGAGTTTAGTGCTCATTGATGTGCAGTTTTCTGCCCCAGTGCTCAGTTATGTTACCCTACTGATTTTTAATACTAATTGAAGTCTAGCTACCAACTGTCAACAAGAATTTACGTATAGCCACCGGCATTAATTGCCATCTGATGGCCAGCTACCGTTTTCTGTACCTAGTGAGTCAAATTACCCGTTTTAGTGCCCACTGACGTCCAGATGTCGTCACAATTGTTCAGTGACGTTCATCTATTAGATTTAAATGCCTATTGAAGTCTAGCTACCGATTGCCAGTGCCAAAGGATAGCCATATACTATTGCTGTGCCTAGTGAGTAAAATTACCCGTTTAAAGTGCTCAATGAGGTAACTAGCCCTACAATTCCGAGCATTCACGGTAGAGGTCCCCAAATGTTAGAGAACCTTTAAATGTGATTTTCCTCTCGAACTGTTCTACATTGGAATTTCCTCCCTTTATCCTATATCATTGACTTCCTGTATTGCCAAACATTAAATATAATGCGAACACAAGGGGTTTCTTGTATGTATGGTCTCGTAATTTACGTTAGCATTGTTTCCATCTCAGTGGAAATGTGCAGTGTACCAAAATAATATAGGTAAAGAAAAGTAAAGAAAGAATAGAAAAGTTAAAAAAAAAAACAGATTGAAAATGAAAAAAAAGAAATCAGTTTAGACAAAACAGATAAAACATGAAATAAATCAAACTATGTAAAAAAAATCGTTGTAAATAAATAATGCGATAAAATGTTTGCAAAAACATTTTAAGTGAATCAGATATTTTCAAAAGGCCAATTGAAAGCGTAATTTCGCTTCGCTACATTCGTAGACAACTGATTTAGAAAAGGTCAATGAAAGTCAATGAGACGACAAGTTACCGACATATAGTTTTTTTTTTCATTTCTTTTATAATGTTTTGAAACGTTTACTTAATAACCGTCATTAGGTGCATAGGTGCACGCAGACATACTGACTTGCTTCACCGACGGGACTTAGATGACAAAACAACTGTCCGTGTAGGATTATATATATATATATATATATATATATATATATATATATATATATATATATATATATATATATATATAATCCTATATTGACTATATATATATATATTTATTTATTTATTTATTATTTTTAAAACAGAAATCTACGTGCATGCATGTTTTAAGATTACTGTTATAAAATAATAAATAAATAAATAAAAATATTATTTGTTTATGTCCAAAAAAAAAAAAAAAAATGGGCAATTTCTAAAAAACACCCGATCTTCAAGGTGAAGACGCTAATCTTAATATCGTTTAAAAACAACAACAAGAAGAACTACGTATATATATATATATATATATATATATATATATATATATATATATATATATATGTATGTATATATATATATATATATATAACTTGGGTAAATAGAAGAAGAGGGTAAATTAATCCTATAAGTGGTGATTTATCGGGATATTCTAAAGCTCAAAAATTTGAGTGGAGCTAATATAGGAGAATATAGAACTGAGGGGGAAATGGGGACCAACTCCCCGGGGAATAGGGGAGGTGGATAGTGACAATTGGTATGAAGGGTAGCCCCTACATTGACCAAGGTCTTATATGTGGGATTACGCCCACATATGGTCTTTACTTGCAGTATCTGCCGGAACAGATACTCCTCTTGGATCGTGGCCCGAAGGCCAAGATATTTATTCGCTCCCTCACCGAGCAAATTAGGCACAAGGCCGATTTTTAATGTGAGGAGTGAAGGGGAAATGGGGACAAGCTCCCCGGGGTGTAGGGGAGCTGGATAGTGACAATTGGTATGAATGGTTTCCCCTACATTCACCAACGTCTTATATGTGGGGTTGCCCCGACATATGGTCTTTGCTTGCGGTATCTGCCGGAACAGATACTACACTTTGATCCTGGCCCGAAGGCCAAGATATTTATTTGCTCCCCCACCGAGCAAATTAGGCACAAGCCGATTTTTAATGTGAGGAGGTAAAGGGAAATGGGGACCAGCTCCCCAGGGAGTAGGGGAGCTGGATGGTGACAATTGGTATGAAGTGTTTCCCCTACATTGACCAAGGTCTTATAATGGTCTTTGCTTGCAGTATCTGCCGGAACAGATACTACATTTTGATCCCGGCCCGAAGGCCAAGAGCAACAGAAAAAAGGCAATCCTCTTTTGAGGCATTTATTTAATAAGGATATACATACATTTATTTCCGGGATTAAGGGGACTCTTTACCTCCCAAATAAATGTACGTATATCCGTATAAAGTAAATGACTCATTCTATATTTCACGATACATAGTGTTTGCGAATTCATTTTCCACTCTTATTGTCTCCTATATATATTTGTTTTTATTAATTTAGCCTTGCCTCGTCAGTCGAGTTTAAAATTTCTTTCATTTTTTTCCGCACATCCTATCTTCCTTTTAATAATATTATTGGAATTCATCCCCTTTCCCTTGTACCTATTTATGAATTATTCCACAGATTTCTGCCTTTTTGATTATTTGGGACCATCTTCCAATTACGCCATTTTCTTGGATTTTACTTGTACTAATAGAAATTTAACCAACTTTCTTGGATTCTGCATTTTTGGATTTTACCGTCATTGGATACTTTAACTTTCACCTGACTATCCACTCACGCGAAATCATTTTTTTCTTCACCCTATTCCCTCTGCTTCACTTTTTGTTATCAAGTAAGATCTATGACTTACTTGTAGTTTCATAAAATACTTTTGCAAGCAAAATCCGATCTCGCATTTTGCTAAATCCTACCCTCTGATGAGAAGGAAAGATTTCTTCGAAAGTCTATGGATTAAGGACTATCAACTTATTTAGTATTCCCTTTTCAAATAAAATATGTTTTTAACATGTTTTATTAACTACTTGCTCTTATATATATATATATATATATATATATATATATATATATATATATATATATATATGTATATATATATACATGTATATATATATATGTGTGTGTGTGTGCGTGCCTATGCGGGTGTGCGCGCGCGCGTGTGTGGGGGGATACAAAAGGTTATAAAAAACGTCGGTGCCGCCCGTTCTATATCCAAATTAACTGGGGCACCTTCTTCTCGCGTGGATCAAAAAAAAATCTGGATCCCAAATTCATTAAATTTACAACAAACGCTAAGATTTTTCTGATCTTTTGTATCAAATATGAATAACATGTTAACTTGAAAATAATGGATAAAAACAACATAAAAGACTTTCAATATACAAATATATATATATATATATATGTATATATATATATATATATATATATATATATATATATATATATAAAGCTGAACGTGTATGTGTATGTGATGTGTGCATGTGTGTGGTCACGAATAGGCTCCTATATGGTTAACTATTAAAAAAAAAAAACACTGATTACATATAATGATAGAAGATCTATCGAGACACAGGAATGGGTATGTTTGATTTGCAGAACAGTGGTTCATTAAAATTGTGGGGTCTGTGTTCGCGCTTGGTCCGCAAAGTATGGAAATAAAAAATTAAAAAAAAAAAAAAAACGTTTACAAGTGTTTTTGGTATAGATGTACATAAGAATACTTTGATAAGTATGTTTTAACTTAAATAGAGATGGTATAATGAAATTGTGGGGGCTGTGTTCGCGGCTGGCCTCCATAGAATGGAAATAGGTACACACTTTAATAAAGACTTTTCATATCTATCTGCGTAAGTATAATTTGATAATGATTTTTCAGTTTGAAGAAATATGGTATAATAAAATTATGGGGGGGGGTGTTCGTTCGCGCCTGACTTCCATAGAATGGAAATATGCCACAAAGTTTAACAAGGTTTTTTTAATATAGGTCCACAGAATATTGTGATGAGTGTTTCAGTATGAACAGGTATGGTATAATAAATTATGGGGTTTATCTATTTTATTTTTACTTTCATCATATTTTGCTTTGGTTTCGATACCCCCAAAATCGAAGCTATCTCTTTACAAACCTTCATTTTCATAACCTATCATACTTTCATAAGTCAGAGTCCATTTTCTGTAGGCTGTTTTTGAACCCAGTCAACGACGGGTACTTTTGCTAGTATATATATATATATATATATATATATATATATATATATATATATATTATATATATACACTACATACATGATTTAACAGTACTCAAGACAATAGTATATCTATACTTATGCACTATGAAAATTATGCTACGTTATGTAATAAAAAAATATTGCTTACTGTGTATATAAAGACCCATATATATGGGCGCATGTATATATATATATATATATATATATATATATATATATATATATACATGCGAATAAATGACAAGAAACTATAATAATGAATAAATGACAAGAAACTATGTTCCCCAAATCATGATTTTGGCCATCTTATCATTTATTTCTTTTAATTTAGTTAACCTTTACAATTCTTGACAATATCTGTTTCGTAGCCCAAAATCAATCTCTTAATTATTATATCTATCAGTAAATCTATTATGCCCTTAACTCATATGAAGAAATAGCAACAATCAATCAAAAGGAAATAAAGTGTTATTTGACATGATTAAAATCTGAAAATTGGAAGAGAAGCTGCAAATACCTTTAATATATTTCCATTACGCCTTTTTGAATCGAAATTCGAAATGGCGTAATGGAAACATATTAAAGATATTTGCGGCTCTTTGTACTAGTATCTAGTATAAGGCAGAGCGTTGTCCATTGATTGAAGCTTAACGAAGTACCTGTCATGACAGTAACAATAAAGTAAAAAAAAAATACTAGCAATGCCTCTTCTCTGAAAATGTTGCTCTAGGAGGGGAACCAGCATCGGCGACCTGATTTCGACGTGAGTTTTGTACATCAATTAAACCAGGAAAAGAGTGTTCTAGGTAGCGGAAGTACTCTATCCTAGGACGTATTTGACTCTTACGCATGTAGTCAATTACAGAAGAAGTGAAATACCGTATGCAATAATATAATGGTCTAATTAAATCGAGGAACGGGGGTTATTGTTGTGGATGAGTGGGATGGTTGAAATATAGGAAACCCGCTGTCGGCAAGCGAATTCGAGAGATAAAATCCGTCATTTCTCGTGATTTTTTCATCCCTTTCACCCTTAGTCTTTCGCCGCAACCAACTGATAAAACGTTATCCTTTTATATGTTTACCTGCAAAGGCATTCTTAAATAATATTTATTTTATTTACCACTTTTTAAGGGTGTTAGACATAATGTCAAGCGTTGGTGTACTGACTGTGTCTAAGTGGGTTTCGACTGGTCACACACGTTTTATTTTTCGAACTACTTAGCCACCATTCAACATCCAATCAAACATTAAAGTTTTATGATCGGATGCATATGCGTATTACATTCAATACTTGTCGAGTTAATTGATGGGCAGACTGTCTGATTGATGTCTTCATTAAAATTACTCTGAATATTGAATTGAATTGGTAATTTAATTTGAATTGGGAAACATATTGCAATCGTTCCATCACTGGTGAGGATTGAAACAGCGTTAGAATCATTTGTCATGGCATCGTTGCGTTCATTACTCATGCGCAGTAAGATGTTTATTCATATTACACTTAATAATAAAAACAAATAAAAACGTAACATATGACGAAAATACATTTTAATTCCATATTATTAAATTTGATGTTAATGGTTTTATTCCAAGGGATTGTAGTTTTGGAAAACGTCTACTATTTAAATCCTTGGTAAACAGGTAGGCAGGTGAAATATTTCGTCGATGGGAGAGCAGTTGAGAAAAGCTGACAGTGCAGGACATATTAGATATGCGAATCGCTTCAGAATCCTGTCTTCTATTGAGAGATTGTCATCGAAATTTGTGATATCGCCCAATTTAATCAAATCGATTGATTGCCTCCTCCGTTTAAGGACCCTTATACCTTTGCAGTGTACTTAGATGAGTTTTCACATTAAGTCCCGCGCTGACTTTGTTCACAATATATTGTAGTCCACATTGAACTGCAGATTATCTACTGGTGATTTTTTTAATAATGGCTTCTCTAAAAGTATAAGATGGTAAAGTCAATCATCATATTTTATTTGTGCTCTAAACAGAAACATTCATTTAACATTTCCTCTGGCTTATAAAAAACAAACAAACAAACAAATATTGCTTTTCTAAAATAATTTTACGTAATCGCTACAGCTACAAGAGAATATTCTAATTTTTTTTTACTGTCGAGTATATATTCGACCCAGTTAATAAATAGAGAACCACGTCACTCTATCAAAAATCACATTAGATATTAACTGATATATACTCTAGTCAAAATAATGAAAAGTATATGTTCTTGTTATAGCCCTAATAATCGCTTGAATTTAAGTTAAACGTAGAAACAGCAAGTACCATGGATAAATTGTGCTCTAAAAGGAAACATTTATCTCGAACGCACCTCTGTTTTATAAAAGACTCTAGAGTTGATTTTATAGGCAAAAATAACAGTCCTAGACACAGTGTTACAGAATGGATTGAGAAAGAGAAAGAGAGAGAGAGGGAGAGAGAGAGGTGAGTAAACGTGGAGTGTAGACACGTTTACCAGAACCGAGGGTCAGCTGACCAGATTATGTATGAGTGACGTGGTCAGGTTGGCTAGATCTGTGACACTGGATTTGGGCTTTGAAGAAGACGGACGGCTTAATAGCTGTTCCCTCCCCTTCACTGGGAGTGGGGGACGCTGACGTGTTCAAAGCAAGCAAGATTCACTTTCATATTCTGTGTCGACATCTGGAAGGAAAATAAAAAAAAAACTATAAAACCAATTCATCGTCTTGGAGTGATAAATCTTCGTCTTACAGGTATCAGTCTCCCTCCAAGAGAAGATGAATTCCAGATGGATCAACATCGACGACACATGAAGTAAGGTATGTCGAAGAAAATGCATGTAACACACACACACACACACACAACCGCATATGAAACTAGACGATCATACGCACACGGAATTCTTTTATGACACGCATAATCTCCTTTCATTCTGGTAATAATCATTCCATGAAATAAATACAATTATGGTCCTCCCCTTTTATGTTATACACCAAACGTCAATATGGTGCCCCTCTATGATAACCCTAGTGATAATTTCAATGATAACTCTATGTAAAAATAGTACGTACATTTGTGTTAATTTATTTTTTTAAATCAACCCATCATTTGTGTGTCCATAGGAAACGAACACTCTAGCACACACCAGAAAGTTCCTTTTTATATAAGAGTAGATATTCGTTTTAGTAGTTATAATTGTTCAATATAGAACTAGGACTATGTCGCTAGGTTGAAATGCATCAACATCTTTAAACCCGTGAAATAATTTATTTTCATTGTGTAAATGAGTTTAATAATATTCCAAGATCTAGTTGCCGTTTCCAACAGAATTGTGGTCCCCGCTTTCGAAAACAATTCAATTGAATCGCGTTTCACAATCCGATCTGAAAATTCTATTAGTTTGGTTCGCTAACTGATGTTTCCATTACTTGAGCAAAAAAAAGAAAATCAGATTTGAAAAGAGGAAAAACCATCGCCCGATCAATCAACCTGACGATGAGGTTTCGCCGGGTGTTAAATTAGAATTGTGATCGAATGTAGAAATATGAAAGAATCTTTGACGGTTGCAGCAGGCGAATAAATTTTTCTTCAGGCTACCAACAAAGATACCCGCAATTGAGTTCGGGTTTGGCTTAATGAGGTGTTACAGATTTTGTGTTCGCGAGGATTAATTATGATTAATATATATATATATATATATATATATATATGTATGATTAGTTATCATTCAATGAGTAAAGACGTAGTTAAACATGCTGATTAGTTGGTAGATACGTTTTACGCGGATATATATGTATATCTGTGTGTGTATATATACATATATATATATGTGTATATATATACATAAACATATATATATATATGCATTTATATATATATATATGTATATATATGTGTGTGTGTATGTATATATATATATATATATATATATATATATATATATATATATATATATATATATCGCCGCTGTATCGTAGAAATTTCCATGTTGGTATTTGTGAGTGCTTTAATGAATCCCAAATCTTGTTTAAGAAATGCACAAAGGAGAAGGAAAAACCGACGAAAAACCTACTGTCGACTGTATAGTCTATCTTTTGACAGCTATAGGCACAGACAAAAATGTGCCACAAGACTAAAAAGTGTGAATGGCTCTACAAAAAGCCTTTACAACAATAAAACAAATAATCTATGTAGATTTCCGAATGCCTTAGTACTTGTGGCGGAACCTTAATCGTCGAAATCGACGCGAGTACCCATATATACCGCAAAAAATTGTCCAAACACACACACACACACACACACAAACACACACACACATAACTATATATATATATATATATGTATATATATATATATATATATATATATATATATTGCGGTTTTTAACTTTTAAAGTCAAATGAACATATCTCGGCTGAAACAAACACATTATTTATCGAAATAAACACCATATGAATCAACACACTTTTTCCAACAAAAACAAGTGTATTCATATCTATAACATAAAAATCACAGACAAACACACACACATACGTTCACTTTTATAGATATATAGATTTATCCATTTAACGATCTCTCCATTTCGCTCTATCTCTGTCAGGCTATCTGTCTGTCTGTCTCTCTTTCGGTCTATATGTGTGTCCGTGTGTCTGTGTGTCTGCGCGTGGGTGTGTCTGTCTCTCTGTCTGCACATCTCTCTCTCTCTATCTCTCTCCCTCTCTCTCTCTTTCTCTCTCTCTCTCTCTCTCTCTCTCTCTATATATATATATATATATATATATATATATATATATATTAGGTAACTTGTTTGCGTTCGTGTAAAACGTCTCTACTAATGTCATCTCTCAATATTTTTATCCAAACTTGAAATTTTCTATGTAGACTTATGAAACACATTTAATGTTATTTTAGCCGGCAAAAATAACTGCTAATGGGTCAGGACTGAAAAAAAACTGACCTCTGCCGGAGTAAATCAATAGAGCATGCGAAGTTAAGCATTCATTTTTATTAAGCGCTGTTTTTGTAACTTTCCTCATCTATATGTCCATAACGACAGTGGGCGCGTGATAACGAATAATACTGGACTTCTATACGATTTGGTTTCTATTTTATCTGATACGAGTAGTACCCACACTACATCTTTTTACAACTTTGGTTTTATAATAATAAATACGAATCTACATGAATTACAATATAAAATTTATGATATTTTATGATCGAGCAACACCGAGGTGCTTGCAAGTATATTGAAATATGTCCCGGTGCATGTGTCTTTTTACGAGTATATATATATATATATATATATATATATATATATATATATATATATATAAGAGCAAACAGTTAATAAAACATGTAAAAACACTTTGAAAAAGAGTTAAAAACATATTTAATCTGAAAAGGAAGCACTTGATAAGTGGATAGTCCTTAATCCGTTGAGTTTCAAATAAATACTTTCCTTCTCATCAGAGGGTAGAAATTAGCAAAATGCGAAAACTAATTTTACTGCCAGCTGATAAGATTGGTTGAACATGATATGGTTTCACTGTTATCAAAATAGTACGATTTAATTAATTCAAAGTGAAAGAATGAAATATATGACCCTTGCATTAAGCAAAACAATATCATCATAAACATATTGTATTATAAGTACAATTGCCTTACAAACTTATACATATATATATATATATATTTATATATATACTAGTGTTGGGCCGATTAATCGGAATCGGGTCGGGAATCGGAAAATTCGACAGCTTTGGAGATATCGGAATTTGAATCGATTCGAAAAAATTAGTGCCTATTTTCCGATGCCAAAACGATTCTTTCATCCATCTTTTTTTATTTGATTTTATTTAAACCAACATCTTCCGTTGCTTGTAATAGTAATAATAATAAAATAGTAATTAATTATTGATTTAAAATACTTGCGAAACTAAAATCTATAGATCATTCTCCACAAGTGCAATTTGACGTTAAGAAATGAATATTTTACATGTACTTCTCACAGAAATCGACGAAAATAACAAACCTATAGTTACATATAAAGAGATTTATAAAGAATCGAAATCGGTAATTGTATTGGAATCGATAATTGTACCTAAATAAGGGAAAATATTTAATCGTTCCATCACTAATACATATTCATATATATACATATATATATATATATGTATATGTACATATATATATTATATATATATGTATTATATATATATATATATATATATATATATATATATTAAGTAATGTGATTTACAATTTAAAAATTTAAAAAAAAAATTTAAATTTAAAAATCAAATTTTAATTAAATTAAAAATCAGTTTCATAAGAAGGAACAACAACAAAAAAACTGATTTTTAATTTAATTAAAATTTGATTTTTAAATTAAAATTTTTTTTTTTAATTTTTAAATTGTACATCACATTACTTAATATTGAATTAGCTCTAGGACATTTAACTATCGAGCTTATTATATATCTTAATTACAACGAGCATTTCCTGTATTTTAATTAAACTCGTAATTCCACTGTTACATTAAAATACACTTAGCTCTTTAGACTATTATTCTAATCTCCTTTAAATTATATATATATATATATATATATATATATATAATTATATATATAAGGAAACACTTTTTTAATCTGCATATAAGCAATAAACAGGAATTTGGAATATGAAAGCAAACATATTTGCATAAAAGAAGAAAAGTTTGTGTAATTGCATATCTAGTAGGCATACTTACAACAACAAAAGTCTTCAAATGTCAAATGTGTAGAGGAATTTACTGTAAATCGGTAAGTGGAAAGTCATATTTGGTAATATCCAGATTAGAATCCAATACAGATAAATCCGATGAGGCAGATTGAAATCCAAATTAGGGAAAAATCCAAAATATGCTTTGAGATAAGTCGATAGATTGGAATTCTTATAAAGATATATTCATTCCAACATAAAAGTTATTGTAAAAAAAGAAAAGAAAACACAGAAATCTCAGTCCCAATTAAAAACATCGTTTTCATGAGTGAAAAAAAACGAACAACCTACAAAAATATTCCTTTTTAATTGAAACTAAGGGTTTTGTTTTTTGATAAGATGAAAAAAATAGATTCTATCCTGATGATGATGAATTTACGTCCAAAACTACTTTGATTGATAAAAAATAAATATTTTTTTTTAAATATCTGCATTGCATACTAGACCTACATTTGAAATTATATTGACGTTAATATATATATATATATATATATATATATATATATATATATATATATATATATTATATCCCGTGCTAGAATTATAGGCAAATCGATATTTTTGTTCTAACTCCGATTGTTTTCAATAAAAATTCGTGAAACCTCGCATGTTATACGGCAACACACACGCATGCGCAGATGTAAAATTTTAAGCTGATCTACGCAATAGCGAGCAAACGGCAGCCATTTTTCTGACTTGCATTTTTTTCAGCGTGCCAATTTTATATGTAAGATGGGGGATTAATGTGCTTTAAGTCAATTTGAGAAATCTAAAATTGTTCAAAGCCTCCATAATACGATTTCCACCTTGGAAATTACCACGCAATCATCGTACAATAAAAAATATTGTACTAACCCTCAACTTTGCAACGGACGTTCTGACAAAGGGAACATTCGTAAGAAATCATATCTGTCACGTCGAACAATGATCAAGACCAAGAGAGAAGTTCACCGTAACCCACTTGAAACTAGCAAATAAGTTTTTGAAAAAGCTGGCGTTCCTGATGTGCCCAACTCCACGCGTTGTCGTATACTGAGGACAATTGCAAAATTTGGAAGGCTAGAGGCACTCAATTGAAGGATATCTACAAGAAAAAGATGATGGAATGACCAAAATATCACATAAAGGTGAATTTTCAAACTGTTTTGTTCACCGATGAGTGTCAAGCGACCCTTGATGAACCTGATGTCTGGCGGGGAGGACGGTACCAGAATGAGGGTCTACGTCTTCAAAGGATCAGGCGTCAACAAGGAGGTGGTGGTGTAATGTTCTGGGCTGCAATCATTGGCAATGAGATGGTAGGACCATTCAGATTCGCAGATGGATTGAAAATTACTGCCAAACTCTGGCACAAGAATAATAATATGCTTTCTTATAATCTATCCCGGCCATCGATAATTTTTCTTTTTACTTTTAACATTTATCTAATAATAATAATAATAATAATAATAATAATAATAATAATAATAATAATATTATTATTATTATTATTATTATTATTAATATTATTTTTTTTTATTATTATTATTATTGGCTCGAAATAAGCTTTCATCCAAGATTTCTCTGTGAAAACAACCTGGGAGCTGAGTGTCAATAAGTACCCCAAGATTTCCAGTAATCTCCATCCCTTCCGATAACATTTGCAAATGAATTTGCCTTATTTGAACAGCCGCTTTGATTTCTTGCTGGAACGTAAGCGACAATAAGCTTCTACAAGGTCCCAGTTCTCATCGCACTTGTTTAGCGTACGTCTGATAAGCGCGTTTATTATTATTATTGTTATTATTATTATAATTATTATTAATATTGTTATTATTATTATCATCATTATTATTATTGTTATTCTTGTTATTATTATTAATGTTAATATTATTGTTATTATTATTATTATTATTTTTATTATTATTATTGTTATTGGTATTATTATTATTGTTATTATTATTGTTATTGTTATTATTATTATTGTTATTATTATTATTATTGTTATTATTATTATTGTTATTATTATTGTTGTTATTATTGTTATTATTATTGTTATTATTATTATTGTTATTATTATTATTGTTGTTATTATTATTGTTATAATTATTGTTGTTGTTGTTACAAAATCTACAGCGATGTTCTACGAAATTTATGTTTGAGGTCTTCACCCTTTTTGAAAAGGATAATTCAACTCATATTCTTTTGCAGAGTTTGACTTTCAATTGGCTTCACACATGCAGCCGTGCACATCTGAAACGATGAAATTCTTGTGTATTTCTTCGCCATGAATGTCTTTTTTGCCAGAAATGTGATGAGGCACAATTAATTTCAGTTTGATAAATACGTTTTTCATTTAGAGCTATTCGAGCCTTTCAGCGATTATTACGAAGATGGAAATAGCCGGGGCGTTATTGGTATTAATCAAATGTTTTGGACGACGTAACAAATGGGATTTCCAGTGTCGTCGAAAACCTGGATTGTCCGGCCGGGAATCGACGCGAAGGACCTTTTTAGGGGAAAATTGAAGGAAATGCAATTAGACGATAAAATAGTTTAATTTAATTAATCGCATTAATTTCTTAACTAAGTCGAGTGGAATGAAAAGAGAATGAGAGAGAGAGAGAGAGGGAGTAGAAAGAAATAGAGGTGAGAGTTTAGGAAAACATGAGATGGAGATATAAAAATCATTTCTATCTGTGAACTGTGCAGATGCGAGTGATAAGGAGAAAGCAAACTAAAATGAAATAGTTATGGCGCCTGAGAGACAAAGATCTGGAGAGTGTAGAGAGAAAAAGATAAATAGATAATATTTGTGCGAGAGGGAATAGGTCAGGGAGTGAGAGAGAGCACAATAGAGAGGGAGAGAGACAGACAGAGAAGAAGTCACATAGTCTGTACAGGAAATATTGTGAGAGAGTAGACGAAATACTGAAAGAGTTTAGATGTGTGTGAGAGGGAAAGTTATATATATATATATATATATATATATATATATATATATATATATATATATATAATAAGACAGCAAGATTATGAAATGAGGTCACAAAATAATATATTGTTAGATATAGAATGGATCATTTATTGAATAATGAAATACAAGCAAAATTTGAGGGAGATTGAAGAACTCTTTATGTCAATGCATTTCGAAGCTTAATACTTCTCATCAGAAGAGTAGAGAAGGTGCTAGGTAGCATGGGAAAGATGTGGCGTCTAGCGTAGGGTTCAGTAGGGACGAAAAAGATTAAGAGGAATTATAGAATGTTGGGGGAAACTTTATATATGATTGTTGGGCTTGGCATTATCCAGATAAGTCTTTTCTTGTGGAATTGAACTCTCCCTTCCTCTTGCGCATTAAGCTATATATATATATATATATATATATATATATATATATATATATATATATATATATATATATGTGTGTGTGTGTGTGTTTGTGTGTGAACAAATGATTTATAAAACATGTTAAAAAACATCTTGAAAAAGAGTTAAAAACATATTTAATTTTAAAAAGGAAGCACGAGATAAGTGGATAGTCCTTAATCGAAGAAATACTCTCCTTCTCATATTTACATAGACACACACACACACACACACACACACATATATATATATATATATATATATATATATATATATATATATATAAGAGAGAGAGAGGGAGAGACTGGCAATGTGTGTATGAGAAAGATTATTAAGAGAGAGAGAGTTGGTAAAATTCGATAGTTTATGTATGAGAGCGCAAGAGACATTAGAATGAAAAGAGAATGCAAGAAATATCACGAAAGAGTGGGGAAGATATGTAAAATTCACAGTGTAAAAAGAGAATATAATAGAAATTATAAAAGGGAGTACGTACATTAGAACATTTCTAGCAAATAATAAAGGATGGTAAAAACAGAATGCATATTAGTGAATGCGAGAGAAATATATTTAAAGAGAGAGGAAGAGAGAGAGAGGGGTAGAGGATAAACGGTAATATACACTTTGTAAGGATGAGTGAGAGGAAAAGACAGATTGTTTTTAATGCTTGATGGCGTAAGATTAAAAGGTCGTTTAAACCCCAGATTATTTCAAACCTCAAAGCATGAATCTAATTTTTTTTCTATCTGACGATATTTTATATTATTTGCAAATAGCTAAATCACTTTTCTATAAGCTACACGGCGTTGGAAGAGTTGAATGACAACGCATACAAAAACAGACGGTCACATTCAATGCTGCGAAGTCTAAACATGTTTCCTTCAATAATTATAAGAAACCTTCTCTACAACCAATAGTAATGGCAGTAGATTCCTTATCTGAAAGTACTTCTTTTAAACTCATCAGCCTAACTTTCACAGGGAACATGAGTTGAAACAATTACATTGAGAGCATTGCCAGGATGTTTGCAAAGTAGGTAGGCTCTCTCTACCGTGCTAGAAAGCTACTATGATCGAAAGTATCCTATACATCTATAAGGTCACCATTCTCAAAAATATGAAGTATAGTTGTGATATTCGGGCGGGGGCGTCTGATCTCTCGCACCTAGACAAGGTTCTAAAGAGAGTCGCCAACCTGATAGGTCCTGAACTAAATGTTGCCTCCCTCTTCCTGTTCTACAAGTATTTTAATGGTGAATGCTCTGACGAACTGTAAGCACTTGTACCCCGTCTATGTAAATACCCCCGACAAACCCGACAAGCAACTTAATCCCAGCCTTACACAGTAGAGATCCATAGATGTAAGAGAGTTTTCTACTTTAGTAGTTTCTTCCTCAGCACTGCTAGACTTTGGAGTTCCCTTCCGGGTCCCTGCTTCCCTAACTAAATTAACATGCAGAAGTTCAAGTGTAACGTGAACCGACATCTTGCATCCCAACTCTCTACATAGTGCCACTGTAGTTTATGTCCTTAATAGTTGCCCCCTATATCAAAAAGACAATGTGCCTTGTTTGGTGTAAAATGTAATAAAAAATACGAGCGACATTCCAAATATAATGTTCCTCCCATTTAAATTTCGTTTGATTGGATCTGAGGGGATAGCAAACTGCATTTTTCTGATGATTACCGCTTTGTTGCATAATTCGAATATGTGACTACAAACAATAATACTGTCATGTGCGTGCGTCAGGAGCAGAGATAAGGCATTGAACTCCTGTCAAAAGTGCATATAAAGCAAGGTAGTGATTACGTAATTTTCCGTTTCATATTATTATTGTTTAGGGTAAGCACTAAAGATATATGCATAAACATCCTCAGCCTTTAAGGTGGACTAAAAGAGAGTATCTATTGTGTTTTTGTTCCTTACACAGAACGATGCTTTCTTTTCGCTCCCCAAATTTCTATTTCCTGCAGTCGATACGTTTTTCCATCGTTACATTTATTGAATTAGCTTAATTGACCTAATTGGAAAACGTCTGTAGCGAATACACGTCTAGTTCCAACAAGTGGCAGCACCTTTCCTCAATCTCTATCTGTAGCCCCCAACAAACAGAAATTCTAAAAACAGAGTTTCCTCCATAGAGCTGCCCCTCAATTGAACAAAATACCATGAAGCTGCTTCCTTGTTGCCTATATTATATCCATTTAAGACTAAAGAAATTAAGTGCTTCCTAAGATGTGTTTTAAATATTCAAGCCCGACAATTTTCGACCATTACTAGGCATCATAGTGTTGTCTCACATCTACATAAACATTATAAACCCTTATCCTTGAGTATCTTCTGATCTTGATAACTAGTGACTTATAAGTAAATGCACTTACAATATTGTATGTTACTCAGCGACACTCTTCTATTCAAATAAAATGTTTTATAAGTGTATTAGAGCTCTATGACTAAATTTGCTATAAAAATAAATGGGTTAATTCGGCAAACAGATTTCTTCAGGTGAAATTTGCTCCTGACGATTGTCAAAAGTGTTCTCATTGATGATTACATATTAATGTTCGATCAGACTATACAGACTATACACACACACATACACACACACACACAGAGAAATAATTGGAAAGGTAGGAAGATTGACAATGGGTGTGCGAGGAAAAAAATGGGTGAGAGTTAACGTATGTTTGAGTGAGGTCAAGAGACAGTAGAAAAAATAGAATCAAAGAAATATTACGAAAAAATGGGGAAGATATGTAAAATTTACAGTGTAAAAATAGACACTTATAAAAATTAAAAAGAGAGTACCTTACCCTAACCTTAACTCTAACTCTAACCTGAGCCAAAAAATGCCCAACAAAGAATAAAAGATAACAAAAGAGTAACAGTGAAAGAGAAATACAGACGGATCTTTTAAAATCTTTTTTCTGCCAGCCGTCATCCTTATTGGGGATTTTGTATTCATCATCATCATCATCATCATCATCATCATCATCATCATCATCATCATCATCAACAACAACAACAACAACAACAACGACATTTTTTGTGGTCCAGAAAATCTAATTAGATCCCAATGGCTAACTCAACAGAGATTATATTTCTAATACTACAATATCAAGATTGTTTCACACGCTTTTATCGAGTTTTTAGCAATTTCTATGCGTATTTGAGAATATTTATTGTATATGAGTAATCGAACACATGTTGCTGATCTATTTTAGGCGGATGGATTATCATAGAGTCCGGCCTCTTTCAGCGCTATTAAAGCGTGGCTAACTTTACGCGATTCAATAAGATTGAAATAGGTTTAGGTTATTCCATTGACTCCGAATCTATTGCTTATGTGAGTAATCATCATTGCTTCTTCATCGCCATCGTCGTGGAAATCATCATCATCATCATCATCATCATCATCATCATCATCATCATCATCATCACATCTATTATTATTGTCATTATCCTTATCACTATCATTAGAGGTAACATAATAATATGGAAGGAATAAACATTAGCAACTGAGCTGAAATATCCTTGGCGTATTTTTTTTTTATTTAGTTGTCATATCATTAAGATGAGGACCCCACGCCATTACGTTCAAATTGCCAATTAGATATTAATATCTAATCCGTCATATACAACGAGAAGGAGCCGAACATGGGGGTTGCTTCTTATTCCAGTGTAAATGTGAAATGCACTTGATGTAAGCCACCAAATCTATTACATCCAGTATATGACTAACAGGGGGTTTGCTGACGTACAATATATTTCATATTCACTAAGTTATTTTCAAAGATTTGGGGCACTACGATTGATAGCGAATAGGTTAGCTTAGTCAATATGCAGTTTAAACAGCTAAAGCAAAACTCTTATAAACCTATTTGTGCAAACAACATAGACAGATATTTCACATATCAAGAACATATCAATAACAATAAACAAACTATAACAACAACACAATAACAAGAATATGCCAGTTGAAATAAACAAACTATATCAATAAAACAGTTAGAAGAATATACCCGTTACAATAAACAAACTATCTCAACAACACAATAAAAAGAATATAGCAGTTGCAATAAACAAACTACTAAAACAAAACAATAAAAATAATAAAACCATCTATAAAAAACAATAACAAGAATATACCAGTTACATTAAACAAAGTATATCATCAAACAATAACAATAATATACCAGTTACATTAAACAAAGTATATCATCAAAACAATAACAAGAATATACCAGTTACATTAAACAAAGTATATCATCAAAACAATAACCATAATATACCAGTTACAATAAACAAACTATATCATCAAAACAATAACAAGAATATACCAGTTACAATAAACAAACTATGTCATCAAAACAATAACAAGAATATACCAGTTACAATAAACAAACTATATCATCAAAACAATAACAAGAATATACCAGTTACAATAAACAAACTATATCATCAAAACAATAACAAGAATATACCAGTTACAATAAACAAACTATGTCATCAAAACAATAACAAGAATATACCAGTTACAATAAACAAACTATATCATCAAAACAATAACAAGAATATACCAGTTACAATAAACAAACTATATCATCAAAACAATAACAAGAATATACCAGTTACAATAAACAAACTATATCATCAAAACAATAACAAGAATATACCAGTTACAATAAACAAACTATGTCATCAAAACAATAACAAGAATATACCAGTTACATTAAACAAAGTATATCATCAAAACAATAACAATAATATACCAGTTACAATAAACAAACTATATCATCAAAACAATAACAAGAATATACCAGTTACAATAAACAAACTATGTCATCAAAACAATAACAAGAATATACCAGTTACAATAAACAAACTATATCATCAAAACAATAACAAGAATATACCAGTTACAATAAACAAACTATATCATCAAAACAATAACAAGAATATACCAGTTACAATAAACAAACTATGTCATAAAAACAATAACAAGAATATACCAGTTACAATAAACAAACTATATCATCAAAACAATAACAAGAATATACCAGTTACAATGAACAAACTATATCATCAAAACAATAACAAGAATATACCAGTTACAATAAACAAACTATGTCAACAAAACAATAACAATAATATACCAGTTACAATGAACAACGTATATCAACAAAACAATAACAAGAATATATCCTAATTACAATAAACAACGTATATCAACAAAACAATAACAAGAATATACCAGTTACAATAAACAAAGTATATCTATAAAACAATAACAAGAATATATCAGTTACAATAAAAAAATATATCATCAAAACAACTTCAAGAATATACCAGTTACAATAAACAAACTATATCATCAAAACAATAACAAGAATATACCAGTTACAATAAACAAACTATGTCAACAAAACAATAACAATAATATACCAGTTACAATGAACAACGTATATCAAGAAAACAATAACAAGAATATACCAGTTACAATAAACAAAGTATATCTATAAAACAATAACAAAAATATATCAGTTACAATAAACAAACTATATCATCAAAACAATCTCAAGAATATACCAGTTACAATAAACAAACTATATCATCAAAACAATAACAAGAATATACCAGTTACAATCAACAAAGTATATCAGCAAAACAATAACAAGAATATACCAGTTACAATCAACAAAGTATATCAACAAAACAATAACAAGAATATACCAGTTACAATAAACAAAGTATATCAACAAAACAATAACAAGAATATACCAGTTACAATAAACAAAGTATATCAACAAAACAATAACAAGAATATACCAGTTACAATAAACAAAGTATATCAACAAAACAATAACAAGAATATACCAGTTACAATAAACAAAGTATATCAACAAAACAATAACAAGAATATACCAGTTACAATAAACAAAGTATATCAACAAAACAATAACAAGAATATACCAGTTACAATAAACAAAGTATATCAACAAAACAATAACAAGAATATACCAGTTACAATAAACAAAGTATATCAACAAAACAATAACAATAATATACCAGTTACAATAAACAAAGTATATCAACAAAACAATAACAAGAATATACCAGTTACAATGAACAAAGTATATCAACAAAACAATACCAGTAATATACCAGTTACAATAAACAAAGTATATCAACAAAACAATAACAAGAATATACCAGTTACAATAAACAAAGTATATCATCAAAACAATAACAAGAATATACCAGTTACAATAAACAAAGTATATCAACAAAACAATAACAAGAATATACCAGTTACAATAAACAAAGTATATCATCAAAACAATAAAAAGAATATACCAGTTACAATAAACAAAGTATATCAACAAAACAATAACAAGAATATACCAGTTACAATAAACACACTATAAAAACAAAACAATAAAAAGAATATAGCAGTTACAATGAACAATGTAAACAACAAAGTATATAAACAAAACAATAGCAAGAATATAGCAGTTACAATAAACAAACTATAACAAAATCAATAACAAAATATACCATAAAATATATAAATAAGCTATATCAACAAAACAATAATATGCACCTAATGTTTAAACGTGAAACATGAGGCAAATGAAGTTGAGGAACAGGTAGGTATGTGTTAACGACCGATCGGAGAGGAAGGTATTTTATGCAGTTACAGAGTTATTCGCTTTGCAATATCATTGGTCCTTTCAAGGCATGGGAGTCAAGGGACATTTATAACTTGAGACTACGAGCATTGTGATGTCAATGAATTGGAAACAGACCTACAATTTCAACTGTATAAATGTAAGGCCGTTTTTAGTTGTTTAACGAACTGTATCCTGAATTTTTATTGTTAATATGTTGTGTTTTAAGCTATAAATAAGTTGTGTGGAGCAAAAGCAACCTGTTTTAAATAACTCCGATGCTGATATGTTATGTTAAATGAACTGTATGCTTGTCCTAACCCAAATGTAACAGTAAGACTGTTGCTTTGTACGATTCGAAAATTAACAAGTTTAAAACGTAGACAATTATATGCACGTAATGACAACGCACAATTATTTTACGTATACATGAAAGCAAACGACATTCATTTCACTTGTATATTTCTCTAGCAGCCTTTCACTTGGGATATAAATGGAAAACTTTGTTCATGTTATTTCGACGTAAATATCTGGAGAAATGGAATTCATGAGAGTGTTCGTAAGGCGTCCTGTTTTTGTTACGGATGTTTTCTTGGCGCAACACAGAATATCCGTCATGAAGTTTACAATAGATGAAAGAAACACAGGCAACATTTCTTCCGTCGTAATGTGCTGCATTAAGATAAAATTATATTTTTATGGTATATCTGTTCGAATTGTATGCTCATCAGTGAACGACGCTTGGCTTACAATGAAGCAAATCTCTTAAGATTAAGGTAAGACAAACCATCTGTCACCCAAAATTTTGAAATATTATTTCCATTGTAAAACGCGTAGATTAGAAGGTCGGGTCTAAATAATACCCACTATTTCCCCGCCAACATTTGCGGATTTTTTTTTCACTATTTGAAATATTTTATTTTCTTCGTATAAACAAACGGTCAAATTTCGATCTATTTATATTTGTTGATACTGCATTTTTTTTATGAAGGTTGGGTAATCTATAGAAATGCGCCCCAAATCTCGCATTTAAAAGATATTTTCAAAGAAAATGTAATTCTAAAAGCTTGTGAGATCACGTATTTAATTCACATGACATTTCTGCATGCAACTATTCATAAGCGAAGTTGAGAAAAGAGAAATATTCCGCCCAAATTCTAACATTTCTAATGCACCCTTCTGTAAACTGAAATCGCAAGAAATACGTTCATATTTAACTTGCGTCCATCCAATATGAGCGTTTACTAATGGAAATCTATTTAAGCTCTAAATTTTACTTGTCAATAAAAATTCTTATTAATTGAATTCACGTTGACCCACCTGTTCCCGTTTGATCACGGAAGTAAAGCAACATTGCGTTTTGTCAGTACAAACTTAGTGACCAAATAATTTTCTGGGATATTCCTAGCTTCTGGATACTTGGTAACAGTCCTGGTTTTAATATTCGAATAAATTCCTTTACATTGATTGACTGCACACATCTTATATGTTCCCCAACTTCTGCTGCAGTAATAGATTCCCACCCTATTATCTCTTCATTGCAGTATTTAACTGCCGTTTTTATGCGACTTGTTGAGAATATTTCTCCAGTTCTTCGACAGCACTGTTCAGTAGCATCAGGAGCATAATTAGCAAGACAAAATCTTGATTCTATCTAACCAGAAAACATTTCTTAACCAGTGTGTCTTTTATGGCATAATACAAGAAAAATCTCATTTTATCTTTGATGTTCTTATTAAATAAAACTGACTTCTTTGCACACCATTTAGAAGAAAAAACCCTTTCTTTCCTTCGTCTAGATATTGTGTATCAAGAAAGAAAATTTCCAGCCTCAGTTTTGAATTCTTTGCTATGATGAACATAAGTTTTCTTTCAATCCTTCAAAACAGTTAATTTGTGGTCGTCCATCAAAGTGGATGCTCTAGGGCGACCAGATCCAGATTTCTCTTTTACCAAGTGTTCGACTTCGAACCTTCAACTAATTCGAATCACTACAAAAAGAGATATTTTCATATTTTCTTTTCTTAAAATATAAAAAATCTGCTTGTAAATCATTTTGAACTTCCTTAATCCTGAAATTCTGTTGTTTTTTTTTATATATTCGCCAAGATGCTGTCCTACGACGTTTAGGATAATTTCTCACTTATTATTATATGCTATAATAATTATAATCTCCAAAATAGAAATTGTCAGTTACAATTTTCAGAAATTCATCGAAATATATTGAAAAATCAATTTCTTCCTTCTTTCACGCTGGACTCATTTTTTTTCTCATGAGTGTAAATATAAATGTGTCCTAAAGTCCTTCACGCGTAAAAAGATAAATCGACTAATATGTCGAAAATTCAGGAAACCGATGGAGTTGATGTCAGCAGGGTAAGAAGATGGACTTGCCGATTTCAGAGATTTGCGTAACAAACCGCGGTCCGGATTTTAACGTTCGAGGCATCGTTTATCGTTGGAACAAGTGCAGTAAGAATGGCGGTGGGTATGTAGAAAAAAAGAATTCTGGACACAATGTTTGCTCTTTTTATTAAAATACTCACATTTTAGTATCTCTTGAACATTTTAGTGTTTTAAAAGATTGGAAGCCTTGCATTTGGAACGATCAATGTACAACTGCGTGGCAAAAAGATTAAAAGGAGACTAAGTTAGACAATGTTTTTTTTTAACTTGAGCGTTACTGATTGATGAAAAATATATTTCTGGCATTCGTTTTAAATAGGATTAGCACTTTACAGCTAAATCCCATTCTGACTTCTATTTCGGACGTATTCTCTAGAAGATATGCCTTCTCAGTCAATACAATTGGAGAAACATTCGTTTTTTTTATATTTTATGAAAAACTTGACGGAAAAAACAAATGACGGAAGGACAAACCCTTCCAGGAAATGGCAAAGATGCGCTTTTATATATATATATATATATATATATATATATATATATATATATATATATATGTAAAAGCAAACACACACATAAACACAAACACAGAGAAAGAAAAACAAAATAAATCTCAGCCATTCCCCTTTTTGCTACGAAAACCTCAAACAATAGAATTCTCTTCGAAATATCAAGATTTCTCCTCGGCATAAAGTAAACCATTTTATTTCATCCCTTCGGTCGTCAAGATAAAATCTTGGATTTTCATTTCCTGACCAGGAGTGGTGATGCGGAACCTTCAGCAAGATTTGCCTGCATGTTTATTATATTCGATAGAATGTATTCTTATGTGCACATCATTCATTTGTGTAAAGTAATATATGAACTAAATATACATTTTATAAAAAATGAAAGCACATTATATAAACCTAAGTTGACTAAACGAGAATTGTAGTTCTTGATATAGAATTTTTGTTATACTACTACTACTGCTACTACTACTACTATTCATTGTTTTATATTAATAATAATAATAATAATAATAATAATAATAATAATAATAATAATTTTTATTATTATTATTATTATTATTATTATTATTATTATCTAAATACTATATGCTGAAAGCCTCGGCAGAAACAACACAGACTAATGGATAAGTACCAAACAGGATATATAAGCCGAGGAAAGATAGATAGATTGATAGATAGATAGATAAAGCGAGAGAGAGACGGAGAGAGAGAGAGAGAGATTAACCGCTTAAAAACCTCTATATAAAGAGCGCTGATATCTCGGAACTTTTGGAGATTAAAAAAAAGTAATAATAATAAAATAATTCTGATTTCTTTTATCAACGTCTCTCTGCAAACGGGAGGGGATTAATTTCCAGAAGATTGTCCTCTATCCCGGTTCCTAACTAAGAGCTTACAAAGATCAAGCGTTTTTCGAAGGATGTTGGTGGTTCCTACGATAGCAGAGGTCATAAGGCCACCTGAAACATTGGGGACTTGTAGTTTTTCAATTTTCCTTCCAGACGACTTGATACTACTCCTAGTATACACTCCAGAACTTCCTGCCATCGTTTGCATTTGGAGTGTTGTTATTTCCAGCCTGTTTACTACCATTTAATTTTTTATACAGCTAAGACTGATTGTTCCGGAAAATGTTGTTCTGTCGAAATGCAACACTTTTTCCAACAAAGTTTCGAATTTTCATGCCATCGGTGTGGATCTTCTATTTCAACATTATTAGAATACTCATGGTTCCCTTTTCCAGCAATCTATACCTCCTTTCAAGCTCATCCTTGGCTTTCTGTCCTAGTTTAACCATTTTTCTTATTTCTTCGATTCTACAAATGTCTTTCTGCTACCGTTTAATACTTTCTTCAGACCGCCTCTGCTAGTATGGCCTCATATCCTTCATATTTCTCTTTTTCTTCTGTATTAAGCCAAGACGATTTGCAACAACGTATGACGCTGCATACAGAAATCTATTAAGTTCCGTAATATGAAGTTGTGAATTACTACTTTTTATTTTTTACCTTGCTTTTCACTCTTCATGCTTGAAATGTCTATGATCTCCTCTTTAAAAGAACCTCTCTTAACTTCTGAAGCAGTTCTTTTTCTACAGCAGTCAAAGTTCGAACTTCATTACCACATCTCCATACATCTTCATCTTTCACTGA
>NC_136516.1:2357500-2555000 GCF_053919585.1 Euprymna scolopes
GAAAAAAAACGACCATAAAATATAAGATTAGGAAATAGTTACGGCTAGAGTATTATATAAATTCTGGTCAAAGCGAAAACTAAAACCAATAAATAACCACTAAGTTAAGAGAATACTAGTGATTAAACTCCCATCCAAAGCCCCTTTGCTCACATTCACAGTGCATAAAAAAGAGTAAATAAAATGAATAGCATACTCAAAATTGCACGTTTGTGCCGGCAGCCATATTGGTTAATATTGTGTTTGGTCTTCTATGATTTTTTAAAAATTTTGCATGAAAAATACATATTTAGAACTTTAATAAATGCTATTTTGGACTTATTCAGTTTCGACAAGAGACGCCGTCATCCAACCCACTAATAACTCTAAGCCGATGTCTCACAAGTAGAAATTTTAAACTCGCCAGGACGATGCCATCCAGAAATGCTAACCTAACCAGAAGTTAGTGAAAGAATTTTCACATTCTTAATATATATATATATATATATATATATATATATATAACTACTTCATTTACTCACATAAAATTAATATACGAAAGTATAAATTTATGCGTACACTTTAAGTATTTACTTCAAAAGTGCTCAATACGTAGGTAGAAGTAGTTAGTAAATTATTAAATATATATGTCGATTAAGCTACACTGAATTTTCCGCTCTAGACTCTTCTATATATATATATATATATATATATATATATATATATATATTATATATATACATTATTTATATTATTATTATTATTATTATATAAATATATATCATTATTATTGTTGTATATATATATATATATATATATATATATATATATATACTAGCAAAA
The DNA here is from genome assembly GCF_053919585.1 of Euprymna scolopes. Classification (NCBI taxonomy): domain Eukaryota; kingdom Metazoa; phylum Mollusca; class Cephalopoda; order Sepiida; family Sepiolidae; genus Euprymna; species Euprymna scolopes. The sequence continues at coordinate 2,358,323 of NC_136516.1, forward strand.
GTAGCCATCGTTGACTGGGTTCTAAAAACATCCTACAGAAAATGGACTCTGATTTATGAAAGTATGATAGGTTATGAAAAGAAAGGGTTGTAAAGAGATAGCTTCGAATCGGGGGTTATCACAACCAAAGCAAAATATGATGAAAGTAAAAATAAAATAGATAAACTCCATAATTTATTATACCATACCTGTTCACACTGAAACACTTATCACAACATTCTGTGGGTCTATATTAAAAAACAAAACTTGTAAAACTTTGTAAACATATTTTCATTCTATGGAGGTGAGGCGCGAACGGTAACCCCATAATTATATTATACCATATTTCTTCAAACTGGAACATAATTATCAAAGTATATATCGCAGATATATATTAAAAGTATTTATTAAAGCGTGTGCCTATTTCCATACTATGGAGGCCAAGATCGAACACAGCCCCCACAATTTTATTATACCATCCCTATTTAAGTTAAAACATTCTTACCAAAGTATTATTATGTACATCTACATCAAAAACCCTTGTAAATGTTGTTTATTTAATTTTTAAATTTTTTATTTCCAAACTTTGTGGAACAAATCTCATTATGCCTAAACAAACATAACCATTCCTGTGTCTCGATACATCTTTTACCAATATATCTTATCAGTTTGCCATAATAGTCAACCATTTAAGATGCTATTTTTGACCAGACACACACAGACGTTCAGCTTTATATTATATATATATATATATATATATATATATATATATATAAGAAGAAGGTGGATTATGAGAGAAATGTAATGACGGAGTAAAATTCGTAAGCTCATGATGCAATCACCAGACATGTTTTAAATGTAGACACACATTGCTCGTTTGATTGACAAATTTTCACACTGATTTTACTCAAGACTGAGGTGCGAAATTGGCAGGATATCATATTTTCTGCTTTATAAGTTCGTTGTTCCTTATAATTCGCCGATGTATCAACCATTTCCTTCGACCATGGTTTTCATTACGTAACCGATACAGAAATATACAAACGTCAAACCTATACGATAGTTGACAGACAAAGCTACTATATATACTATATATATATATATATATATATATATATATGTGTCAATCTCTGCCCCCCCAGCAATCTTTCACGAAAAGCACCCGTATGGCTGAAACCACTGTCATTAATTTTTCCCACTCTTTATCTGTACCTAAATCCAAGCATAGATTCCATGAGCAGACACTTCTTAGAACTGCACGACTGTGGAACTCTCTTCTGATTGCCTGTTTCCCACCTGACTACAACTTGGATGTCTTTAAGTCCAACATAAACAAATTCCTGACGAACCACCTCCTTAAGACACTTTATCAAACCTCCAATACTAACGATTACTACGATACTATCCCATTGATTACTGTACACGCAATAACCCTTATCCCTGAGTGGCTTCTGGGCCTTGATAAGTGGTGACTTCCCTGTAAAAATATATATATATATATATATATATAAAAGAGATGACGTGTCTAAACAAATTTGCTATAATTTGGCCGCAAAAATGACGAAAGCAAAATATACAGCTCTAAAAAAAGTGTCGCGTCTCAACACATTTATTTGTTGTTGTTGTTGTTGTTGTTGTTGTTGTCGGATGTAACTTTTATTGTTGTTTACTTTTATTATCTATGTGTTTTTTCTAAACATCCAGTGTTGATGAATAAAAAATAACGAAGGGTCGACTCTAATGTTTTTGTGTTTCTGATTCAACAATGCGTGAGTTGGTGATTAATTGTTATTTTTTTGCAATTTTTTCTTATTCCCCAGTAATAAAACACAATGAATACTGCGATAAACGTATAATATACATTAATAATTATTATTTTAATTAATTATCCACTTCCGCTTCATCTCTGTCCAGGTGAAGTCCTCAAAGTGTTAAGGACCTTTGGCTGACACTTGATAAACCTATATATATATATATATATATATATATATATATATATATATATATATATATATATATGTATATATATGTATATATATGTGTGTGTGGGGGGTGTAGATATATATATATATATGCATATATATATATATATATATATATATATATATATATATATCTACACCCCCCCCACACATATATATATATATATATATATATATATATGTATATATATATATATATATATATATATATATATATATATATATATATATATATATTGGGGTGTTCAAAAGTCAGAAATAATAAAGACAACGAGATTGTTATATAGTGCTCAATAGAAAGAGCAAAGTATGTTTTTTATTATTTGGGGGTGCCAGGTCGCCTGATGAAGTCTCTTTGACTGAAAAAGATTGCTATTTGTAGCGACCATATGTAACTGTTTACACCCAAATAATATATATATATATATATATATATATATATATATATATATATATATATATATATATATATATATATATATATATATATATAGCGGTAAAGTTTAGTTTTCTAGAGGTACATCTAATGAAACAAAATGTGTCTACCAAAAAGTGCTAAATGAGTAAACAAAGCAGTTATATTATGTTTATGTACACATACATTTATGACTACCAATGTGCATACATGTTTCTGTAATAACCCATGCTAAGAGTGACTACGTATTTAGGAATTCACGGGTGATTACAGAAACATGTATGCACATATGTAGCCATTAATGTTTGTATAAATAAACTTCAGATATACATATTCATAGATATACATATATATTTATACACACACACACACACACACATATATATATATATATAAGAGAAATTAGTTAATAAAACATGTTAAAACACTTTGATAAATAGTTAAAAATATATTTAATTTTAAAAGGAAACACTAAATAAGTGGATAGTCCCTAATCCACGGAGTTTCGAACAGATACTTTCCTTCGCATCAGAGGGTAGGAATTAGCAAAATGTGGGATCGGATGTTGCATACAAAAGTATTTGGTGAAACTGCAAGCAAGTCAAAGATCTTACATGATAACAAAAATTGAAGCAGACGGAATAAGGAGAGAAATGGTGAAAAACAAGATATGCGTTAAACTCGGCTGCCGAGACAAAGTGTAATTAAGAAAAGTGAGTGAAGAAGTAAGAAAACAAGGGGGGAGTGGTGACTGAATTAAATAGGAAATAGAAAAGCTCATATCAAAATGACACAGACAAGAATACGTTAAAATGCGCCAAACATATAGCGCAAAAGAGAGTTCAACTAAAATGTACAGGTTATTGCTTAAGAAAATATCAGCAGAAGTTATTAAAATACACTAAAAAATATTTATTTAATGGGAGAGGATGGCCGGTATCTCCAAATTCCAGATAAAGCAAGTATGTAAGTAAATGCATATAGTAAAATATAAGTAAAATATGCATACATGATATGAATGTGCAGGTCGATTAGTATATTTGATAGATAGGAATATTTAAACACTAAAACGGAAAATGCAATAAAAAAAACCGGCAAACGAATGAATTAAAATCAAGGATTATTAAGTTATAAAGTATTAAGAAGGTATGTAGAAAAAACGATAATGTTTAAGAAAAATTATATATCTGAAAGGTGAAAGAAATAGTTATGTAATATCCAAATTACCATAATCAAATTTACAGAAAGAGACAAGCTCGTTTTTAGAATTTATTATTTTGTTACTTTGAGGGGAAGCAATTATAGTTATAGCTTCGGTTGTGCAGAGGCGACATGACTTAGAACCTGGAATATAAGACTTAACTTTTTTATGATAGTCCATTCGATTGAGAAGTGGGTATTATTAGAATTAAGTTTTTTAATTAAAATTGTTAGAGAAGTTCCTTGGTTATTATAAGAATTATGGTTGTTAAAAGAAGAAATGTGGTTTGATATTCTTTTCTTAATTAATGTTGGAGTAGCGCCGATATATGGATGTACTTTATGAAAAGCTCGAGGTCTGAAATTAATATTAATTTGCTGAGTTGTCTTAGTTAAATAATTTAGATTTTGTTCATAGTGTTCAAGAAATGGTGGGACAATGAGTGTACGAGGACAATATAATGAGTGTTGTTACTGTTAGGATGGCTATAAGGAGAAATATTATTATTATTATTATTATTATTATTATTATTATTATTATCATTATTATCCTCATTGTTATTATCCTCATTGTTATTATCGCTACCTGTATGATTGTAGATGGTTGGGTTGCTCGAGTGGTATATAGGATTAGTTACTATATCAGATGGAGGATGGGAAGAAAGATAACGTGAAGACGAAATACTAGAGTCTCTTATGGGAGTATTGCATGGGAGCTCAGTAATTGTGCATGAATATATAACATATTTATGGATGCAATCATGTGTTGTTACAATTAAGGGTGAGGCAATGATTATATGACGACTGTTTTGGAGGGCATAAGGAGTGTTGTAAGTGTTAGGATGGCTGTTTGTATACATATATATATATATATGTGTGTGTGTGTGTGTGTGTGTGTGTGGGTGTGTGTGTGTGTGTGTGTGTAAGTATGTATAGAAACCCACCGAATATATGTCCGCCTATGTCACGGTAACATATATTGAGTGAGTCTCCAACAGTAGTTTCTATAAATATTTCGTTTGAACTCATTTTCCCAAATTACCGTATTCAAAAGCGAGCACACCACCGTTTTGCCTTTTAAAATATGCCGATAAACACTGTATGATTTTCGAACCGATTACACGGTTAAAGTGAGTAAACCCCCTAAAAACGTGTGCAAATAGGTAGAGGAGTAATTCATCATTCATTTGATAAGGTTTTGTTGTTATATGATTGATTTTTGACCATTTTTTAAATCTATGTGTATAGTAAGAAAAACCCCCAAACCAAATAAGGCTTTCACTTTTATTTTGCACAATAATAACAACGATTAGGATCTCCGTTACTTTCATAAAAAAAGAAATAGTAAAATGTTTTCGAATACCCACACCACTTTGTGATGGCGTTGGAAAACGCTAAAGTTAAGCCGGTAAACTCTGAAAAATGCTTGTTCCGATGGGTCGGTCGTGAAGCATTGCATCATACTTGCCGTATATCGTGCATCGGCGATGGCTCTGACCACATGGAGGTTGCCTTTCCGTCGAACTTTTTCTGCAATATTGAAAAGAGGACCCTGATAAATGCGAAAACCTGTGTCTCCCCATCGCCCCCTTACCGTACAGAAACCCTGGGTCTCTGTAAGGTCTGACGAGGCTGTTGGATCGTAAACATGGTCCAACATCCGAAACATATGTAACCAAAGAGATAAAACGACAATAAAAAATAAATAAACACATATTTGCTGTGCAATAGTATTGAACACTCTCTTCAGGTTTTTACTAATTACCAGTTTTACTAAATATATATATATCTACATATATATACATATATATATATATATATGTTGCTATATATATATATTGCTATATATATATATATATATATATATACATATATATATGTTGCTATATATATATGTATATATACATATATATATATGTTGCTATATATATATATATATATATATATATATATATATATATATATATATATATATATATATATATATATATATAGCCGAACTGGTAAATAATAGAAAATTTGAAGAAGGGATCAATACTATTGCAGAGCAAATATATATATTTTTTTATTTTATTACCGTTTTATCTGATAAAACGGTAATATATATATATATATATATATATATATATATATATATATATATATATATATATATAGAGAGAGAGAGAGAGAGAGAGAGAGATGGAGAGATAGAGATGGTATGGCCACCTTTTATATATATATGTATATATATTTGAATAAGTATTTATGAGTATCTTTTATTCTATTTACATGAAAGTGCCCGATAAAAAAAAGCACTTTGCTCCAATCAATGACTCTTTGTCGCTTTCATAGCATAATCGAACTTTTCCTCGAACAAGAACTGCCCATAATTGTGTGCCCACGTTAGCAAAATAGAAGACAAATAAATGAAGAAGAAAAATACACGACATACTTTTTCTATTTTGACTGTTTACAGACAATTTATAAAAATATACACAGAATAATAGAAAAGAAATTGATAAAAACCAGAAATTTGTAAAACAAAATCCCAACAAGAGAATTTATCGCTGTCAACATTTTCCGAACATCAAAATATTACTTTACGTTATATTTTTATTTGGGGAAAGGGGTTTCAACGCATCTTTTAGTTTTTAGCAGTTCTTTTTCGAATAGATCGATATTAATGAAGCGTGAACTTCTTAAACAGAACAATGGTCTGCGCGTACATATTGCATTTTTTTAAAATATTCGTATACTTCAGTAAGAATCGGACGATCAAGCCTTTATATGGTTTAGACTTAACATGCAACATAATATTAGCTACTTTTATTTTCTCTACCGTTCTCCCTCGACCCAGGACTGTACCCTAATAAACAAAGTCTCTCGCAGCATAGATACAGCACTTTCCCCCGACAGTAGCGCACAAGTGCATGTATTTGGTCACTTCAATGCCCACCACAGCAACTGGCTTTGATTTTCCACTCACACAGACGCAGCTGGTATGACGACATATAACTTCTCTATATCTCTTTCCCTATCACAGATGGTTATGTTTCCAACCCGTTTCCCATACCAGCAAGAACAACACGTATCACTTCTAGATCTGTTTCTTACCACGCTTCCCGATGACTGTGTAACTAATACCCACAGCCCACTAGAGAACGCCGATCATGCAGTGGTAATAGTTGAAATAGCCCTAAACTTTAGAGCTCATACCAACGATATGTTATAAAAAAAGCTGACTGGGAAGCCATCAGGGATCACATCAGGGACGCCCCATGGCAAAATATCTTTTCACTTCCTGCTGTGCAGTGCGCAAATGAGACCATTGAATGGTTCAAAACTGCAATTGAAGCACATGTTTCAACACGGAAATTTGATAGCAAACCCCACTCTCCTCAATGGTTTACCTCTACTTGTGCAGCCGTCATCGCGCAAAGGCAGCATGCGTACCGCAGATTTAACCGACATCAGTTCAGTTCAAACAGGCAGAAGTATATAGAAGCCAGAAGTAACTGTAAGAAAGAAATAGCGACAGTTTAGAGAATTTACTGTAACCACCAAAAACGCATCGAATAACCGAAATTAGGAAACCGCGACTTCTGGAGAATTTACTACAGTATAGTAAATAATGGGCAATCAACAATCCCCCAACTATCCAACAATAAAGACATCGTTTGCTCTGCAACTGAGAAGGCTAACATGCTTGCCAGTCGGTTTTCCTCCAACTCCATACTGGACCCTGCCAACCAGCCCCTCCCTGACTTTCCTTTGCGGACAGGCGTCACACTAGACGATCTGAAAATTACTCCTTTTCAGGTGCACGCTATCATAAGAAATCTTGTCACTGCAAAAGCATGTGGACCTGATCTCATCCCGGCTGTGCTATTAAAAAAGTGATCCGCCGAAGTAGCTCCAGTTCGATCCAGACTTTACAACAAATGTTTTAATGAATCTTGCTGTCCTGCCTGCTGGAAAACTGCTTCTGTAGTACTATTTTTCAAGAATTCTGGCGAAAGAACTGACCCAGTAAATTATCGCCCCATTAGTCTCGTCCCCCTTTTCGCCAAAATATTTGAGACAATAATTAACCAAGCTCTAGTCCATCACCTTACAGATGCTAAACTTCTGACTGAGCAACAATATGGATTTAGGCAAGCCTGTTCAACAGCAGACATCCTAACTGTAATCTCAGAACGTATATACCAGCCACTGGACAAAGCGGAGGAGGGTAGAGCGATAGCTCTAGATATATCTAAGGCTTTTGACAGGTTATGGCGTGAAGGTCTTCTCAAGAAAACCAGATCATATGGTATCACTGGAAAATACGTGACATAATTAAATCCTTCTAAAATAAGAGAAAAATCCAGGTTGTCCTCCACGGTCGTACATCTAAACAATATTATATAAATGCGGGAGTGCCCCAGGAGGCTATCATAGAACCTCTATTATTCCTAATATTCATAAATGACCTCCCTGACAAAATTGCCTGTGAGAGGGGTATATATGCTGAGGGCACCACACTCTATAACAGACACGATACTAAAACAAATGAACACATATCTAAAGAAATGGCAGAAACACTAGAGGATACGTAATCAAATTTTTTAGATTCTTCGAGACTCAAATTTTAATCGATGATTTTTTTTTGTCCGCGGCAGTAAGCGTTATGCCACTCATTGCCACCGACTCTCATTATAAACACAATTATAAGTCCCGGGCTACGTCGAAGCTTGTTTTTTTCAATTTGTTTTTAATTAATTTTTTTAATATACACGCACATAACCCAATCGATGTAAAAATTAATATTATACTTAACTAGTTGAGTACCCGTTCCAGGTTGGACGTAAGTAATAAATATAGAAAAAAAGTAATGTTTTCAAGTTTGTTTTTTTTTAAGTTAGGACACGGTTATATTGGTAATATTGCATATATAGTAAATTGTGAAAAAATAAAACAAAATAAAAATAAATAAAATTATGTGTCCAATATGGGTAAGAGTATGTACTCCATAATTCATAATGGTCAGTTAATAGTATTATGAGTATTATTCAGACCACTGTATTCATGGATTGTGTCATTTTCAAGGGTTTACTCGTTTATATCCAACCTATTTATGCGTATTTTATAGAACTTTTGAATTATTTGTCGAAAATGGTCATCATTCTCTTAAATTCGTGCGGAATTCTGAACTACATCAGCCATGACTGGGTAGAGGAAACGATTGTATTTATAGTCATTTCCGCAATGAGGATATTATCTTAACCGAAATCATGTCACTTCTAATTAAATAAACGGTTCCGTTCGAAATTCAGTACAAATCATTGGGTTCAACAGGATACACCTGAAGAAGGCTGGGGGGTTCATCGGCTGAAACCTTGTGACAATAAAACTGAAGATGAGGACGATTGCTCGATGAACAATAAAAATACGAATAATAAATATACATCTAAAAAAAGTCTGACACGTAACAAAATGCAATAGCTCGTTAAGACCATATAGTTTTACAGTATACATACAGATATTGTATTGTTAAGACCATATAGTTTTACTATATACATACAGATATTGTATCGTTAAGACCATATAGTTTTACTATATACATACAGATATTGTATCGTTAAGACCATATAGTTTTACAGTATACATACAGATATTGTATCGTTAAGACCATATAGTTTTACTATATACATACACATATTGTATCGTTAAGACCATATAGTTTAACTATATACATACACATATTGTATCGTTAAGACCATATAGTTTAACTATATACATACAGATATTGTATCGTTAAGACCATATAGTTTTACTATATACATACAGATATTGTACCGTTAAGACCATATAGTTTTACTATATACATACAGATATTGTACCTCACTGATGCGGTTAACAATGTATTACTTAATGTAAAACAATCCGTACCTAACTTATTTTATATTGTGCAGGCTAGTAACAATTTCGGTAGACCCACATCCTCTATTACAAAGTTTATAAAAACATGGTGCCTTTATAATTCAGTATATTACTGGGAGTGTACATGTAACAGCGTGAGGGCACTCTTCTAGCAGCGGAAGCAAGAGTTAACGTATGCAAGTAACGACTTGTGTGTCTGGTAACGTCACAGCGAGAAGAAGCGAAATAAAAATATCATATAATGAAGAAAAAACGGGGACTGTTTGTGGAAGAGAAAAATATAAAGATATAATTTTATAGACGTGGACTGAGTATGCTAGGAAACGACACATTCAAAACAAAGTTGGAAAAAGACGGAGTACGTATTGAGCACGGCGGTGTCCTGTAAAGCAGCTTTGAGTACAAGAAACTATTTGAACGAGGGGCAAAGCGTCATGCTTAAAAGTACCTATAAATAAATGTCAGCTATTTTACTAAAAAAAAAGTGAGTCGAATTCTTTGCGAGGCTTTGTTGTCTGGCGACGATATCCACATCGTGACACTTACGTAAGGTTACATATGTTAAAAAATCGACAATGGTAAGTTCTTCGTTTACCTAGTTAGCAACAACGTAATAAGTACACATGGTATTACAGTCGGATCTAATTGTGATCAAACGACCGAATTATACAACGGTTTAATACTGTATAGTTCAGAAGACAACTTTCACGTTGTCTCCAAAAATAAAATGCCTAAGAATATAAATGATATCGACCAAAACTGCACCGATTTTAAATATCCATAAAAAAGAGTCGCTCATCTAATAGGTTCAACACTGTCAACAAAGCTATTAGGCCGGTCCCATCTCCGCAATATTGCATCCCTCTGGCTGTTTTGCAAGTATTTTCATGAAATGATGAACTCATTTCATTTGTGCATAGTTGACGTTTACACACTCACCAAACCCGTAGAGGTAGCTAATGACAGAAAGCCGTTTACTCAAATAACTTCTTTCCTAAAACTGCTAGACTTTAGAATATATGTTATGTTACCAGTTTCCCTGGCTGTACTGATATGCAGAGGTTTAAATGTATTAAAAACTCGTATCTCGTTCTTCTCCCCAAAACATAGAACCAAATAGTAGCCCCTTAAGTAAAAGGGGCAATATGTTTTGTAATCATAACTAAAAAGGAATACATGTTTTATATGTAACACATTATATCTACTCATGATAATTGGCGGCGATCTATTTTGTTTTTAATCTACAAATTAAAAATGGCACCTTTGACTTTTGTAGAACTTTTACCATGAAGACAACAATAGACCGATTCGAAAACATCTACTTTAATATGTGTACGTTTGTTTTGGTTGGTTGATTGGTTGTTTTTATTTTACTGCATATCAACCCTTTTCAGGTTATTTAATGCGGAATCCAAAGATTTTGAAGAAAAACTTTTAATAGAATATATTCGTTGTTTTCAAGTCGGTTTCTATTTAATCCATAGTTTGGACCCTGATACATACTACCACTCCGGGTCAGAGTGGACCTGGGAGCAATGACAATTAAAGGGTGGCTCCACACTCCTCAAAGTCTGCAAGCTGGGGCCTCACCAGTGGATATAGTTTAAGGTCGTATCCTGGATCTAATATGTGTGTAGATATAGTGTATCCACTTCTAATATATGTGGACTTAAACTGTCCGTTGGGGTGAAGTATCATTTTGTTAAATAATATTTGTAATAACAAGCAAGAGTATGATTTCCAACTCTGATGTTATCGTGGTGATTAGATAACAAATCTCAGATTGAATAGATTGTTACTACAGAAATTAAATTTAGATAGCGGTCGTAATAATAACAAGAGTTCGCGAAGCGTCTGGTATGATCGAAAAATGTGATCGTAAAAATCGCCAGACGTAATTTGTTGCCGGGCTCGAAATTTCTTACACAATCTTCAGTACCAAATATCTTATTAGAAAGTGCAAATACCAAGACTGTTGGGTGAGATGAAGCAAATCGTCATCTTCATACACATACGCAACCTCACAATATTATTTGCCTGCGCTAAACACTCAATTATATGCAATATTGCACGATTCGTGTTGGCAGACCGTTTCCCGCCAGATCATCAGAGTTAAGCAGCGTAAAGTCTGATTAGGATTAAAATGTGTGACCATTTTGTAATTCCAAGTGCGGTGTGTGCTCTCGGCTCTTAATGAGGAGAAGCAAACTCGGTTTTTGCGCAACGCTTGCCTCACGATTACGCGCAGCTATCCTTACAAGTGTGATCTATTGTCACCAGAGACTTAACGGAAACACATGCAGTGATCAATCCGTGACGAAAATAACTAGTATCGTTTTATTGTTATTCCACGTAAAGGGTCTTAAACACAAGTTCAGATCAGCCACCTAACAGGAGTAATTTTATAGTAATATCAAAATCACAAACGATACCTCGTCGGAAAAATAAGACGTTATCCTTTAGTAGTTCTAGGGCAAACATCTTGTAACATACGGTATCCGGTATTTCCGAATAGTCAATAATCTTGTGCTGCCCAGACGTAACGTTTCTTAATTCAGTTATATAACGTGATTACGTTGTATGTAACTCGTACTAATATTTAGAACATTTTTGTGCAGAACTATTTCATTTGTTTTGTAATTCTGTACGTAAACTAGTATTTTATTGCACACATGAGCTTTGACATTTCATGAATTCGACAATTCCAATCATTGTGGTAAATATGAACCCCACACGGTTACTTCATCGTTTAAATGCGATTGGCGCCAACTGCAGACGATCGCCACGATAAAAGATTTTTGGAAAATGAAGATTCTCCGAATTTCTACACCGACAACGACAAAGAAGAAGAAGCAGAAAAAGAAAGATGGGCCGTAGTCAAAATATACCAAGAAGTGCACGGAGTGAAGTTTAAATGTCGAATCAGCAGTATGCAGTTTCTTTTTATGTAGCCGTTTATGGGGCAGTTCTTTTTGTTTTCTTGTTCTTTAGTTAATAGGCCATCGTCGGATTGGAATGAACTTTAATATTTCTTTGGAAAGCTTGGTTGATTTGGGCGCCTTGTAATGACAGCTTCATTTCTAAAAAGTTTTTTTTTTCATTTGCTAGTACATGGAAGGTAGTTTAAGACGATTTAGACGATGGTCGGTGCCTAGCGCAAAATTAGAGTATGTAGAGCAATGTATTTAGAGAAAAGAAGGAGATGAAGGCGGAGTAAAACGAAAATCGTATCGAGGGAACGTGTAAAAATGCGAGTTGAGAAACGGAGAAACAGATGGAGAAAGGAAAAGAGAGGAGAGGCTGAAATGAAATAGAAGTGAAACTAACCTGGTATTTGAAAAATATAAAATCAAAAAAGGTTAAGATAGAAAAGGAATTTGTCCAAACGAGACCGCAAAAAAGAAAAATGAAGAAAACGATGTAGCCGAAAAAGGGAAGCATATAAATAAGGCCGAAAATAAAACAAAAAATAAATAATAAATAAATAATAATAACAATAATAATAATAACATCATATTGATAATTTGAATCATAATAATAATGATTAAAATAAAATGATAATAATAATAATAACAATAACACCATATTGATAACTTGAATAATAATAATAATGATTAAAATAAAATACTACTACTACTACTAATAATAATAATAATAATAATAATAATATAGACCGTTTGATACCCTCGAAAAAGTTCCAGCAAGACCATAACACCCAGCCATGGTTTTCTCCAGAGTGTGTTGCTGCCATTGCGCACAGAAACCACTTTTTCCATTGCTTTCAACGCAATAGATGTATTGAGACTGAAGTCACTTTCAGGAGTGCCAGCAAACATTGTAAAAATAATTAAGGCCGCATAAGAGTTGTATGCTCAGTCCCTCAAGTCCAAACTAGCTAAGCAGCGGCTTGGTTCCGACAGCAAACACAATCCCCTAGTGCCTTCCGGACATTGATAAGTGGGGACTACCATGTAAAAAAATCTTAAATGGAACACGCACATCAAATCTGTTGCGAAGGCCCCTGGAAAAATGGTAAGATCCTTCTATCGATTCCGTAGATATCTCTCTGCTGATGCAAATATCTATCTATATAAGAGGCAGCTACGTACAAGGATGGAGTATTGCTGCCACATGTGTGTGTGTCTGCGTGTGTGTGTATCTCTGTGTGCGTCTATGTATGTATATACATGCTCTTCTTACATATAAATACGTAAATATCATTGAATATGAAGTGTTCATAATTTAGCGATCCTTTCGTTACTTAGAATCGATCAGTTAATAGCACTTTGACCTAAAGTTTGTAGACACTTGCTAAAAGTTACAGTTTTATAAATCATTTAATTGTTTTCATTATGTTGCATTTATCTTATTGTAATATTCTTCATCATTTTATTCCGGATGGCAATTGATGCTGTTGGAAGCTAAGTCTTTCCACCAGGAAAACCACTACAGAGAGTGAAAGGCCAATGGCATTTGCGGGAATCTCAAAGTAGTACATACGTTTCGCTTTTGAGACATGAGTTTTGGAAGCCTCGCTCGAGACGGCCTTTAAAGTTGGGTGATAAATACTTGCAAACTGGTTCGTCATTGCGTCTTCTTTTCGGTATATTATTCTCTGACCTTTTTCAAGTCCCCTTTTGCAAAACTCAGGAATCTTTCTGTCGAATTTATATATATATATATATATATATATATATATATATATATATATATATATATATATATATAAAGGAGATTAGAACAATAGTCTAAAGAGCTGAGTGTATTTCAATGTAACAGTGAAATTACTAGTTTAATTAAAATACAGAAAAAAGAAAGTGCTCGTTGTAATTTAGATATATAATAAGCTCGATAGGTAAATATCCTAGAGCTAATTCAATATTAAGTAATGTGATTGATAATTTAAAATTTAAAAATCAAATTATAATTAAATTAAAAATCCGTTTCATAAGAAGGAACAACAACAAAATCAATTATCTGGACGATCGTTTCGGCAAACAATGCTTTTTATTGTGGTAGGCATCAAGTTACGTACAATAATTACATATAGTTTTTTAATAAGCTAGGTCTCCTCGTCAGCAAATTTTGGAGGGTTTTTATTAAATTTAAAAGACACCATAAATAAACCTAGCATTAAAAGTAAGGTAGATGTATCTGAAAAAAATTGAAATAAAAGGTCTGGATTAAACATTTATAAGAAAATTAATATGGGTTAGAGATAGAAAAGAAATAGATTAAAATATAGATTTGAATTTAAATTATAAGTTTGATGTAAGTACCACATTTCAAATATATATTTGTGCATATATATGAAAAAATAGACACACATAGATATAAAGGTATATATATATATATATAGAAAAATATATAGAGAAATTTACCTTTTAATTTTTCGCTTTTTGAAGTCAGGAACTATGGTTAAAATACTCATTTAGATGTTTGCTATAGCTTTTTACCTTATTGAATGATGAATTTTAAAAGAGGGGGACGCCCGTGCAATAATTTATTTCCGTTAGCGTACTTTTGATTAAAAGACGCTACGGTTTATATTTCGAATGTTGAAAGGGGAGATAATTGCCATATTTTCTTTATTTTTATTTAAAGGGTGTAAGGGGGATAATTAGTCTAACTTAATTTATTAAAAAAAAATTGTAATCTATTTTTACTAATAAGTAATTTCTAATAATAATTTCTTATGGCTAGAGAGTCTTTAATAACCTTTGATAATAAGTATTGGACCAGGAAAAATACCCCTAACAACTTCAACATTTTAATGGGCTCAACGGATTCGACTCAGGTTACTGATCTAGTTGGCCTTTTCCTTTTAAATGAAATACATTGTATACTCCATAAACAGTTTAAACTTGAAGGAGGACTATACAGAGATGATGCACTTTTAGTAATAAACTCCGTAAATAAAAATTATGAAAAAGCAATTAAAGCTCTACATAAATTATTTAAAAATTATGGACTTAGTATAAAAATCGACCCTAATAAAAAAATTGTTAATTTCTTAGACATAACCTTAAATCTTGAGAATTCTACCTTTGAACCCTATCATAAACCTAACCAATCAGTACTATATATCCACATAAAACCAATAGTTCCCAATACCGCTTTAAGAATTTCTAGACGGTCTTCTACTAAATCCATATTTATCAAAAATGAAAAATATTACAATGAAAAAAACTCGGGATATAATTCACAAATCAAATTCATAAATAAAAATGATAGAAACATAAACTGCATTGAAAATAAACCTATTAAGAGCGTAATAACATATAATATGGAAATATCTTCCCATATGCGAGTAAAGAAAAATAACCAAGAGACAAAAAAAGATAAAACCAAACCACAAATATTAGATAATAATACAAATAAACAGAAAACCAAAACCCGTAAACGTAAGAATAGACATAAGGAGATTCTATGGTTCAACCCCCCATATTCCAAAAACCTAGAAACAAACATAGCCAGAGATTTTTTTTTAAATATTAGATAAGAACTTTAAAGCCCCCCATAGATATAATAACATTTTCAATAAGAAGACAATAAAAGTTTCTTACTCTACTATGCCTAACCTTCATAAAAAATAATTAGCTCTAATAATAAGAAAATTAATAAGCTACAAAATACAACTATACAAAATATATCGGACTGTAACTGTAGAAGAAAAAATAAATGTCCCCTACAAGGCTCATGTGAAATTAAAAATGTTATCTATAGCTGCACAGTATCAAACACTCCAAATCTACATGAACCTATTAACAGCCATAACTCAACTACCAGATTAAATAATAACACCAACTTAAACTAATCTACCGAACAATTACAAATAAACCCACCATATAATAATCCAACACCAGACCTAACGGAAAATAATCACAATAAGCAAGAGGTAATATATTTTGGTTCCACATCTGGCCTAATAAAACATAGAATTTCAACGCACAAACATTCTTTTAAAAATAACTCTCTGTCAAACAAAACTACTCTATCCAACTATATTTGGCAACTAAAAAATAGCAATATTTCTTTCAACTTAAAATGGCGAATAATTGAGACTTGCAAATCATATAAACCAGGAGATAAAGTTTGTGCACAATGTAAAAAAGAGACCCTAAAAATTCTAAAATATGAAGATATAAAAAATACACCCCCCCACTATTAAATTCAAGACAGGAGCTAATTACACGCAATCATAAACGTAGGTTTAAATTTAATAAATATAAACCACCTTAAATCATTAGAAATTACTTATTAGTAAAAATAGATTACAATTTTTTTTAATAAATTAAGTTAGACTAATTATCCCCCTTACACCCTTTAAATAAAAATAAAGAAAATATGGCAATTATCTCCCCTTTCAACATTCGAAATATAAACCGTAGCGTCTTTAAATCAAAAGTACGCTAACGGAAATAAATTATTGCACGGGCGCCCCCCCCCCCTTTAAAATTCATCATTCAATAAGGTAAAAAGCTATAGCAAACATCTAAATAAGTATTTAAACCATAGTTCCTGACTTCAAAAAGCGAAAAATTTAAAGGTAAACTTCTCTATATATATATATTTCTATATATATATATATATATATATATATATATATATATATATATATATAGTCATCCACATACAGTACTGTTTCGCTGTTTCACAGCTCATCAGTGCGGCTAGACAGGCAACTACCTCAAGCCAGGATTGAAACCCGACCGTTTATACGGCAGTCAAGGCTTCTAACCATTACGCTATTGGCGGCTGCTTGAACGAGTAGTGAGGTTAACGATGTTTTGATATCGTCCGAAATACATCCGCTCGATTTGTTTACACAAAGAGCGTCGCTTATATGCTAATGGTAATTCGTTTTTCACTTCTCAATATGCTCAACTCAAGGTGAGGAGCACTATAGTCATCCACATACAGTACTGTTTCGCTGTTTCACAGCTCATCAGTGCGGCTAGACAGGCAACTACCTCAAGCCAGGATTGAAACCCGACCGTTTATACGGCAGTCAAGGCTTCTAACCATTACGCTATTGGCGGCTGCTTGAACGAGTAGTGAGTTTAACGATGTTTTGATATCGTCCGAAATACCTTTATATCTATGTGTGTCTATTTTTTATATATATATGCACATATATATATATTTGAAATGTGGTACTTAAATCAAACTTATAATTTAAATTCAAATCTATATTTTACTCTATTTCTTTTCTATCTCTAACCCATATTAATTTTCTTATAAATTTTAAATCCAGACCTTTTATTTCAATTTTTTTTCAGATACATCTGCCTTACTTTTAATGCTAGGTTTATTTATGGTGTCTTTTAAATTTAATAAAAACCCTCCAAAATTTGCTGACGAGGAGACCTAGCTTATTAAAAAACTATATGTAATTATTGTACGTAACTTGATGTCTACCACAATAAAAAGCATTGTTTTCCGAAACGATCGTACGGATAATTGATTTTGTTGTTGTTCCTTCATATGAAACGGATTTTTAATTTAATTATAATTATATATGGAATTCTTTTCTTTCTTATTCGATATAAAGATTCAAGAGTTCTACATGATACTTCTGTCTGAGGTATGAGGCTACACCGGCCGAAACGCTGTAAAGATAATGTTGACTAAGTCACTCTCTAACTGTCTGGATCTGAGGCTGACGGTCTCTCTAACTTCGAACCCTGTCTCAATATATTGGGGAATGACGTCAAAAACGTGCTTCGACACGTGAAATTCATTCACCTAGATTCACCAATGCATGTCCAAACACGGTTTGGCAAACAAAGAAATTCGTAAATTGAAATCTATACAAATTCATAATCTATTTTCTAATATTTCAAATTCGGTCTTTCCATCAGTAAAATTAACTTTAAAAGTAAACCAGAGAAAATATATTGGAAATACGTTTGGAAAAGTCTGTCTATATAGGTGCAGGTTGTGTAGTTCAACTCTTGTAACAGTGTCACACATTGTTAGCGCGTGTTCTACACTTGCTCAACATCTTTGGGAAGAACTGTTATCATAAAATCATATACGACATAACGTTGACGCAATGGTTCTCGTTAGATCATCGAAGTTGAGCACTGTTGAGCTTGGTCAGCACTAGACCATGATCAATTTGCGAAGTTAAAACACTGTATGCATGGGGACGTCGAACCCTCTCTGTAAGAGTTGCAAAATCGTAACGTCGTCATCTCCCCCTATTTGCAATATAAAGGCAGCAGAGGCCCCTGTGAATTTCATACTGTCTGTTGGGGAAGCCGGTAGAAGCCGCATAGAGTTAGTGCCGTTTCTATTCCATTGAAGTCACTACATACTCAAATCAGCAGAATAAATGTACATGTTCTCTGGATTTGAATTGCGACAGAGCTGACATATTATCTCAAGGAATAAGCGCTACCAATTATCGGAAATCATCACTTCGACTATGCAGCCCCTATACACGTCGGCTTTTCTGAAGTAGCGGGGTCTTTCTTTCAAGAATTGGGAACACAAGTGGCATCTATGTTTTCAAGCCACATGAACATTTCAATGATAATTAATCGAAATAAATGATTTTTGCTTGCATTGTGACGTAATACATCACCTACATATTAGCACCGCCAATGTCGCAATGGGTATGGAATAGGTGCCTACATATAAGATGGCTTTCCTTGTGGTAAGGATACCTTCAGAGAAGACCCTACTTTACCTTATATGTGCTTCCGGGTTGCACTAGCTAACACTTGCATTTATATGTGCCCTCTATCGTTCCCACAACAACGAGGTTACTATATTTAAGAGTATATCTGAGAAAATTGACAACATCCTGTCTGCTCATCCGTTGGCTAACATTCACATGTGCGGTGACTACAATGTCCATAATGTGGAATGGCTGACCAACTAAAAAAAGGCATATAATGAGCGGAGGTTCTTTCATGATTTTGCCATTGCCTATGACCTCACTCAGATTGTTCACGAACCCACCCGAGTGTCCGATACTACCGGTCAGTACGCAAGCCTCCTAGACCTTTTTCTCACAACTTCCTCTGCGCAATGTTCATGTTTCGTTCTATCTCTTCTATCGCCAACCACTTCGTTGTATCAGCCAAGATAAAAATGAAATGTAATAAGTCTTCAGACGTACCTCTCCACCGTATCGAAACACTATGGCTGACTGGGATAGCTTCCGTACATTCATATCTGATCTACCTCTGCATCCATGTTAAGCAAAGGATGTGTCCTCTATTATATTAGACCTGATCGACTGGTAAATTGGAGGGAACACCCATTCATACCATCTAAAAAAATCCAATAAAACCCCAATAGCCAGACATGGTTCTCCCCAGAATGTGCTGCTGCCATCGCGCACAGAAATCACTTTTACCATAGCTACCAACGTAATAGATGCACTGAGACTAAAGCTGCTTTCAGGACTGCCAGCAACCACTGGGAAAGAGTAATAAAAATGCTAGGGGCTATATGCTCAGTCCATTAAAGCTGAGCAGCGAATTGGTTCTTACCAGTTTTGGCAAATAACAAAGACTTCTACAGCACACTTGGCAGCGCTATGTTTTTATATGTATGGTCTAATCTGCAAATCGAAAAGTGACCTGGCACGTGATTCAAGGATTCACAAAACCATGCAATCACATTTACAAGAAGGACAGTTTTTATGCGACATTAATGACCTTTCATGTAGATCTAAATCTGGGTTGAAGAGTCATCTACGTGCACACGAACGAAATAACACTATAAAAAGAGATGGCAAACATTTGTCAAGGAGTAGCAATCATCAGACATACACACACACACACACACACACACACACACATATATATATATGTGCACACACGCATATCTATACATATGCTTATACAAATTCGCACACACACACATATATACATATGTGTGTGTGTGTCGGTTGCATTATATATATAAATATAACGATTATCATCTAATTGATCATGTAGTGTTTACATTAGTGCAACAATATTAATATAGAATGATTGGCGTGGGCATAGAAACAAGCGAAAACAAAATATTACGTTCCAACAGTTGTAGACAAACACAGCACATACCATTGTTTGTGTATAAAACATTACTTCTCTCGATTCCGACCAATATCTCCAGAGATTACAACGTGTCATAAGGAAAGACTAACCCCCCTGTTAGTCGTCCGTTTTTCCCGGTGTTCAGCTGACGACTGATTACAATCTACTCAAATCTTCGTGTGATCACGTCATAGCCACGTGTTCCAAACGCCACACGCATATGTAAGCCTATATCTGTTTATTTCGTTTATGTAAACTAAAATTCCTCCAGAAATGCGTTTACCTTTATTTTCCAGGTTAACATTCCTTTTTTCCATCTTATTATTTCAGCTGTCATTCCCGTTTTTAGAATGTATTAAAAAAAATCTATCATCATAATCGATCCAGCAAGCCACCGTCGCTCGGAGCAATTAATAATGATTATGTTTGTTAACAGAAATAATACGTTGTAATCATAGCCAAGGTTCACAATATTACAATATGACATAAGCAATGTCCACCTCATCCCCCCATCAATCATTTACCACTTCTTTCCAGTCTGTATTATTTTTTGAAGATGTGTATAATAAGACGTCTTATTATTTAACCATTGTTCCACTCTATCGTAAATAAAGAGCAAGATTCTATTTAGCAATAGCGTAGTGTTTTACCCTTAGTTCAAATCACTATTTCACTTACATTTTTAAGCAGATACAAAATTAAAGTCATCTCTGAAATTGAGTGAATATTTTTGTTTACTACATGAAGCCTTTTCACTTCTCCTTCTCTTGTGTTTTTGCTATTGTCTGTTGAGTATATTGCAAGAAGCCATCCGATTTTCAAAGATTTTTTTATCGCATCGATCGTCTGCAATTGGTGTTAACTGTATTCTAATAGAATTTTAGTAGATTGGAATCTACTTGCCGAATTAAAATACCGCCACGTTTGTTAAATTCGATTACACATTACTTAGTGTACATCTTTCAGAGTATGGAAATAAATACTATCATAATAGCTGAACCATTTTTGGTCAATTTGGAGAAAAAAACAAAACAAAACACACAAAAAACAAATAAACAAAAACAACTCGAAAAAAAGAAACTGCCATTTTTTTTCAACAAATAAGAAATACGGATTACCGTTGTTCGTTTCACGTTAATGCATTCAAAGTTGTTGTTCTTTAGTCTAGTAGCGTTTATTCTTTTTTAAAAACAAAAGGGGTGTTATGATTTAATTTGTTGTTAAGAGTTACCCCCCTTGGGATTGACATTCATAATAAAAGCGCCCTCTGTTTCATTTTCCCGCTCGATCCTTTCAAGAGCGTACGTGTATTTTACAGTTAATAAAACCTTTCTAAAAGGCAATTCTTTACTTACTGATACTATTCACTTCAATTTTATTAACTGTAGAAAAAAAAATAAAATAATGGATCGAATCTTACGTCCCGACAGATTCGAGGTGGAACCTACATGCCCTAATTCCGAAAAATCCTATAGGCATTGGAAATTAACCCTCCAGAATTATATCCGCTCACATAATAACGGATTAATCGAAAACACTTCAGATAATTTCTTTGCCTTGATCAATTGTATTTCAGCCTCTGTGTTCGATTTAATAAGCGATAAAACCGACTACGATAGTGCATTAAGAACATTGGATGCCGCTTATTTAAAACCTGAAAATATTGTTTATAATAGATATCGATTGATGACGACGAAGCAACAAACAACACAAAATATAGATGCCTTCATACTACAATTGGAAATGCTTGCCAAAACATGTAACTTCGAAGCGGTTTCTGCTGAAGAAAACAAAAATCAATACATTCGGGAAGCTTTCATCGGTGGAATTTCTTCTTCGTCCATCCGACAACGACTGTTAGAAAAACCCATCCTGACTTTACAAGACACATATGCCACGGCCAGATCTCTTGAACAAGCAGAAAAGCATTCGATAAGCTACGCAAATAACTTTACTGTAGCAGCTACAAATAATCCTTCGGGCTACAATCGTATAGCTGTGACTAAAGAAAATATGCATCCAAAAGGGGTTTGTTTTTTCTGTGGAAAATCACGTCATCCTCGATATTTATGTCCTGCACGAAACGCCGAATGTAAAAAATGCAAAAAAAATGGTCATTGGGCTAAAGTGTGTAAATCTTCTATTTCTAACACTCATACTGCTGTTCTTTATGACGACTCTGACTACCCCTCACCTTCTCTATCCTGACTAGGAACTAACTCCAAAGATGTCACATTCACTCAATGCCAAATTAACGGGCGCTTCGTGAACGCTATGGTGGACTCCGGCAGTGTAAAAACATTCATTAATGAAAATACTGCTAAAAAACTTAAACTCTTCACAATACCTAAAAACAAAACTATAGCTCTGGCTGCTTCCGATCAACATGCTAAAATAACTGGCGAAGCTGTCGTGGATTTAATACTGAAAGATAAAACCCATTCTGGAATAACAATTGAAATCATTGAAAACCTTTTCATTGATTTAATAATCGGAAAAGATATTTTAAAAAAATATAAAAAAGTAACACTTAAATTCGACGGTCCTAGAGACAAACTTATAATTGGAGCTATAAACACGAATAATTTTTTCCTACCATAAACGTTCCACCCCCTCCTCTCTTTTCTAATCTTTCTCCTCATACTACTCCTATTGCGACAAAATCCCGACGTTACACTTTTGCCGCCAACAAATTCATAAAAGAAGAGACTGCTAGAATGTTGAAAGAAGGCATAATTGAACCTTCGATATCTCCGTGGCGAGCGCAAGTCCTTGTAACTTCGAATGAGAATCATAAGAAAAGAATGGTAGTCGACTACAGCGATACCATTAATAGATTCACGGAACTAGACGCTTACCCAATGCCTAATATCAATAAGATGGTAGACGACATCGCTCAATATAACATCTCCTCTACTCTCGACCTAAAATCTGCTTATCACCAAATACCTATAAATCATGCTGATCGTAAATTCACTGCGTTTGAAGTAAGTGGCAAACTTTTTCAATTTACTCATCTTCCTTTTGGCGTCACCAATGGAGTAAGTGCTTTCCAGAGGAGCATAGACTATATTATAGAAAAAGAAAATCTAACCGATACCTTTGTGTATGTTGATAACGTAACTATATGCGGAAAAAATCAAGAAGAACACGATTACACTCTTCAAAAATTCTACAAAATTGCTAAACAATATAACATCACTTTAAATGAAAATAAAAGCATAATTTCTTCTAGTTCTATTACTTTACTCGGCTACACCATAGAAAATAATCAAATAGCTCCCGATTATTAAAGACTAAAACCATTACTCGAAATGCCACCTCCGCTGAATCTTAAATCTCAAAAAAGAATAGTTGGAATGTTTTCCTATTACTGCAAATTCATTAAAAAAATTTCTGATAAAATTTTATTACTAAATCAAAACAAAGAATTTCCACTACCTCCATCTGTATTAAAATCTTTTCAAACATTGAAAAATGATCTAAAAGACGCCACTTTAATAACGGTAGATCCAAATAAAGAATTTGAAGTAGAAACGGACGCTAGTAACTATTTCATTGCTGCAACACTAAATCAAGAAGGTCGTCCTATTGCATTTTTTCAAGAACTCTCAATACTAACGAAATTAAGCACCATGCAGTAGAAAAAGAGGCAGCCGCTATTGTAGAAGCTCTCCGTAAGTGGCGACATTTTCTACTCGGCAGGCACTTTAAAGTCATCACAGATCAGAAGAGCATCAGCTTCATATTCGACAATAAAAGAAAATCAAAAATTAAGAATGACAAAATATGTCGTTGGCGTATAGAATTATCCCAATACAATTTCACTATAGTTTATCGACCTGGACCTGAAAATATTGCTGCTGACACATTCTCTCGCATCTCTGCTCTTACTTACAATCTACAAGATCTTCGTGATTTACATAAAAAATTATGTCAATCTGGTGTTTCAAGACTAAGCCATTTTATAAGAACGACGAACCTCCCTTTTACTTTGGATCAAATTAAGAATATTACTGACTCTTGCTCATCCTGTCAATTACTGAAACCCAAATTCGCCAATACCAATGGAGGGACTCTCATTCAAGCCATATTACCTTTTCAACGATTAAATCTTGATTTTAAAGGCCCTCTACCTACTTCTATACATGGCAACAAATATCTACTTACTCTAATTGATGAGTATTCCCGTTTTCCTTTCGCTTTTCCTTGCAGAGATATGACAAGCAAAACCATTATCCACTGTCTAAACAAACTCTTTTCAATTTTTGGTTTGCCTGACATGATACATACTGACCGTGCTTCTGATTTCTTAGCAAGAGAAATAAAGGATTTTTTACACAAAAAAGGAATTGCTACTTCTAAAACAAGTAGGTATCATCCTGAAGGTAATGGACAGATTGAAAAACTCAACGGTACCTTATGGAAGGCCATTCAAACAACATTACATTCTAATCAAATGAAACTACCTTATTGGGAAGACATACTACCGGACGCACTTCATTCAATTAGATCATTACTTTGTACTGCCACTATGACTCCCCATGATAGACTATTTAAATATAGTCGTAAATCTGCTTCCGGAATTTCAATTCCTTCTTGGGTTAAACCAGGCCCAATATATATTAGAAACCACACTAAAACAAGTAAACATGACCCTCCTGTAACGCCTGCCACCCTAATAGATGTCAACCCCCACTACGCTTATGTTCAACTACCTTCTGGTACTGAAACCACTGTCAACGTTCGAGACTTAGCTCCAAACTCATCAAATGAAGAAAACTCTAATAATAATCCTACTACTTCAGAGACTTTATTTGAACCTTCTACTAATGAAAACATTTGTCATGAGGAAGACAAAAATCAATCGTCTGATCTTGAAGAAAATCAGATTTCACTAAAAAATAATACTGAAAATCAGCATTCCTGCCAATCTGTGCGGAGGTCGTCCCGAGTTCGACAATTCCCTAGTAAATATAAGGATTTTGTGACTAAATACTGAAAAAACTGCAGTTTGGGTTCATATGTTATTTGTAAATAAAATGATTCTTATGTGATTGCAAAAAAAAAAAAAAAATTTGTCTATAATTAATTACCCCTTACTTGAATACTTTAGGACGGGGAAAATGTTATGATTTAATTTGTTGTTAAGAGTTATCCCCCTTGGGATTGACATTCATAATAAAAGCGCCCTCTGTTTCATTTTCCCGCTCGATCCTTTCAAGAGCGTACGTGTATTTTACAGTTAATAAAACCTTTCTAAAAGGCAATTCTTTACTTACTGATACTATTCACTTCAAGGGGTCACCATTTATTTACACTGGTAAACCACTATATGGTACTCCTTAATGCGTGTCAAGCGATTGGGGATATGTCTCAAAAGAAAACAGCTTCGAGATATAGGGATCCACAAGATAGCAGTTCAAGCAAAGAAACTGTGTGCATGGATGTTTCGTTAAGATTGGTGCATAGATAGTAGGTATGATCAGCAAAGAAAGTAATTGCAAGTGTTTTTTTTATATACTGTGCAACAGCTCTTTTCAAAATTGTATTTTTTACTCTCTCCGCCATCAAGCAGTGCAAGGAGAGATCGAACCCCTTTTGCCTGTGGCTTTTGTAGTACGAGTTATCTCCTATGAGCAGTATCTGTCACCATTCTCGGCCCAGAAGTATTCCTGACAGGAATGAACAAGAGAGGAAGGGTTCTTTGCCAACTTTCTTCAGTTCTGGACATTTCTCCTTTAGAGAAAGACGTTTTGTGGGTCTTCATGGATTGTAACAATTCCCGTTAATTACATGACAAAAAGGCCCAACAAACAGAGAATTTGTTTGTTTTAAGAAGACCATCGAAGTGATTGTGTTTGTGTTTGGACTGCTTCGGTAATAGCCACAGAAGTTAAACTTGTTAACCAGCCTGGGAAGAAGAAAACTAACAGGGTTTTGACGGTCTCCATGCGACTCGTGTGACTGAAAAAAAAGAGATCCTCTCATGAGTAATCCTACCATTTTTTTTTCATTAATAATGACGAATTCATATTTTTTTTTATAATTCTCCGTTTATTAAAGAGTAAAAAGGCCCCATCATCGGAAATTGTTTCAGAGGAACTCCCCTTCCAAGAAGGACTTTTTTTTATTCCAAGCAAAAAAGCAAAACAAAAAAGCATTAAAATCAAAAGTCCCAGAAGATTGAGAGAACGTCTGTGAAAATATTGGGATTATATTTTGCTCTAATAAAGGTCAGTGGTTTGGGTCGAAAGTAAAATACTTTTCAGGAAAATTTAGAATTTAGAATTATGCAATCAGTTCTCCCAGGGCATGAACAATAACTTCGATGTAAATATTACATTTAAGGTCAGCAGAGTATGTCAGTCTAAAATGCTTCGTAAAGAATGGAGCCATTTATAAAAATGTGCGCCATATGGCGACCAGAGCGTTGGTGGTGAAAAGATAAAAGCTAATTCTTTCCAAAACTGCTCTACATTTCTTACTATGACGACACATGCACGGCGATCCTGGACAAGGCAGTAAAAGATGGCTTAAAAACCGAAATTCTACAATCGAAATCCGAGAACTTGATTGCTGTTTTCTTTTAAAAATTTGAATACCAATGATCTAATGCAAGCCGTGCACAGTTACAGGATAAATCAATAATTAACTTTCTCTCTGATAAATAAACTAAATAGAAAATCTATCAGGAGTGTAACTGCAATAAGACTTTGCATTGCCCGGACGGTTAAAAGGTTAGCTTAGATTACGTAAGTATTTTGGGTTATATCGCGTTATCGAATTTTAATTACCTTTTATTTCGTAAGATAAGACTAAGCTAGATTTATATTTACTAGCAGACATTAGTTTTGCCGTATTAAAAAGGAACACAGTATTTATTTAAAATATACATTTGTAAAAAAGGAATACTTTTATATTTCAGCTATTTCATTGCAGTATGTTTATCAAGTATTTAAGAACAATGCTGCCTCTATATATATATCCCTCTTTCATTCACTATATATCGGCTCGACTTGTAAATGTACCACAAGTAAAACAATTTAGGCTGTGGTATAATCTTCGCCTCAAGGAAGTAGGTCAGAAGTAAGTTTACAGACTCGGTACTCTTGGGTCTTTGGTTCGATTCCTCGTAGGTTGAGCTATACTGATGAGTCGTATAACGACGAAAAATATATTCGGGGCTAATGTCTATCGCTCCCCGTCCACACGCACACACACACACACACATATATATATATATATATATGCATATATATATATATATATATATATATATATATATATATATATATATATATATATATATATATAACAGTTTAGTATATGCTCTGTATTTTAATTGACCTTCATAAACTTATGATTAATATATAAAAAACAACATAATTTGAAAAAAATCATATTTCCAAAGACCGTATATATATATATATATATATATATATATATATATATATATATATATATATATATATACATACATATATATATACAAACATATATATATATATATATATATATATATATTTAATTGAGAAAAGCATTTCATCCAAGACATGACAATTCCTAAACATTTTTTTTTACTATAGGCTTTAAAAATAAAGGTACAAGATTCAATTTGAAATTTATTTCTCTTCAAAGTGCACTTTTATAAATTTTACAAAGTAAATATATCTTCCTAATTTCGATCATTCATTTGTTCAATTTTTTTTAAAATTTTCTCCACAATTAAAACTGCTGGATGATATACTAGAATTACAAGTTGACCCGCATTGCCCGATGGTAAAGTACACTTTAATAAGATGATTTCTTACGTATTTTATATAGCCAATTACTTCTGGATTCGTTTATGGCAGTCAAGATATAGTAGTGATTTAAAAAATGTGAAAATAGTTGGGTGCTTTAAAGTAAAAGTGAAAAACAAACGTTTTCCTTACTAGCATTATTAACGGATGTTTCAACTATTTAAAACCTAATTATTAGATGAATTAAATGAAAAACATATCTTTGCGTATGCGATGAAGTGCACTTTCACCAACTATTGCCTGTCAACTTCAACTTAAAAAAAAATTAATTGCTTATCTGCTATTTTACCGGCTGCAAACAAACTCTTATTATGTAGTAGAGATTTAGAAGGCTATCACAATGCGAGGAATGAAATATATTCGTTGTTGTTAAAAGAGGACGAGAACAAGTAGCGATTTACAAATCAAAAGGTACATACATATATGCCTATATATATATATATATATATATATATATATATATATATATATATATTTATTTATTTATTTATTTATTCAGTTGTGTTAGGTAAAAATGTCTTACTTGTTATGTCTGCGACATTATCCATTATTAATTTTGGAAAATTTCCCTTTTCAAATGGTGAACGTAACAGATCGATTCAAAGCATGCTAGATGATGGAGCGGAAGTTGGATAGCTGTGTGGGGCATCGGAGGAAATGTGAGGAGGGGATTCATGTATGGTCTGATTAGGTAATTAACATGCTTAAAATGTTATTTATTTTTATTTATTTATTTATTTATTTAGTTTATAACCTGTTGCTTAAGCGTGACGTTTTTCTAATTTTGTATGTTGTTGTCTTTATTATTATTATTATTATTATTATTATTATTATTATTATTATTAATAATAATAATAATAATAATAATAATAATATTATCATTATTTATTTATTTATTTTTTATTTTTTTTATTTTTTCTGCTGATATGTGGGATGCCTTGGTTTATCTAGGTCACGTAAGTCGCTAGTAGGCTGCGTTCGGTTAGCTTTTGAAAGGTAAAAGTAGGGGTAGGATGTGAGGAGGTGGAGCGCGTGGTGGTGGCCTCCCAGTAGGATGCTGGGTTTTTAGTTTAGTGTTGCCAGGAGTAGGAAGATAGGTAGAAAGGGGGCACTGGGATGACATTCCTTGGGAGTTGTTAATTTATTTATTTCCATAGAATTAATTGTGGTAATAGATAGGACATTTTTTCCCCATTTAATTCTTTATTGTTATTGTTTATTAATCTATTAGTGTTTGTTGTTAGTTTTATTACGGTTCTAATAGGTGGGTTAGCCTTAATCAAAGTTTTTTTTTTAAATTGGTTTATGTTAATTCAGTTAGCTATTTTTTAATTATTTTTTGTTTTTAATATATACTGCTGTTTTTTACTTATTTATTACATTTCTTTTATTTTATTATTATTTTTTTTATTTTATATATATATATATATATATATAGCACGCCGCTCACACCCCAACTCACAGTCTAGATAGGACCTTACTACAAGCCCTTCCCATATAAATTAAATATATATATATATATATATATATATATATATATATATATATAATTTATATATATATATATATATATATATACAATTTATATATATATTTATATATATATATGTATATATATAATTTATATATATATATATATATAATTTATATATATATTTATATATATATATATATATATATATATATATATATATAATTTATATGGGAGGGGCTTGTAGTAAGGTCCTATCCGGACTGTGAGTTGGGGTGTGAGCGGCGTGCAGTGGTGTACCTGTTCTAATGGGTTATGGTTGTAATGCCAGATGATAAAGAAGTCCTCATTCTGTGTGAACTGTTGTTTTGTGTCATCCTTCATCACTAACAAAAGGTTTATCATCTTATAATGGACATTGTGTAACCCTTCGATGATTGTGTCTCCCCTCCTCTCTGTTCATAACTGTGCATCATATCACCTTCTCCTCTAAAATTCGTTAAAAGAAATGTAATATAAATGTGTTCTCTCCCTCATTATCACTATCGCTATGTCTGTATTACATGAATACGTTATATATGGCTCCCAACATGAACTCCGCGTCATCTTTAAATATAAACCCATGCTATTAAACACTAACATATGATAGAGTAGTTTTATAGGGGGCTTTCTGCACACACAGACGTTCTACTATCATAACATATAAATAATGTGCTTTGATCGCCACCCAATCTAACAATTTATAATTTCTTCATTTGTTTAATCTCGTACATTGAACTAAATTAATTATTTCCTTCCATATGTCTACTATAAAACGCTCGTCTAATTCAACTTTATAATTACCATTTAAATTTTCTCCTTTTATGTCTTCTCTTTCATTTAATCCTTTTAAGCAAACTCTTTCATTGAATCCTTATAAATATCTATATTAATAATTTCCAACTTCAATAAACCTCTTTAATAACTTCTTGTGTTTACAATCTTTCATTGATTTTATTTAATTCCTCCCATTTGTTAACACTACTAATTACCTCGTTGCGGATATTTCCTGAATATCACTTTCAATTAACCTCTGTACGTACTTTCTCGTTTAATCTCTTTAATTAACTAATTAACTAAAACTCTTAAATTACTTTATTGAACTACTCTTCTTTTAATATGTTTTATTATACTCCTTTTTCAACCTCTTTGGTTATAAATCTTAATTCTATATCTTAAATTATATAAGCGCTTTTATTTGTTCGCATATTAAACAGTCTTAATTATCTCTTCGATTAAAGCTCTATAATTACTGTGATAATTCAGGCGCCCTCGTCTCCAAATGTTTGGAAATAAAAAAAAAGAAATGTGCTAGTAAGTCTAACAAAAGGAGATGAAAGGAATTTGTTAACAGATGAATAACTGGGGCAATTATTAAAATAGAAAGGTGAGGCGGTTATTAATATTACAAGCCGGTAAGTTATTATAATAGCGAGGTTGATCGATTATTGAAATGATAAAGTAGGTAACTTATTACGATAACAAAGTGTGCTATTTATTATAATGTCAAGATGGGGTGGTTATTATAAGAACATGGTATGACTGCTATTAAAATAATAAGGTATTGATATTATATTAACAAGATGACGGAGTTATTACAATGGCAACATAAGGCATTATTAAAAATAACCAGGGAGGACAAGTATTATAGGAAGCTAATGTAGATATCAAAATCACACATGGGCCAGTTATTAAAATGTCAAGGTGGGGAGGTTATTAAAATGACATAATGAGAAAGTGATTGAAATACAAAAATACACGTGTGACGTTTATTAAAATAGCAATATGGGGCATATGTTAAAATTATATGGTTGGCAGTTAGAAAAATATATAATAATCGTTGGCTGTTATAAAAATAACAAGGTAAAGCAGTTATGAAATTACAATTTGATGCAGGCATTAACACATTAAAAGAACGGCTGTTATACAGCAACATGGCGCAGTTAAAGTAAAGACAAGGTGGGACATTTAATAAATATTTAAAATGAAAACTTTGGCATTTATTAAAATAAAAAAGAGAAGCAATTATAAAAATAGCAAAGGTAATCGGTTATTAAAATAACGATGTCAAGTAATTTTAATTATAAATATAAAAAAAGTGGGGCCGGTCTAAAACGACGGGAAGAATTGATATATGTTTAGGATTAGCAACATAATATAGTTTGTACAGTGGACTATCTTTGGTTCACCCGATAGGATTTGTTTCCTTAGATACTTTCAAATAGAGATGGAAGAGTTTGAAGTCACTGTAAGGCAAGAGTAATTCGAACTGATAAGAAAATTATTGGCATGCGCAGACAGGTATTGCGGACAATATCAGGGTACCAATTCTTACGGTACGTTACGGTAGCACAAACGCATTGAGAGCTTAACCAATTAACATCATGTTCTTGTATTGTGTACTTTTATCGTGGCGAAATAACAACGATGGCCGGACTACATTACGTTTCCTATTTAATCTATGTTGTTACCTTCTCAGTTTTGCATCTTTAACTTTTTTCCTACGTAAGACCCCTTTAATTCCCACTTTCAGTTTCTTCTTTTATTCAAGCTATTTAATGATCCCATTATTTTAATTGAATTACAACTAATAAATTAACCTGATTTAACCTAATTTAAACTGATTTAATCTAATTTAACCTGATTTAACCTAAGTAAACCTTATTTAACCTAATTTAACCTGATTTAACCTAATTTAATCTAATTTAACCTGATTAAACCTGATTTAATCTATTTTAAACTGATTTTACAAAATTTTACCTAATTACAACTAATTCAACCTAATTCAAACAAATTTAATCAAATTTTACTAAATTTAACCTAATTTAAACTAATTTAATCTGATTTAAAATAATGTTACCTTATTTAACCTAATTTAACCTAATTTAACAAATTAAACCTTATTTAACCTGATTCAACCAAAGTAAACCTTATTTAACCTAATTTAAATAAAGTTAACCTGATTTAACCTTATTATACCCGTATTTAACCTGATTTAACCTGATTTAACGAAATTTTATCTAATTTAACCTTATTTAATCTGATTTAAACTAATTTATCATAATTTAACCTGATTTAGGCTTATTTAACCGACTTGACATAATTTAACCTGATTTAACCTGATTAAACAAAATTTACCTATTTTAACCAAATTTAATCTGATTTACACAGATGTAACTAACTTTAACCTAATTTAACCAAATTTAACAGAATTAAGCCTAATTTAGCCTAATTAAACCTAATTAAATCTTATTTAACCTGATTTAGCCAAATTTAACCTGATTTAACCTTATTTAACCTTATTTAACCTAATCTAAACTAATTTAACCAAATTAAACCTATTTAAAACTAATTTAACCTAATTTAACCTTATGTAACCTTATTTAACCAAATTTAACCCAATTTTAACTAATTTAACCGGATTTAACCTAATTTAACCTTATTCAACCTAATTTAAACTAATTTAACCTGATTTAATCTAATTTAACCTAATAAAACCTAATTTAAACTAATTTAACCTGATTTAACCTAATTGAACCTTATTGCTCACTCCCATTTTTTATCTAGATATATTCCTTTTTTAATTTCGGAATGTAATCGAGTATGATTAATGGTATGCCTCGCAAAAAGGGATATATATATCACAAGTAGCGGAGGGGCTTGACTATAGAAAAATGATCTAGTAAATCGCATTACTAAAACGGGTTGGTCGTCTGAGCTGGTACATCCATTAGTCCGAAGATGTGGTATGTATTACGACGTCTCGCCAACCCACTCTACCAGTCGGTATTGTGAAAAAATTAAGTGTGCACTCATATTTAGTGCATCATCTCTTCTTCTCCGAGATAAAATTGCTATGAAATTATATTCAATATTTTCTATGATCTGAACATAATCGACAAACTTCTTAGTGAGTTTTTTTTTCTTTCATGCTTTCAGATGTGACATTTGACACACTGGTATCTCTGGCTTTGAGCTCCTTCATACACCCATTGGCGAATGTTAACTTACATGGAAAGAAATTTTACTGCGTTTAACAAAGCTTCTATTACAATCTGTTCGGTATTTTCTAATACGTGTGTAGTATGTCGTAGTTAATTATTATTTTTTTTTATTTTGCGCGCGGAATTTTCCCTTTTATGTAAAGTGTTATACAATTCACTCGGATATTATTTCTACTTCTAAATATTTTTTAACCCTTAATATTATTTTTTAAAAAATCTCTATCACCTGACTTTAGTCATCAAGTTATTTTTTAAGTGTTGCTCACGGAAGTTGACAAGATCTTATAAAACACACGGCGTTCTTTTTTTTTCAGACATCATCCCCGCAGCCAATATATCTAACTTCGTATTCGAGTTGTTATTTTATAATCTGTCATAAGTTCTGAATCCTTTTTTATTTGTATTTACACCTTGATTCTTCTGCAAAACTAGTTTAAATGCATCCACGATTTTTCCAACATTTCATGGTATGTGGCGTTGTCATGAGATCAATTACAATCATTTACAGAATTTGCTGAAATTATTTCCCCGTAAACTAGATATTATTTTCGGTGACTAAATTTGTCGCGAGTACAAAGCGATTAAAAAGTCCATTACCTGCGATCATTGCATTTGCACTTAACAATATCTTATCACTTAATCAAACTGTATATAATAACCTAATAATTAAATCTATTTATTGACATTCAAGTAATCGCGACGTTTCACTTTGGCAATGTAGTAATCTTTACCGGTGCATCTATACCCGCTTGTTTGTAACTTATGCACTGTTTCAACAAATTTCTATTTTCGTCCAATTGCGGCAAAAAAATTGCAGCTTCTCAATAGAAATTGAGAGCCCGAGTGAATTTTTTAAGAACCTTTATTCCAGTAAAGCAACTGGCCCTGATGGCATCCCAATTATAGCGTTGAAAAAGCTTCAACCAGAACTCGCTCTCATACTTACGAAACTATTTAAGCGCTGCCTTAAGGAGAAGTGCTTTCCAACTCCCTGGAATACCTCGTCGGTTTGCCCAGTATTTAAGAATTCAGGTGATAAGACATCTCCCTCTCTGTACAGACAAATAAGTCTCCTGTGTGTTATGAGTAAGTTGCTGGAATCCATATTATAGAGAAATAATCAACCACCTAAGCAGGAACAACCTTCTAAGTGACACACAATATGGTTTCCGCTCTGCAAGATCTACCGCAGATGTGCTGACGGTTATATCCCACAGGATTAGTGAATCTCTTGACAAAGGCTTCCTTTCTAGGGCAATTGCTCTTGACATATCAAAGGCTTTCGGTAAGGTAATGCATAAGGGTCTACTTCAAAAGATTTCCAGCTACAGTATAACTGGAAATGTTTTCTCAATCATTAAATCATTTCTTTCCGATAGGCTCATAAGGGTAGTGTTAGATGGAAAAAATCGGAGGCCTGTTATATAAATGCTGGAGTCCCTCAGGGGTCAATACTGTGCCCAACTCTCTTCCTGATCTACATCAATGACCTCCCTAAACACATACTTAAATTATTCGTTGACATCTATGCTGGTGACACAACCATCTACAGCAACACATCAAAGGCTGTAAATGACAAAGTTCTCTCAGATTCTCTCTCCTCTGATCTCGAGCGCGTGGTTCAGTGGGGGAAGATGTGGCTGGTTACCTGTAATGCATCTAAAACCAATCTCCTATCTTTACATCATCAAGCTCTGATCCCCATCTGGCATCAATTGGGATGGATGACTCTCGTCTGGGAGAGGCCCCGTGTTTTGACAAGCTTCTGGGTTTGACCTTTACTCCTGATCTGAAATAGAACACGAACATCAAGTCTGTTGCCAAGGTCGCTGGAAAGATGGTGGGATCCTTCTACCGCTCCAGAAGATATCTCACTACTGATGCAATTCTCTATCTATATAAAAGCCAAGTACGTCCAAGGATGGAATACTGTTGCCATATCTGGTCAGGAGCTGCTAAAAACAGCCTATCCTTCCTTGACAGAGTACAAAATAGACTTCGTGGCTTAGTCGGGGATGCCCTTTTCTCTACTCTGCAACCTCTCTCCCACAGAAGAGACGTTGAGAGACTATCCTTGTTTTATCGTTATTTCCATGGCAGTTGCTCGCCTGAACTCCAATCTCTGGTCCCCCTCGCCAATCTTTCACGAAAAACACCCGTCTAGCGTAATCCAATGTGAAAATTTCCCCCACTCTTTTTCTGTGCCTATATCAAAACGTAGATTCCATGAACAAAGTTTCTTTCATGAAACTGCACGCCTGTGGACTCTGTTCCGTCTGCCTGATTCCCTCCGAAGTACAACTTGTATGTCTTCAAGTCTAACGTAAACAAATTCCTAATGAACCGCCCCCTTAAGTAAACACTTCATGAATCGCCCCCTTAAGTAAACACTTCATCAAATCTCCACACTAACGTATTGTACTTGCAATAACCTTTATCCCTGAGTGGCTTCCGAGCCTTGATAAGTGGTGATCACTGTGTAAAAAAAAGTATCAGATCGAACATACCTATTGTGGGGTCTGCGTACGCGCCTGGTCCACAAATATGGAAAAAAAACATTTTAAAATTAAAAAAAAAGTTTGCAAGTGTTTTCTATATAGATGTACATAATAATACTTTGATTAGTATGTTTTAACTTAAATAGGGATGGTATAATAAAATTGTGGGGTCGGCGTTCGCGCCTGGCCTCCGTAGAATGGAAATAGGCACACACTTTAATAAAGGTTTTCATATCTATCTGCGTAAGTATACTTTGATAATGATCTTTCAGTTTTTAGAAATATGGTATAATAATTATGTGGTGCTCCTTCGCGGCTGCCCTCCATAGAATAAAAATACGTCAAAAAGTTTAACAATTTTTTTTTTTAATATAGATCCACAGAATATTGTGATAAGTGTTTCAGTGTGAACAGGTATGGTATAATAAATTATGGGATTTATCTCTTTTATTATTACTTTCATCATATTTTGCTTTGGTTTTGATACCCCCAAATTCGAAGCTATCTCTTTACAACCCTTCGTTTTCATAACCTATCATACTTTCATAAATCAGAGTCCATTTTCTGTAGGCTGTACTTGAACCCAGTCAACGACGGATACTTTTGCTGGTAAACATATATACTTACTTATATATACACATATATACATAATATGATATACATAGGTACACACACACACACACACGCACACACACACGCATATATATATATATATATAGAGATAGAGAGAGAGAGAGAGAGAGAGAGAGAGAGAGAGAGAAACTTAATTGATAAACTCTCTACCACTGGGTGCGAACATCAAAAAATATTTTATTTGCTATCCAAAAATCACATAATATATAAACACACGTGATATCATTAATTCCATATAATAGTCTTACGATGCTATGCGAGGAGTACACCTCTGTGTATTCTAAATTGCATAGATATTTTTAATACCTATATATATATATATATATATATATATATATATATATATATATATATATGTGTGTGTGTTTGTGTGTATCAGTATATATATATATATATATATATATATATATATATATATATATACATACATATATATATATATATATATATATATATTTAAATAAGGGAGTAGTCACCAACAATGTGTATTTTTTTAACATTATTTTATTATTCCGTGACTTGGTTTTTCATTGAGAATTATGTTTGGATCATTGTAATAAGGTTTTTAAGTCATTGAAATCGTTTACGTACGTTTCAGACGGTCTGATGCGTCCTCGTCAGAAATTATAATTTGCGACGGTACAAGGCAACGTATGGGTCCGAGGGATTGATATATAACGAAACATCTCGCCTTTAACGACCACCTTACACACACGCACGAATATATATATATATATATGTATATATATATATATATATATATATATATATATATATATATATATATACATATATATATACACCATAATTAATTCATCTCAACATGGACGATTGCGAGCATGTTTTAAAAAGCAAATAAAGACGAAATCTATGAAGGTTCGTTACGTTTGACTCGAATAATTCAACGCGATTACGATCAGACAGTATTTGGCGATATGACCATTATTTTTTTATTATGGACGACAATAATGAGAGTCACGACTTTTCATTGCACTTGAAGAGAAAGCACAATAATTTATTGTAAACTGGGAAATTGAATATGCGTTTCATTCTCTTTTATTTAACGAACAGAACAATAGACATATCGTGTCGAATTTCGAATAGGCATTGATATGTTTCTATGTCGATTGTCGACGAATGAGGCTAAGCGAGGCCGACGCAAATTTATTGGTTTTATCGGCAAATCAGTCAGAATATCTCGAACAACCTAAGCGCGATTTTTACTACCTCTTTTTCGCTGAGGAGACATTGCTAGCCTTCTTCTACTCTATCGTGTTCTTTCATGACAAATTATAAAGTCTCGATTGGCTTCATAGAATGACAAT
This sequence comes from Euprymna scolopes, assembly GCF_053919585.1. NCBI lineage: Eukaryota > Metazoa > Mollusca > Cephalopoda > Sepiida > Sepiolidae > Euprymna > Euprymna scolopes. The sequence goes on from NC_136516.1 coordinate 2,396,617, forward strand.
ATTTACCATTTTTTCTCTTAAACTAAAATTAAAGGCAACTCTATGAGAAAACTTTTTCTCCTATAACTGCTATTTATGTAACACAATACCGCATGGTTGCCTCTCAGTTAACTAGATCATAGTCTTTTAAAAATCAATGTAAATAAAGTCTTGTTTCGTCCACATCTTTAGTAATCCAATTCTTCGCAATGGTTACCGTCATCATGATCTATCATTCAGGGGATTTCTAACAATCTAGGAGACACATATTCCTTGGCATTTGGGTCTAAAATTAGTGTTAATATAACGCTCATTATGTTCGAACCTTGCTTATTACAGTTCGAGGCTCTCCCGGAGCACCATGACGTACGGCACGCTCGCAAGGAAACAAACCAACAAAAGTAAATAACTCTGACGTTTCTTTATTTACTCGTCTTTTATTACCCTTTTCCTTTCACCCCTTCTCGACACAATGTTAAAGTCTAACGCTTCTGACTCACTACACGCCAGCCCAAGACAACGATTGTTTATCGTCCATCTTTTTCGACCGTGCTCTTTCTACTCCCTTTTATTTTACACGCTTACCTCCTTCGGCGTCACTTCTGCTTTTCCCCGACCACATAGTGTAACTTTTTTCTTTTTCTTCAGACGCAAGCCCGTGCACACTTGCCATTTTGCTTACGCATTCAACCGCTCCTAACACAATCGTTTTCAATCAACCATGCGGATGCTGCTTTTTCCAGACGCACCCATATGCGCTCTGTTACAGTACTACTTCAGTCGGAAAAGATAAAAAATGTTTAGACTTCATATGTTAGATCTCGTATCCAATGTAAACAAGTTCTTGTTGAGCATGCCCCACAAATAATTAAATGCTACCGAATTTGCAATACTAACGATTACTGCACTACCAATTTATATTCATTTACCCTAATCCTCGAGTGGCTTTTGGACCTTGATAACTGATGACTCCCAAGTAAAAAAAGAAACAGCATTAATTTCCTAAGTCTAGTTTAAAACCAAGTCAGTTTTCTGCACCTAGACACTGACCATCTCTATTATCCTTTAACGGACTTATTTTTAATAAAAATATGAAATTTTACTAAAAACAAACATATAAACGATGAATATATATATATATTTGTATGTATGTATATATATATATATATATATATATATATATATATATATATATACTTTATTTCCTTATTATATATACCAACCCTAATTTAATGAGCTCAATATAATTCAGAATTTAAAATGGCCTAATGGATACATATTATTAGGTATTTACAGCTTCTCTTCCCATTTTCGGATTTTAATCATGTCAAAACGCACATAGTTTCTTTTTGATGATTGATTGTTGCTATTTCTTCTGATGAGTTGGGGGGAAAATAAATTCCCTAATTAATATAATAATTAAATGATTGCTGTTGTGCTACGAAACAGATGCGGTAATTAATTGTAAATGTCAACTGAATTAAAGGAATAAATTGTCAGATGGTCAACATTATGAACTTTCGAATATGGACTTTTGTCAATAATTCTCTCTCCTTCTCTCTCTTTCTCTCTCTCTCTCTATATATATATATATATAAATAGATTTATATATATATATATATAAATATATATGTATATATATATTTATGTATATATATATATATATATATATATATATATATATATATATATATATATATATATATATATATGAATGAAAAAGTAATACACAAATGTACAAATGTTTATATATTTTATGCATTTATTTCCTATAGGACGTGCAGGGATACAAAACATTAAAAAAAAACGAAACACTTCTTTAAAAAGCACATTATTTCCCACCGTTCCTTCTTTCTTCCTCAGTGTACATATATATATATATATATATGTATATATGTATAATAATTTATAAAATATATATGGCGATTAAGCTTAATGAATTAATTAAGATTTCCTTAATCACCATATATATTTTATAAATTACTAACTAGCTCTACCTACGTATTGAGCAGTTTTGAAGTAAATACTTAAAGTTTACGCATAAATCTATACTTTCCTATATTAATTTTCTGTGAGTAAATTAAGTAGTTATATATATATATATATATATATATATTCTCGCACATATCTTATGTAGTTATATAAAAAATACATGCACATTTACATAAGAAAATGATGAATCTATTTCCTAGCTTTTTTAGTGTATCTGCTAAAAAACAATTGTTGTCTGCGTTTTTATGTTAGATTACAATGAATTTTATTCGCGTACTCAAGAAATAACATTTTATGACTTTACTTACAAAGATAACCGCGGGGCGTTGCTGTAAACGCGGATACCCACTTCGATGGCACCATGCAGTAAATAAATGTTGTAGAAAAACTATTGGTTAAATTGTTTAAAAATTTTAAATTCCTCCCTAAATGACTGAAATCCAACAAGGAGGTTTATATCAAAGTTACACATAAAAAATGAAACAATTACGAAGAGACGCTCCTCCATGGGATTAATGGACTATCTCATGACGTCACTTCCTCGTGACGTCACTTCCGGTATGGAGTTCCGGTGCATGGTAGTCTGAGATTGGCACTCGACCAAGCCGGCCGTGTGAAAACGCTCCACCGTTGAGTAACGGTATTACTCAACTCACTTTACCTGTAATTATGTGAATACATGTTTCGTTCCTAAAAATCCTGTGTTTCTTTCGTTCTTATTACCACTTAACCGCATAAAAACTGGCGACGTCGAATTCGACTTTAACACGGGTCAAAAAACAAAAAACAAAATTCTGATTGACTTCAAAAGAACGACGAATTGACAAACTAAGAAGTCTGCTTGCAATTACGTCCGAAAAGCGAAAAGAGGAAAGAAAAGAAAACGAACACATGCCAATGTATCGACAAAATTGTATTTTTTGTCTCTATATTTAAATTGAAAAGAACTGTACGAAATGTAATTTTTAAATGGTTAAAAATTAAGTTGGTTGCCTATTGGAAGAAGAAAAGAAGAAAAAAGAGAGCGAAAAATGTTCAACTAATATTCACCGCGAGAACAATTTTATCGAAAAATGTCGCTGTTATTCGTATGCAAATTCGAACATTTTTCAAATAAAGTGATTTTTTTGTCTTTGATTACTACTGCTAATTTATGCAATATTTTAACGAGGGATAAATGGTATTTCCCGTTTCATTTTATTTGGACTAAAAGAAATATACTTGTTCATTGGGGGGAATTTTCTGAAATATTCTATTTTTAAATGTCAGTTCTAAAATTAAAAACTTTTTTCTTCCGCATGGGAAAACTCCCCCCCACCCCACACACACATAAGAAACATCTATTTTTGTTAACTTCCAAACAATCCCAAAAGCATTTTTATTCTTTTGCAACTGTATTGTATCACAGTAATTTTTTTTTTATTTCGCAAGTAAAATATTTTAGTTCCCCCTCATATTGGGTTATCTCCAAGGTTTTTAACTAGAAAAGTAGGGATACATTGCTCCCGCCTCATACACACAATCAAAGAAAGGATATTTTCGTTTTTTTTATTATTTTATCTCTCTTTTCTACAGTCGAAAACGGAAATAAATATTTTTCCTGCTTTTGGAGAAAAGCCATAAAAAGATGGAGGACGTTAAAGCAGTATTAATACAGCTAATCAAGGCAGAGGAAAATTTAAAAGAACGTGATAAACGGCTCCAGTTACAATTTCAAGAGAGGCAACAAGCATTGGAGGAGAGAATGCTACTTCAACAATAGAGACAAGAATAACTATTGTTAAAAATATTCGATGGAACGGAACACAGGGACAACAGTTTTGCTTTTTCCCAAAGTACAATATGGAACGCTATAGAAAAGTTCAACTACCAACCGGAGGCGGATGGGACGTTTGACGTGTTTTATTAGAAATCTGAGGATCTATTCACCGTTGATTTGAGGAACGCTAAGAAAGTTCACTACTTTTGAGGAAATTAGGAAGCACGGAACATAGCAAGTTTGTGGATTATATTATCGCCAGAAAGACGAGTGAATTGTTTAAGTTAAGCGCATGATCTAGTCTCATCCAAAAACGCTGAGATTAGACGACGTGTTCTCTCTAGACTTCAGGGCGAACAAGATCTCACCCCCCAGAAGTTGCCTGAGGATTGTCAACGGGTAATCTGCGTAAGAAACAACTCGCGAAACGTCGAGGAGGCAGACGCAACATTCATTAGAAGGATGACCTTCAGACCGGAAAAATAGTCACCCCGAAAAAGGCACAGCTGGAAGTAAGAAAACTCAGACTACACCTAATAACTGCCCCAATCACAAGACCTGGATCCCCTACAAGCCCGTGCTATCGCTGTGGCTGGAAACATTGGTCGAGTTAAAAGAGAAATTTCAGAAGTATTCTCACCAGGACTAGGAAAACGTACAAAGTCTATAGCAAAATTCGAACTAAAAGAAAACACTCTGCTCATTTTCAAGAATAAACGAAACGCCCTATTCGCAGCAACAGAAAAATTGAAAAAAAAAGAGCTTCCACAGAATCTTCCAAAGGAGGCAGAAAAACTGAAACTGCAAAGCCGAAAGCTAAAAAAACCCGCACCAAAAGAATTCCCCTAGCTAAAGGATCAGTTTCTACACGTGTATATAATTACACTCAACCCTAACACCCCAACATTAGACTCACTTGCAGAAATGATGTTTGCGCGGAAAATGAGATCCGTTTTTTACAAGATTCTACCCAAACTGTCAAGGCCACTACTGACCATTTATGTACCCAGTAAACGTTTCATACCAGGTTAAAGAGTGTTTTTCAAAAGTTATAAAAACAACACATCATTCTGGGAGGTGGGTAAAATTACTAAGACAGTCGGTGACAAGATATATAATATCCAAGGACCAACATATACCCACAAACGAAAAGAAGATTCTGATCAGTTGAAACCAACGACAATCCACCATTGGAAGATGAACCGATAGACACTGTCTTCGAAACATTTGATCTTGGCCTCCTCAACAAACACCTGAACTACGGTGGTCCTTCCGTAAGAGAAAGGTTACCGAGCCATTGATGATAAACCCTTAAAGGAAAAGGTACTGGCAGCTTTTACGATCAAAAAGTTCAGGAGGGGATTGTTGGAGACGCCCCTTGATTGAATTATTGGACTATCTCATGACGTCACTTTCTTTAGTGACGTCACTTCCAGTATGGAATACCGGTACATGGTAGTTTGCGATTAGTACTTGACCAAGCTGGCCGTGTGCAAACGCCCCACCGTTGAGTAATGGTATTACTCAACTCACTTTCCCTGTAATTATGTGAATACATGTTTCGTTCCTAAAAATCCTGTGTTTCTTTCGTTCTTATTACCATTTTACCTCATAACAAAATCACAATGGTTAACATTTATGTTTTATCAAAAAGAAACCATAGATACAAGAAGCTGGTGTAAGCAATCCGCAGCTGGGGGAGTTGATGAAGTGCGAACCAAATATGATCTTAATCGTTGACTTTGACTTTGATAAAAAGTGTGCAGCATCCCTCGATCGAAGATCATCGTCAAATCGGGTTTGGTCATGATTGCCCCAGTGGTGTGAGCTGTATGTGAGTATACGCACATATACTATGCCCTTGACGTTTGAGCTTTACTTTGGAAAAATGTATGCAGCATCTCTAGGTAGGGGCTCATCATCATATCAAGTTTGATCATGTTCGCCCCAGGGTTGCAGGCTGTAGGAGAGTTGTACACATACGCATACACACACACATTTATATATATATATATATATATATATATATATATATATATATATATTTATATATATGCAAACGATTGGTGTAGTGATTGTTTTTTGGGATGTAAATCAAATGACAAGGTTCAAAAGAGAGTCGCAAACCTGATAGGCCCTGAACTGGCATCTAAGCTTCAGCCTCTCCCATCGACGAAATGTTGCATCCCTCTGCCTTTTCTACAAGTATTTTAGTAGTGAATGCTCTGACGAACTGCAATCACTTGTGCCCCCACGACGTGAGAACCTTCGACAAACCCGACAGGCTGCTAAATCCCACCCCCACACTGTAGAGATCCCTAGATGTAAAAGATCTTTTTACTCCAATAGTTTCTTCCCCAGAACCGCTAGACTCTGGAATTCTAATACAGGTCCCTGTTTCCCCAACAGTACTGAGGTGCAGAAGTTCAAGTGTAACGTGAACCGACACCTTGCTGCCCAAATCCCTACATAGTACCCCAGTAGTTGTTGCCCCTGATAGTAGCCCCCTACACCAAAGTGGCAATTTGCCTTGTTTGGGGTGAAAATGTAATTAAAAAAAATGAATCTTACGTGATTTTAAAGGGATTTAGATTCCTTTTTGGTCTGCTGAAGCGTTATACTTGAATTAAGATTTCATGAAAAGATGAAAAGATGTATGCACATATGTAACCAATATTATTTGTATCATAAACAGCTTTATATATATATATATATATATATATATGTGTGTGTGTATGTGCGCGTGTGTGTGAATATATGTGTGTATGTATGTACGATTGTGTATGTGTACGTATGTAAGTGGGTCTGTGCGTTTGTCGAAATTGTGTTCTTATTCACACTATTGGTAAATGCACTTTGTGTTCGCATATTATATAAACACAAATGTACGTCAGTGAAAAACTGTTTCCAATAATAATACATGCCAACATATAATGATCTTTGCGCTGGTGTTTTGGGATGGCCCTTGGTCCAACTCTAAATCCACTGAGACCTGACTATATCTAGAGTGAAAAAAAAAAATATATATCGAAAATCCGTTTCGCCGAAGGTTACGAATATCTCGTCTCTCCAGAGTGTTTTGTCACGCAACCACTTGAGATCGTTTGAAGTTTTCCGACGCCGTATTTTGGAAGATTACCCGGAAATATTTGACAGCCGCTGTTTTCGGAGATTTTTATACTAGCGATGTTCAGTATATAAAGTGTTCATGGAATAGATGGCGATGGAAGTAGAGTGGAATAATAAATACGAACAATATGATGAAGATTAGTGTGGATATAATTGAGAGGAGAAATGAAAACAAAGAATAATTAAAGCAGGATGAGTAAAATAAGTAAGAAACACGAATTTTGTTAAGTTGTTTAGTTTTACGGCTTATCAACATCTTTTCGGTCTATTTAATACTGAATGCAGAGTGAAACGATAAACGTGTCGCTGCAACGAAAACAATAATACAGTTTTATTTAAACACTTTTATGAAAAAATAATTCAGAAAACATGATTATGTAGAAGAGCTGACATATATTCAAGGTAGCCGCTTTCAGTATAAATCACCGTATCTGTACGGTGAGAATTTGGAAATAAAAAAGGCAGACATACGGATATATAGCTTTTTTATATATTAGATTTTTTATTTCACCGTCCAAAAATGTACTCTAACTTAAAGTAAAATGAACTTTGAAACGATACAGACGTATGTGATTTTTTTTTTTTTTTTTTAGTTTTCAGATATTTAATTTAAAAACTTATCGGAAGAAAATTTGGAAAAACATGGTATAACATCAACAATTACTGCTAATACTACACACATTCAAACGATATATATATATATATATATATATATATATATATATAATTTAGGAGTATAACATGTAATAATAGCAGAAAGAAAATCAGTTAACATGATGTACTTTAACAATAAAACCGTGTTCCGTTCCCCACTAAACAAATCTTAATCAACCATGATTTGAGATTTACAAAAATAGTCATAAATAAGGTGCAGCAGAAGAAAAATATGATTAAAGATAAATAAATAAATAGGGAAATAATAACATAACCATCGCATCAAGTGCTAAGAAAAAAATAATTTTGTTTGCAAAGGTTAGATCTTAATATAAATGGTTTCTATGATTTTAAATGAAAATACGAGTGCAAACTTCTTTAGTTTGTGAACATGCCTACCAAAAAATTCGTGGCTCAAGCACGGTTATTAATAAGGTGATCGCAGATCGCAGACTCATATGTATTGTTCATAACTTCTGACGGTGTAAAATTATAATATCAAAAAAATTCGTATATATATATATATATATATATATATATATATATATATATATATGGGACAAATCACAAATCAAGTTAATTGTCCCATTAGATATTGCAGTATGATAATATTTTCAGGACGATCCGTGCCAAAACGGTAAAGCTCAATTTATAAAATATAGAGCAAAATATAAGTGTAATGATAAAAGTTAAATTCTGTAGATTAAAATATGCATGAAAATATATTGAAGTTAAGAATTTATTATTTACAACTAGGAATATATGGGTAACAGTTATATTTATTTCCTTAATCCATTGATTTTCAATAATGACCTATAATACCAGAGAGAATGAAATTAAGTAAGCAACATATTTAGCTATGAATAAACATATATTTTGCTTCTAAGCACACATATTGAAAATGTTCTTTAAAAGTTATTTTAATGCCGCTTAAAAGTCTGGGAGAACGGATATAATACAACCTGGGCAGTCTAATTTAAGAATCAGTTCAATAGTTTTCGGAATATTACTGCCAGGTCAAACGAGTAGTAATCCAAGGAGAAGTCAGAGGTGATCAAGTGATCTGATAGATTTGATTCAAAGTATATATGTATATGCGTGTGTGGGTACATGTATGCGTCGCACTGTTTCCTACATGAAAACTAGCAGTATAAAAAATATATATTTTAAAATGTTTATTATATTTTTCATATTTTGACTTTAACAGTGTCCAATAATATATCCCGTCTCCAAGAAGTACCTTGTTCCGAAATAGAAGTCTTACATAAAATCTTTAAACTCTTTCTAAAAATTATTTTTTTTTTTTCAAATATTCTCGTTTTTGTAATTTTTTTTTTTTTTCAGCTCTCTTCCAATTTTCGGATTTATTTCCTTTTAATGGATTGATTGTTTCTATTTGTTCTTATGAGTTAAAGGCAAAATAGATTCACTAATTGAGAGAATAATAAAGTGATTGATTTTGTACTACGAAGCAGATACTGTCATGAATTGTAAATGTCAACAGAATCAAAAGAATAAAGTGTAAAGTGATCAACATCATGAACTCTGGAATATAGATTTTTGTCATTTATTAACATATATATATATATATAAATATATATATATATATATATATATATATATATATATATATATATAGTAAGTTATAAAATATATATGGCGATTAAGCTAAACTGAATATTCCGCGTTTCATCCAATCTAGGACTCTTCAGGCTTATGAGTCCTAAAGTGGATGAAACGCGGAATATTCAGTATAGCTTAATCGCCATATATATTTTATAACTTACTAGCTGGCTCTACCTACGTATTGAGCATAGTTGAAGAAAATACTGAAAGTTTACGCATAAATCTATACTTTCGAATATTAATTTTATGTGAGTAAATTAAGTATATATATATATATATATATATATATATATATATATATATATATATATAAGTAACAGGCTCATTCAGTCTTTGACAGACCATCGATACCCACAAAGGTTTCCTGCGCATGAAATTGTTGTGGCAGGAGATATGCATTCTCCAACCACACCTTTCCTGAGTCTACATTGTTAAATACCATTGGCAAGTGAAGTGTATGTATATAAAGGACGACTGGAAACAAATGGCGAGATAAGCGGAGAGCACATACAGCGTCTAGAATTCCCAAATGGTCACCCATCTGGTACTAACCAGGCTCAACGTTGCTTAACATCGGTTATCTGACAAGAACTAGTGGCGCAACGCAATTATGTTATATATATATGTATATATATATATATATATATATATATATATATATATATATATATATATATATATATATATATATATATATAATTCCTAATGAACCGCCCCCTTAAGTAAACACTTCATCAAATCTCCACACTAACGTACTGTACTTGCAATAAACCTTATCACTGAGTGGCTTCCGGGCCTTGATAAGTGATTACCACCGTGTAAAATATATATATATATATATATATATATATATATGTGTGTGTGTGTGTGTGTGTGTGTGTGTGTGTGTGTGTGTGTGTGCATTATATGCGTGGTCACACGATTTCTTACATATTAGACTGGCAGTATAAAGTAATCTATTTAAAGTATTTTTTTCATATTTTTGCAACAACGGTGCTCAATAATGTCTCCCGCGTCAAGGAAGAGCCCTTTTTCGTCAAGCTCATGGACTGTCCCGAAATAGAAGATCTGTATCAAGTCTGTAGCTAATATTGCTGGAAAATTGTCGTGTGATTTTAACTCTCCAGAACATATTTCACTCTTCTAATTATATAAGGGGCAAATACGTACTAAAATAGGGGAATTGTGGGATCATTTTCCGTTGAATCTATACCAGTCGATCCAAGAGTAAAACCCCCTATTATTTTATAAAGCGCAGAACCACAAAAACAGGAGTGGTACTATTAAGACAAGCGACAGTGTGTGTTCTGTTTTTTTGTTATTTTTGTGTTGTGTTTTTTTTTTTTACATAGTCACTAGCATTTTTAATGAACAATGTCATACAAGCATCCTCCCAAAAGTCCAACGTACGATTTTTCGTTTTAATTAAAAAATAAAACAGTCACAAACACGGAAGTCGAATCATTAAAATGGGGTATCTTTTGTGCAGAGGAATTTGTTTATATGCAGTTTAGCCAGGAACTGAATGTCGAATCTTGGCTTCTGACGCATATCTATGACAGGAATTGCCTTCTTAGAGTATCACACCGTCAATATCTGCAACAGAGTTATGAACATTTTCAGACCCCGAATGCACGTTCAGTCATCATAACAATGCAATTTGTAATCCTCTTTTATGTATTGATATACAATAAAAAATAGGCGGCATTGCTTGTGAACACCCCTTGTATATACGAAAATAATCTCTAACTGTTTAATCAAAAACCTTTAATATTTCTTAAAATTAATGTGTGTGGATGTTATTGCAGCCGGTTTACATATAATCGCAAAACAAGTAAAAGCTATTTTGTTGAATGGAAAAAAATGGTTGTGTATTTGTAGAAAAGTGCAATGGATAAAACGCAGCACAAAATAAAAAATGAATGCAACTAGACAAAATAGAAATAGAAAAATAAAGAAATAGATGGAAGAATATTCGTAGAAAAGACGAATAATTAAAGACAAGGAAAAATATAAAACAGTGTGTAAACAATAAAGACGAAAAGGAAAGAGAAAGAAAAAATGCGAATATTTGTAAAAAAAACAAAAAGCAAAAATAATTTATAAAAAGTGTGTTTGTAAAAATATATTATCTGAATATTCACAACCGACTGTGTAGCAGTCGGTACGGCACCTGATCATATCAAATCTGTTATTATTTTGTCTTCAAAGTCATCGAATAATACGAAGCCTCTTTGTTTTTTTGGCCAAGATAACAATCACCATATCATAGGCTTAATAAATTATGTCATTTACATTATTTATAGTCTGTTCTTCGTATTGTGTTTGTCGAATTCATCACATTTGCTGCGGATTAGACTTTTTTTGTGTGACATTTAACCAATACACGTGTCTGAGAACGTTTGTGCAATAACATTTTCTATACAGCGTCCTTAATTAAACTAATTGCATCGTAATCTCTATTTCTATTATAGTATAAAATTCACTTTGTATGCGTGAGTTTCTTCCTTATATGTTCCGAAACGGCTGAGCTTATGTTTTGCAAATTTCACACAAAAATGATTAATAGTTCTGTCAGTGTTCTTAGACATATCTTGTACAGAAATTCTTCCGATAAGTATAAATAACCAACAAAAAAAGAATCTGATTTTATAATAGTCTTTCTGGTTTTTGTTAAAAAAGAAAAAAATAGATGGGAATATTTTACGTTACGCCGGCTAAGAGAAATAATAAAATCTCAGCAAATCATTTCCTATAAAAGATTTGTTACAACTTGGAGATATGGCGTTGAAGTAACGCATTCGACAACAGATCGGATTATCCCCTTTTTAAGCCCAGGTTAACCTCAGCATTTTATTTTTTTCTTATTAATGAGGTCAATTTTCAATAAAAAAAGAGGTACCATTTAAAATCACCGCAAATCATTTCTTTGCATATTTTAAATCTAAATATTTATAAAAGGTGATCTTTTCATAGCATTCATCTACAAGCCCAAATATCAGGTGAGATGATATTGTAAACAAATGCAGATGTAATTTGATGAACGACATTATCATCATTATTTTTATTTTTCTCTTATTTTCTGCGAATTAGTCCACACAGTAAATTAATTCTCTGAATATAGAATAATCACTAGCCGATTGATTCTATAAAAATTCATACGCAATTTTGAAAGGTTAAAATATGATGTTTAAACGTTATTATGTTGATTTGATTAATAACATTTGTTAGGTTAATTAATAACCTTTGTTGAAATAATTACGAAGTAACTAAAGAAAAACACACCTTTGTCCTTTAAACAATCTCATCGTGGAACGTATCGATGATGGAAAGAAACATTGTCTCAGCAAAAGTTCTCCTTTTCCACTACTGCTTCTTGGTGATGTTGGAACGATTTGGCTCTCAATAGGATTCTAAACTCAATGCAGATTTGTCCATTCTTTGTTATGGAGTCATTTGTGCACTAACGACGTGCGACACTGTTTCAGGATTCACGTCACACATCTTGCATGTATTAGGACTACAAATAGACGTCCTTATTTATTGCAATAGTATTTAGTGCCATTGAGTTGCAAATATAAGATTTCATGTCTCATATTTCAAGTCACGTTTAGACATGGAATCCTACGTGCCCTGCCTCTTACTGGCTTATTGCCCCACTTAAACTGACTATGAAACTGTTTTATTTTCTTACTCGGGCATCTGCTTCGATTTGACTAGTATTTCTATCTATGTTCAGCTTTTCCTTCTCCTTCTTGCCTTTGGTCTTCTTTTTCTTCTTCTTCTTCCTATTATTATTATTATTATTATTATTATTATTATTATTGGCTCATATGGAGCTTTCACACAAGTCAACAAACGATCGGTTTGGAGACCTGTGGTGTTCTTTGGAAGCTGAGTGACAACAAGTATCCGCAGACGCCCAGCTCTCTCCGCCTCCTTCGATAGCGCTTGCAGACAAATCTGTGTCATTGCAACAGCCGCATACCATTGATTTCTCGCTGGTAGTGGCCTTGGTTTATACTGGAATTTGAGTGGCACTAAGCCTCCCCACGATCTCAGTTCTCTTCGCGCTTGTCCAGCAGAGGTCTGGCCAGCGCTCACTCCTCGGTCTTTCCCTCCTCCTTGACCCTTCTTGACTCTTTGGTATCACATTTCTATTGGGGGGGGTTGTGATAAGACAATGAGGGAGATGCATGATGGTGGTGTAGAACTTGTTGATATACAGTTTCGGCGTTCTTCATTCCCTGTAACGCTTCTTTGTTATATTGTCTTGTGTTATTCCCCACATTCTAGGATTATTATTATTATTATTATTATTATTATTATTATTATTATTATTATTATTATTATTATTGTTGTTGTTTTTGTTGTTGTTGTTGTTGTTGTGGTTATTATTATTATTATTATTATTATTATTATTATTATTTCTTACTGATACGACACCGTACTAGTGATTACTTACGAGGCAAATAATTGTATCTTTTTAAATTCAAGTAACCACGAATTTTCCACGAATTCTGGTATTCTCATCGCATTTCCACTGCCTGTTCTAGCGACAAAATTTAAAACTTAACATTTTCAAGGTATTATTTGGGTTTGGATGGTGCTACATTTACTCTGTCGTCTTATCACTGTCTTTCAAGGAAACCACATTCTTTTTCTTTTAATGAGTGGCTATCAGTTTATAGTATTCTTTCTTATATACTCATTGAAACAGTTCCAGTTCCTAGTGTTCGTCATGGTGTGTCAAATTCGATAAAATGTACACCAGCCAGGCACATTCCCCGACACAAGCAGACGATGAAAGTGTCATGAATAAATCGAGAAAATCTTGACTCACTTGTCTCCAGGAATATCAATGAATGTCTCAACTTGTAACATTTGCATATTCACACATGACCCACTTTCATAGGACAGGACAGTATTGCACTTTTGTTTCTCTAAAGTACGAGTTCTTTAAATATTAGTGATGTCTAACTTGGAAAAAAACAGTAAATATTCCTTGGAATCCGAGTGAAACCAATTGTTTTTAGTCTATCTCATCCTTATCATTATTTCCACGATTGGTGCCTGAATGATCTTGAAATGTTCGGAATAAAACTAGCCCCAATCACTGTAAATAACATTTATGTTTACCTATACGGGACTAACATGAAGAAATTCCAATTCCAATAAACTATTGTTCAGAATACATTTCCACACAGCTTCTCAGCTGAATTTAAATCATCCTTTTCAAATCGACTTAAAAATATCCTTGTTGAGCGACGCAAGAATCAAATTGTTATATCCAGTCCTCTCAAGATAGTATTCATAACTAACAGATAATACCCTAAATTAATTATATCCCCCACCTCCATTCACGGCGGGGTTTAAATTTTATTTAAAAAGAAAGCGTCCGGTAGGAAAAGCACACAATCCTGCAAAAAATGATTTTGCAGCCACGTAGGTATTCACCGGTAGGGGCGCATTAGTCGAGCAGCAGTACATTAATACCTCAAAAAGAAGTTGTGATGTTGAAAAGGTGGATCTACGTGAACTGCATTGGATCAAAACCATACTTCGTTCAAGACAGAACAAGTTACTTAGACAATAACGTAGATTCTGTTAGTTTTGGTGTTTAGGAAAAAAACACTTCGGTAAAAATTATATTTGATATACTACCAGCCCCGGAAAAACGTGGAAAATTTGTGTAATGAAATATGTCAGCACGCATTGTATCCTTCGAGATGTTTGACAAATCACTCTGCATTATAACAACAGCTGTTTATCATTGATCTTTCGCTGATAAAGCCTAGTAGCATTTTAATAGTTTTAAGTTTTAATAAGTCTCCTAAAACTTATAGCAAACTTGTAGAAGTTCAGTGTAGGTCTCAATGATATCTTTCTTCCAAAGTCCCTGTATTGACTCTACGCGACTTTTTGTTGTTGTACAAATCAAAGTTTCATTTTCAAAAGGGATCAAATTAAGGTATTACTAGTAGTTTTTATGCAGCTTGTCTGTCATGGTTATTATATACTCGGTAGCTTTCCAACAAGACATTATTTATTCTGTTTGAAGTCTGAATGACAGTTTTTCCTACATTCAGAAGCCTAACTACCTCGTCAAAAACCATGTAAACCCAGTTTGCATTATTGTAAAAGCCGTTTACCATTCATTTCTGCTTTACTTCTATCTTACTTTCGTTACAATTAGTCTCCTTAGCGCTTTTATACTCTTCGCATTACTGTAGTGGAGATGTTGCGATTTTTACATATTCCTTTTTCAATCCCCGTTGAACCTTCACGGCAATCTTGTGTATCATCATCCAACTTTGTTTATACAACATGTATGTGTTTTTATTTGGGTATTTTTTCTACATTGGGACCGTCGTTAATCTTTTTCTATATACTTTTATTCTATTTACAATTATTTGTTGCTGATTTCCTTTATTACATGAGCAACCCCTCTGTAGAAGGTTGAACAATAAAATTGGCCAGAAAACGTGAGACAGAGTCACTTGCAGAAACTTTATGTGGTCAAGTATGCAAAATAAAACCCAAAACAGTCGGTCACAAGTCTAGGAGACCTGGGAAAATGACGTCAAAGTGAGGTTATGTCTTAGGACGCAAAATATCTAGTAAGCTAGTTACCACATTCTTGCGAAAAAATGCTGATCGAAATGTCGGTCGATCGGAAATCGTCTTCTAGGCCAAATAAAAAGAGACGCAGCGGAAAAGTTAAAAAGCAGAACGACACAATGACACAAAATGGGGAGCTAGCAACACAGTATTCTACACATCACCCACCAACCCCGTCACGCGGCCATAAGATTCATCGATCGGTCAGTAAAACAAACTTATACGTACAAAAATACACAAAGACATATTTTTATGTATCTTTTTCTCTTTTTTACAAGGTTGCCACCACTTAAGGCCCGGAAGCCACTAAGGGATAAGGGTTATTGTAAGTACAGTACGTAATAAAGTGTCTACTTAAGAGGGCGGTTCATTAGGAATTTGTTTACATTGGACTAAAAGACATCCAGGTTGTAGTCAGGTGGGAAGCAGGCAGACGGAACAGAGTTCCACAGGCGTGCAGTTCTAAGAAAGAAGCTTTGTTCATGGAATCTACGTTTTGATTTAGGCATATATAAAAAGTGGGGAAAGTTTTTGACAGTGGATTCAGCAAGACGGGTGTTTTTCGTAAAAGATTGGCGAGAGGGACCAGAGATTGGAGTTCAGGCGAGCACCTGCCATAGAAATAACGACAAAACAAAGATAGGCTCTCAATGTCTCTTCTGTGGGAGAGAGGTTTCAGGGAAGAGAAAAGGCACCCACACTAAGCCACGAAGTCTATTTTGTACTCTGTCAAGGCAGGATAGGATTAGGTTAGAAGCTGCTGCCCAGATATAGCAGCAGTATTCCATTTTTGGACGTACTTGACTTTTATATAGATAGAGAATTGCATCAGTAGTGAGATATCTTCTGGAGCGGTAGAAGGATCCCACCATCTTTCCAGCGACCTTGGCAACAGACTTGATGTACGTCTTCCATTTCAGATCAGGAGTAAAGGTCAAGCCCAGAAGCTTGTCAAAACATGGGGATTCTCCTAGACGAGAGCCATCCATTTCAATTGATGTCAGATGGGGATCAGAGCGTTGATGATATAAAGATAGGAGTTTGGTTTTAGATGCATTAAAGGTAACCAGCTACGTCTTCCCTCACTGAACCACGCGCTCGAGATCAGAGGAGAGAGAATCAGAAAAAGCTTTGTCATTTACAGCCTTTGATGTGTTGCCGTAGATGGTCGTGTCATCAGCATAGATGTCAACGAATGATTTAAGTATGTGTTTAGGGAGATCATTCATGTAGATCAGGAGGAGAGTTGGCCCCAGGATGGACCCTTGATGGACTCCAGCATTAATACTGTGGACCTCTGATTTTTGTCCATCAACCACTACTCTTATGGACCTATTAGAGAGAAATGATTTAATGATAGAGAGGACATTTCCAGTTATGCCGTAGTTGGAAATCTTGTGGAGTAGGCCTTTATGCCATACCTTGTCAAAGTCCTTTGATATGTCAAGAGCAATGCAATTGCCCTAGAAAGGACGCCTTTGTAAAATGATTACCTTATCCTATGAGATATGACCTTTAGCACATCTGCTGTTGATCTTGCAGGACGGAAACCATATTGCGTGTCACTTAAAAGGTTATTTATGCTGAGGTGATTGACTATTTCTCTATTTAATATGGATTCCAGCAACTTACTGATGACACACAGGGGACATTGGTCTGTACTGAGAGGAAGATGACTTTTCACCTGAATTCTTAAATACAGGGCATACTGATGAGGTTTTCCAGGGTGTTGGAAAGCACTTCTCCTTAAGACAACGCTTAAACTGTTTCGTTAGTATGGGAGCAATTCTGGTTGAAGCTTTTTAAACACAATAATTGGGATGCCATCAGGGCCAGTTGTTTTACTGGAATCAGCGTTCTTGATTAGCTTGGCGACCTCATGCACAGATATTTGTACGTTACCTAGCGTGTTCTGTGTTATAGAAGGAAATCTGGGGAGTTGATGGCCTTCGTCGCATAGGGTAGAATTAGCTGCAAAGTTCTTGGCAAATAGTTTGGCGTTGTCTGAAGCTGACGAGATTACCTCTGGTCCATTAATAATGGTTGGGATAGAACGCACACTTCTGTTCAGGATCCTATTTGTTATTTGCCAAAACTGGTGGGGACCAAGCCGCTGATCAGCTACTCTGAATTTAACAGACTGAGCATATAGCTCTCTTGCATTCTTTATTACTCTTTTACAGTGGTTGCTGGCATTCCTGAAACCAGCTCAGTGCATTTATTACGTTGGTAGTTATGGAAAAGGTGATTTATGTGCGCGATGACAGCAGCACATTCTGGGGAGAACCATGGCTGGCTTGTAGGTTTTTGCTGGATTTTTTTAGATGGTATGAATCGGTCTATGCCTACAATTAACCATTAAGTCAGGTCTGATAGTATAGAGGACACATCTTTTTAAACATGGAATGCAAATGTAGATGAGATATAAATGTACGGAAGCTATCCCAGTCAGCCATGGAGTATCGGTATACAGTATGGTGGACGGGTACGTCTGGAGACTTATTACATTTCATTTTTATCATAACTGATACGACGGAGTGGCCGGAGGATCCTAGAGGAGAAAGAACGGAACATGAACACAGCTCAGGGGGAGTTAAAAAAAGGTCTTGGAGGCTTGCATATTGACCTGTAGTATCGGGCACATTGGTGGGCACGCGAACAATCTGAGTGAGATCATAAGCAATGGCAAAACCTGTTTTCTATTGACGAGTGTTTAAGTAAATGTACTGACAAACATTGTTATCATTCAAAATTTAATAGACTTAAACAAAAGTGCGCTCTTGCATAATCATCATCATCATCATCATCATCATCATCATCATCATCATCATCATCATCAGAGAGAAATGCAGCATCTTTTATAACTTCTTTACTCCTTGCAATCAAAACAAGACCTATTGCAACTTGGACTTAAATAGCTTCGATATAAGATCACTAGCGGGGACACACGGCGTTGCCCGGATGTGGAAACATTGTATAGTAAGGCTTTAAGCAACCCAGCCCTAAAAAATATGTTTCAATAAACAAAAAATAACCATTTCCCTAAAAAGAAAATGAAAATAGCAGCTAGTATCCGTGAGAGCGAAAAAAATAGCCGCAGTAGCCATTTTAAACCCTTTAACGCTCATACCAACGGTATGCTTACGTCGTTATAGGCCTTAGAAATAATGGCTTTAAAATGTACGCTGAGATCGCGAGAGGTGAACGACTTTTCAAAACCGATATTCGTTTTCAGCACACCAGAGAAACAATACTCTCGTATTTATAAAATAGGGAAAAGAAAAAAAAGGTTCTTATACGCTTTCGATATCGTGCTATTTTATAGATTTAACTCAAGTTTCACGATATTTATTTCATTGTTATAAAATTGTTAGGTTGAATCACAAAACAGTTTAAAGAACAACCCCTCTTCTTCTTTTAAAATAATACCGTTATTATTTCAGCACAGTAAAAAAAGGTGCAGAAATACCACAGAACAAAGGGCACTAAATCCTGTTCGTGTTAAGAAATTGAGGGATCGATTTACTATAACGTAGTCAATAACATTTAAAACTCCTTTAAAATTCCTAAATGATAACTTTTGTTTTGGTAAAAAAAAATAGAGGAGAGGTACGTTCGTTCAGGCCCACCGAATCTTTTTAATACAAACCTCCAGTTTTTTTTTTAACCTTTGATGAGAAAAAGCAATAAAGAAATTATTCTCTGTTTGAATTAAAAATAACAACGTAGTAACCATTAAAAACATTCTAAATAAATAAAACAATTAAAAATAACAATGTAGTAACCATTAAAAACATTCTAAATAAATAAAACAAATTAAAAATAACAATGTAGTAACCATTAAAAACATTCTAAATAAATAAAACAAATTAAAAATAGCAATGTAGTAACCATTAAACACATTCTAAATAAATAAAACAAATTAAAAATAACAATGTAGTAACAATTAAAACATTCTAAATAAATAAAACAAATTAAAAATAACAATTTAGTAACCGTTAAAAACATTCTAAATAAAAAAAAATAAAAATAACAATGTAGTAACCATTAAAAACATTCTAAATAAATAAAACAAATTAAAAATAACAATGTAGTAACCATTAAAAACATTCTAAATAAATAAAACAAATTAAAAATAACAATGTAGTAACAATTAAAAACATTCTAAATAAATAAAACAAATTAAAAATAACAATGAAGAAACCATTAAAAACATTCTAAATAAATAAAACAAATTAAAAATAACAATGTAGTAACCATAATAAACATTCTAAATAAATTAAACAAATTAAAAATAACAATGTAGAAACAGTTTAAAAAATTCCAAATGAATAAAACAAATTAAAAATAACAATGTAGAAAAAGTTAAAAAAATTCCAAATAAATAAAACAAATTAAAAATTACAATGTAGAAACCGTGAAAAAATTCCAAATAAATAAAACAAATTAAAAATAACAATGTAGAAACCGTTAAAAAATTCTAAATAAATAAAACAAATTAAAAATTACAATGTAGAACCCATTAAACAAAGTCCAAATAAATAAAACAAATAAAAAAAAACAATAAAGAAACCATTAAAAAATTCCAAATAAATAAATAAAACAAATTAAAAATAACAATGTAGAAACTGTTAAACAATTCTAAATAAATGAAAAAAATAACAATAAAGAAACCAATAAAAAATTCCAAATAAATAAAGCAAATTAAAAATAACAATAAAGAAACCAATAAAAAATTCCAAATAAATAAAACAAATTAAAAGTAAAAATGTAGAAACCATTAAAAAAATTCGAAATAAGTAAAACAAATTTAAAATAACAATGTAGAAACAGTTAAAAAATTTCAAAATAAATAAAAAAAAATTAAAATAACAATGTAGACACCGTTTAAAAAATTCAAAATAAATAAAACAAATTAAAAATAACAATGTAGAAACCGTTAAAAAATTCCAAATAAATCAAACAAATTAAAATTAACAATGTAGAAACCGTTAAAAAATTCCAAAAAAATCAAACAAATTAAAAATAACAATGTAGTAACCATTAAAAACATTCTAAATAAATAAAACAAATTAAAAATAACAATATAGTAACCATTAAAAACATTCTAAATAAATAAAAAAAATAAAAATAACAATGTAGTAACCATTAAAAACATTCTAAATAAATTAAAAAAAAATAAAAATAACAATAAAGAAACCATTAAAAAATTTAAAATAAATAAAACAAATTAAAAATAACAATAAATAAACCATTAAAAATTCAAATAAATAAAACAAATTTAAAATAACAATAAAGAAACCATTAAAAAATTCAAATAAATAAAACAAATTTTAAATAACAATGTAGACACCGTTTAAAAATTCAAAATAAATAAAACAAATTAAAAATAACAATGTAGAAACCGTTAAAAAATTCAAAATAAATAAAACAAATTAAAAATAACCATGTAGAAACCGTTAAAAAATTTCAAATAAATACAATAAATTAAAAATAACAATGTAGAAACCGTTAAAAAATTCAAAATAAAAATAACAATGTAGAAACCGTTAAAAAAATTCCAAATTAATAAAGCAAAAATCGTTTAACCAGGTGTAAACTGTATAAGAAGTGTAAATGTTTCTTTTAAATGAAAACTTACCCTTCCGTTTATAAATAAAGTGTTTAAATACCCCCTCTAAAAAGAAGATTGCCGTTACGTGTACGCGAACGTCAAAATGAGTTTTTATCCACTGGCCACAAGGCTGCGTACGATATAACGTTATAAATTCATTAATTTAAGCCTACAATGCTTGACGCATCTTGAGTCTTCGAAAAACCGAATTTTACTGACACTACTTTCGGTTAAAACTTTATGTCTATACAAAATAATTGAACGTATCTTTTAATTTTTACATATTATGTGGCCGAGAGATGGATCTCTTAGATAGTACCGGTCTCGACACGGTCCAGTGCGTGTGTCGAACGTTTTACCAAAATATACAAGCATAGACACACTCTAACAGAGGTTTGAGATTGATATAATAGATGTCTAACAGATGCTTGTTAGGATTTCAGTAGAAAATGCTTGTTCAGTCTAGGAAGAGGAAAACAGGATGGAAATTCTAAAGTCTAACAGTCTGACAGAAAAATAGAAAGCGTTTCGCTATCTACGAACATCAACAGTGTAGGGGTGTGATTTTGCTGCTTATCGGGTGGGTCGGGATCCATAGCCTGAGGGAGATTAAGCCGATTGGTTTTTGATTTCTAGCATATGTCTGAAGATTTATGCTTTCTTTCATTAATATTGTTCGTTCAAGTGTAGCACTCTCCTTATGTTATTCAAATTATCTCCGGTTCCCAAGACCGGTTGTGTTTCTTCAATAATTTGTAGTATACTAACTTTTATGTCTTCCGTTTCATAGTTAGTTTCATGTATGTTTAGTTTTTTAATCCTATGAAATACTGAGGCACAAATGTTGAGTTTTAAATATTTTCTTTTTTGTTTATTAATATTATCATATCGGCCGTCCTTCTTTGAATAATTCTATATACATTATATATTAATTCACTAGCCCGGGTGCCCGGCGTTACTCGTTGCTTTGCGTTGCCCGACGTTACTCGGCGTTGCTCGGCGTGTCCCGGCGTTACTCGACGTTGCCCGGCGTTACTCGGCATTGCCCGGCGTTGCCCGGCGTTGCCCGGCGTTGCCCGGCGTTGTCCGGGTGTTTGGAGGTGTGTATTGATCAATAAATTATTTTTTAAAGTGTTAGTAAGCAGAAGGATCGAACCAGTACCGCGACATAGAAAATGAATGTAGAAAATTAAAAAAAAGCGTGACTTCTTTGTCGTTGCGTCCATCTCGAAAATGGAAATGGGGAATGTTTAAATTAAAGCTAGTTTATCGAAAAAATGGATTACTGTCGAAAAGTTTGGCCAAAAAAAGCAACGCTTCACTGTAGAAAAGTACCTAGTTGAAGGTGAAGGAATAAATGTTTTAGCCCAATTTTTCGATATTTGTCGTCAGAAGGATCGAGCCGATAACGATACCGATCGTATTCGTCGAAAGTTTTAGGCAGACATACAAACTTACATACACACATACATGTATTTAAACAGACTAGTTAGGGTTATAATATAGATTACGTTTCTTTACTTTTTCAATCTATGATTTACGGCATATCTGCAAACTTGCTAATTTATATAGGAAGATTTTCAAACCAGCATTTGTCATGCTTAATATAATATTACCTAGGATTTCAATGTCTAAAGTATTCGATTTAATATTCACAAGTCACAGTGATAAGAAACAAATACATAGAAGACACTGCCAAGTCTACTGCAAAGAAGACATTATCTGTCTACCGAACAAGATGATTCCTCCTACTTGTTAGAATCATCTGCATCTTAAAATCTAATATTCATTCAAGTTTTAAGGACGGTTGCTGAATCTTAGCTGCTGCCCAAAATTGATGTTTTGGGTTGTTTGTGTTTTACGGCATATCAACCCTTTCTAAGTTATTTAATGCCGAATCCAGTGATTTTGAAGTAACTATTTTTAATAGAACATATTTTTTCAAGTCGGTTTCTATTTAACCAAGAGTTGGGATCCTAACGGGTACTACTACTCCGGGTTAGAGTGGACCTGGGAGCAATGACAATTATGAGGTGGCTCCACACTCCCCAGAGCCCGCAAGCTGGGGACTCGCCATCGGATATAGATTAGGTCCTCCAAAATAGAAAGGATCAACGATAACTATTCAATCTAATAGTAACCACGCTCTCTACAAAGATCTAAAGTCTGTCCTCGTGCTGCACTGTTGCATTTCTGTATTATTTTACGAGTACATCTATGTTTAGCTTCTTTCGCCAAATACACCTACGCTGGGTTACCGCATAGACAATGGTGAATTTCAAATGACATTATCAACAGTGAATTAACTATTGGCGTAAGGTCGTCCTTACATCTGTTATTTCGATGTGTGCAAAGGTGACATGAAGGCATATTGACCTCATCAGCTGGTAATCCAAAGCTAAACGGCCCTGTCGGTGGGGCATTAGAATACACCGACTGCCCCCCTGCAATGGGGGGTCCTGGATATGACCTTAAACTATATCCAGTGGTGAGGCCCCAGCTAGTGGGCTTTGGGGAGTGTGGAGCCACCCTTTAATTACCATTGCTCCCAGGTCTACTCTGACCCAGAGTGGTAGTACTTGTTAGGGTCCCAACTATGGGTTAAATAGAAACCGACTTGAAAACAACAAATATATTCTATTAAAAAAAAATTCTTCAAAAGTTTTGGATTCGGCATTAAATAACCCGAAAAGGGTTGATATGCCGTAAAACAAAAACAACCAACCCACCAACCAAAACTAAAACCCACAATATCTGAAGACAAATGGTAACCAAAGTTATAACTACTAGGGAAAAATCCTTCACAGAACAGACGAAGAAAAACTACTATTCATAAAGGCTACTCAACAAAATTCAATAGACTACTAACACTGGCATTCTTATGCGACGTCTGCAACTGACAAATTAAATCGAAAATAGACTTTATAAACACCGGAATACAGTGTTTAACGACCTCTACCGGCGCAGTTACATATTTTTCTAGATTGAGGGCTGTCAACAATATTGAATGTCCCCTCAACTTGACTATAACGTCCCGACTAATCTAACTCATATGTTCATTTTAGAGTTACCCATATGCCGGAAAGCTTTCTTTTTAAACATATTATTCTTTAAATTGATTACGTTTGGCATACCCTTTATACTTCATATTTTCCTGACCGCACAAAATAGTCACCGCAAAACTTGCATCTACTTATGAGGTAAAGTACTTTGCGTTAGTGTTTATATAAGTAAAAAAAACGCTACAACAGTTTCTGTCATCAATCTACACATCTTATATTCTACGCAGGATCTGCCTTTCGTGTATCTTTAACCAGACTTGCATAGTGGGCAAATTATTTCAACGAGGCACATGGCTACCGAATTTTCCATTAATTACACGATGAATAAGCAAAAACAGAATGAAGAATACATTAAATGTAAACTGATCTTGTATTCCTACCTCGTCGAAACACCATTAAAACACCTCGCAGAGAAATACACCTGCTTTTTTGTGTTTCAGAAAAGATTAAAAAACGTTCCTCCAGGTTAATGAGAAATGATAATGGATGTGTTTCATAAATAATATATAAATGATGAAGTCGAAGAAAAAGCTTTTCAAATGAAGGATGTGCATTGGTAAAATCTTGAAAATCTTAAATTAAATTCCGTTATGATAGAAACATTATCATCACGTCAGTTCTTAATCTATATGCTATTATAATTCCAAAGTGGATGCAGGCTGGACAAGCAAAAACAATGACGCCATTACGTAAGCTGCTAACTTTTGTTTTATGAAATCAACCTTCTTGAAATCTATTTTCATAGCCTGTTTGGACTGTTTTTTTTTTTAGTCAACTGTAGCAGTTATTCATTCCCATTTTTGTCCGTTCGCAGTATGACTATTTATTTATATGGAAAATTTTAGTGTGTTTAGCGGGGTAGTAAAAACTCGTGTACTATAAATTCCTGATCCATTGATCCGGATTGATGTTTCTTCAGTCGGTGTTGTTTGGCTAATGGTATAGTAATGTTCAATATTTCCCTCTCTCCGACTGGGAAACAATGCGAGATAAGTTCAGAAAGTACCTAAATGAGTCAGTGCTCCAAGTAGAGAACCTCCGCCCTGCAAAAGTAATGGAGAAACGGCTTGTGGGGAGGGGGTGTTAAACCTCATACGAAGGACACTTAGCATCAGCCTCAGCGCACAATAGTCACCAAAATGGCTAAGTTTCTGTGAGGTGGAAATATCGACTTACGTGTATTACGAAAGTGAACTGACCACGTATTGTTCAGTCCTATGAGATAAATTCTTCTCTCTTTGAAATATGGTTATTTGTTCATAACTCACTTAAGATGTCCCTAGGGATGGAATGGAAACTTGGCTTCAAAAACATATGTAGACTTCCAGAAAGCACCACCAAGTGTTCTTGATTTAAAAAAAACAAATGTTTTACAGCAAAAGATAGATGCAAATATACCTTAGTAAAGAATATCGTGAATAAAAACTTAAATTTGATCCGACCCGTAAATATAATGTTTATATATTGACCATAACCAATGACTTGGCTAGGAATTTTTACACTTGCTCCCCCCTCCAACCCAACAGAAACCAGACAACTCCTGTAATGACCTGTTTATATTGCGGTGGGAGTTAAGGTGTTTGTAGTTCAAGGCAATCCATTCTCCAAGGCTTCATATTCTCTCTTTGCCTGAGGCGCCCGCACTAGGGAATACCGAAGGGAATGCCCCAGCAGTTTTTGCAGGTCAGCGTGCAACTCCTCGGTGGCACTGACTTCTTAATCCTTTTTTCTAACGCTGCTGTCTTAGTTCTTGTAGTGTGAAAGAACAAAACTGTATTTTTTTTAACAATGATCTCGGGAGCTATTTTTTAGTCCTCCTTTTTTTTTGCAGACTATACAAATCCAATCATGTAATCAAGCATTATATCAATCGTTCTGTGTCGCGTGAAGCGTACAGTTATGAAATTCGACTTGTTCTTTTAACAGGAGGGAATGAACAATTAGAATAAGTGACGGTTAAAGAAATCAAATTTCTGGATAAATGGATCTTAAGAAATTTCCTGAATAGTAAATACATTGTCAGCCAACTTCGATATTTGACCATGATGATAATCAGCTGTGGTTGCGGGGCGAAGGAGCAATGCGAGCCAATGTAAATTGCGGCCAAAGTAATCTCTTTCTCTCTCTCTTTCTCTCTCTCTCTCTCTCTCTATATATATATATATATATTTATATATATAATATTATTTATATTATATTTAATTATTATAGTAAAAAAATTATTATATATATAAATATATATATATATGTATATATATATATATATATATGTGTGTGGTTATGTGAAAACATGCTTATTCAATTATATGTCACCTTGTATTTACAAATACTTTTATTTATAAAGCCCGAAGTAACTAAAAAGCATATACAAATAAATCATAAAAAAGTCTATGTTCGGAATTTTAAGATGTTGTCTATGGTAGTATTTTTCAGTTCTTGTACGGAGATGTGGCCAACCGCCATACATACAGCGCCTGTAATTCCCAAAGTTGTATATATATACACACACACACACACACACACACACACACACACACACACACATATATATATATATATATATATATATATATGCATGCGTGTGTGTTTGTGTGTGTGACAATTATACAGTAAACAAAGCGTCTAATAGATCATTTTCTAACGCAGCGAGTATCGTTTTTACCATACAATGGTTACCTTTTAATTTCTTTTCACGGAAGACAATCACAGGAGAATTTTATCCTAAATCAAATATTTAATACCGATATAATTAGGAACCAAAACATCTAGATTGAACATATAACGCGTCGCTATTTTAAATTATAATTGAAATGTTGTTAGCATTTTATGACAATTCTATACCTCTATTTCCGCCACAGGAGTATAAGTAACACAGAAAACACGCAAATGACACTAACTATGAAATTGGTAAATATACAGGGGGTAACGATAAAAGTGATGTCCTAGAAAAGACGACATGATTCCATTTATGTTTGATGAAAACCGTAAATGGAAATGGATCTGCTGAAAAGTGTGGTGATCTTCTGATGCGATCAGTTGACCGTTGGCAGACGCTGGTTGTGGAGCAGGAGCTGGCGCCGACCCAAAGGTCCCAGAATCTCAAGGCTTGCTATCAGAAGGAGTGCGACGATTTTTTGCCCTTCACTTACTCTTCCCTTACTTGTATCCGAACACTCCCTTGCGCTTGTAGAAAAGGCATGCTTCCAGTTCCGGACCACTACCGAGGCGATGATTGAGGCTTAAGTCGGCTACAGTGCATAGAAATCAGCTCTAGTACATAATGAAGTTACATAAATTGATTTTTGCAATGACTATAAAAAAATAAAGTTGTAATATTGTTTTCTGTAGGGCTACCAGTTTATCGTTCTACTCTGTAGTAAATTTTCAACCAAACTGAACCAAAAAGCAAAAACTAAGTTGCACAGTTAAACCACACAACCACACTTTATCATGCCATACAGAACACTGCAGTTACTGTGGTATACAAACAATGAGCACGCTGCCAGACATCTGGGCAAACGAATCAAATCAATTACAACGGATAAATTCCACCCTGGTAATTTAGGGGGAGGGGTATATATATATATATATATATATATATATATATATATATATATATATATATATATATATATATATATATATATATCTTACTTTTATCTCATTCTAGCTCCGGTCAAATTATATGAAAAAGACGACTGAAATACACGTACAAATTAATCGATTCGATGATTACATTACAGCGTAGCAGTTATGGTCTTTATAGTAATTATATATGAATCAACCAAAATAAATATCAAACTAGCGTACTCCTTAGTCATTGCTATCTCCACGTTTATTCTAAAATGATTTAAAACTAGTTATGAAGGGAATAAAATAAACTGTGGACCGACTACACGTTACGTTACCATTTACACACCGGTGTCTTCGGTATGATCCCAATTATTTAGAAAACGGTGAGTTTCTTCTTGATGCCGCTGTAAAGGTCAGATTGTTTTCGAGTTGTTGATGGAAATCACTTGGCCACTTCTTGTTTAGCTTTTGAAGCTTTTATTTAAAACAGAAACAGAATACTTAATATGAGACTAATAAAAAAGAGATATTTAGAGAGTTAGAGAAAGAGAAGGATAGCAGATGAGTAAAATGCATTATCAGATAAATGACAACAAATACTCGCCTAGCTAGAACAACTGCCCAAATTTTCGTAACTCTCTATCACATCCTAAAACTAAACCAAAACTCCGTGACCAGTTTTTTTTTTAGTCACGTGCAAGCGACTCTATAAGCCACTCCGTTGGTCGGTCTGTCGGTCGGTCTCTGTGTCTGCCCATAACACTTTTGTGCTTGGCTTTTTTTGGTTAAGATCAAAGGTCGGTTGTTAATAGATGCTGTTCTTAGCTTTTTAAGCTTTCCTTTGCCTTATAGCCAAGATCAAAGTTTAGTATCTGTTCTTACTACCTGCTGTACTTATTGTAATATAAAGGGGAGGGTCACTTTCTGTATAAATTTAATGTAAAATGATCACGCACTTTACAACCAGTCAGTCTCTAAGCGATTGAAGTCATTCTCCAGATCATTCAAGTTGTTTTTGAAGGATTCTAGTTATTTTTAAGCATTCAAGTCATTCGTAAGTTCATTCAATTCATCCTTAAGTTCATTAAATTCATTCTAAGTCATTTACTTTTTATTTATTTAAGTCATTTCAGTCCATTTTTCGGTCATTTTAGTTTATCTTTAAGAATTTCATGTCAGTCCTACATTCACGCATTCATTCATTACACGAGAGCACGCGAATAATAGCTATCGGTCTTGTTTTCTATAACGTTCTGTTGTCAAACACAATGAAGTGGCGTTGTTCGCAAGGTTATTATAACAGGTCATTTCGAAATATAATGTAAATAATTTCCCGTTGAACCGTTCTCTTAAATAATCTAACCCCACACAAGATCAACCATTACTACTACCTAACACTTATTACTCGTTATTCTAGAGTTGTTTCCGGTGTTATACAAGCGGTGACACCCCTAGTAAAATAAATCAGCTAGGGCGTTGGTCTGGCTACACTTAACTACAGAATTCGCGATCGTCCTCATTCACTCCTATTTCGATACACGAGCAGAAATATTCGATCCCCCTGCTTCGCGTGTCAGTCAGCTAAGAGAACGATACTCCTTTATCTGTATTTCAAGGGATCTCCTCAAATTCGTTTTTTCGGTTCCCTATTAAAACGGCATTTCACCACAAATCCCCCTTTCTTATTGAATTTATGACATCAAATAAACTAATCTGTAAATTAAATAAAAATATGTATACTTTTCTCTACCTTGACAGAGTACAAAATAGACTTCGTGGTTTAGTGGGGGGGTGCCCTTTTCTCTACCCTGCAACCTCTCTCCCACAGAAGAGACGTTGCGAGCCTATCCTTGTTTTATCGTTATTTCCATGGCAGGTGCTCGTCTGAACTCCAATCTCTGGCTCCCCCTCGCCAATCTTTCACGAAAAACACCCGTCTGGCTAAATCCACTCTGAAAAATTGCCCCCACTCTATATCTGTGCTTAAATCAAAACGCGGATTCCATGAACAAAGCGTCTTTCTTAGAACTGCACCCCTGTGGAACTCTGTTCCGTCTGCCTGTTTCCCACCAGACTACAACTTGGATGTCTTCAAGTCCAATGTTAACAAATCCCTAATGAACCGCCCCTTAAGTAAACACTTCATCAAATCTCCACACTAACGTAATGTACTTGCAATAACCCTTATCCCTGAGTGGCCTCCGGGCCTTGATAAGTGGTGATCACTGTGTAAAAAAAACGCTCATATTCTCATTCATTGAATTAAGTTCATGTTGCACATAATTAATAAGAGAGAACTTCAATGTCTAAAGTCTTTCTGTACAACCTGTCATGAAGATAATTTTCCCTTTACGCAAATCCTGTCTAAATATTCCAAATTATATATTTTTATATACACGGCCCAAATACGATCTCCTCGTTATAGTTTAGTAATGTTTCCTGAAGTAATATCATTAAACTGGATACTCCACAAATCTACAAGAATTCTTGTGCTAGAATCTGGAAAGACCAAGAGACTGCAATAAACATATACTATGAAACACATTTAAAAAATCAGTTCCATCCATCCATAGCCTTGGAGCACCCGGAGGGCATAGGCAATCTACAACTTTGTAGATGATTTTGTAGCGAGGGGTCCGTTTTACAGGGTGAGGGTGCTGGCCCCACGCCCAAACTTCACAGAGGGTACCTACAGCGTTAGCCTTCCCAAATGGTCACCTATCTGGTACTGGCCAATCTTAACGTTTCTTAACTTCGGTGATATGGCGAGAACCGGTGTGTCAACATAATGTGCCGTAAAAAATCAGTTGGGGAGAGAAAAATAATGCTCTTATTTTCTTTATAGAAATATGTGTGAAAAATATGAGATAACTTTAGGGCAATATTTGAAAAGCTGTGTATTACATATAGGGATAAATTGTTAGCACCAAGAAGGGATACCTAGATCTTTGTAAACTACTAATGATGTAAAATTCTAACAAAGGAGAACATTTTGCACGCCATTATATTCGTTATTACTATTGATATAATACATAATAACGCTAAAACACGTATAATAACCGAGATTAAGAAACATGCAGCGCAGTGCCAGATACGTAAGCATTTGAGCATATCATGTGCTGTATGTTGGAGTCTGTTTACACAACTCTACAAGAACTGCGAAAACCTAACGTGGTCATCTATTTTAACCAGAATGTACATGCGATTAGGGATCGCTTATTAATTTAATATTATTAACACTTCGTCTTTTGAAAAAAAAAATCCAGTTAAACTCGGCTTATGTAGATGCCAGACATACATACATATCACCCGGACCACTGTCAACCAGCTTTACTTAAATGGGTGAATTTTAACATTCAGCAAAGTGTGTGAAAACGAGAACAAAACAAGAAAAGATCACAAACTTAAACAATCAATCAAGCCAAGAAACAGACACATTGCTCGAGACAGATATGAATGCGAACGACAACAGACGCAGACGTTAAAATGAAAATAAAATTGCTGTAAATCTGAAAAACTTCTGTGAAAAATACATTATTAAAAAATAAACAAAACAAATAAACGAGTAAATATATAAAAAATTAGAAGTCGATAAAAACTGACATACAATGAAAAATATTTATTTCATTTATTTTCTTAAAAACAAACATTATGGTTTCAGTAAAAAATACAGATATTATAAAGTAATAATTCAGAAAACGAACGCATGTATGTGTGTGTGTGCGTGTGTAGCTGTTTGTCTTTGTGCACATACTCTATACATATGCATATGCGTATACATATGCATAAATAACTAAGCAATGTATTTATATGCATTATATATATATATGTACGTATGTATATAAGTATATATGCGTATGTATATCGAAAACATTCGCTTGTATTATTCAATATATATATATATATATATATATATATATATATATATATATATATATATATATATACGTATTTGCATATATATATATATCCATGTATACATTTATATATATATATATATATATATATATATATATATATCCAAACACACACACACACACACACGCATATATATATATATATATATATATTTGGTAGACGAGGATATTTGTTAATATATAAATGCATATTTTTTTATATATTTGCATATATATAGATAGATATATAAATATATATATATATATATATATATATGCTTGTTTATTGTTATATAAACATGCTCACATCCCTCTGCTACAAATAGCCACTTGTTTCAATCAAACAACATATATCATCAGGCAGCGACTTGACTATTCAAAAGTTCATTATTCATTGAACTTTTGAATAGTCAAGTCGCTGCCTGATGATATATGTTGTTTGATTGAAACAAGTGGCTATTTGGAGCAGCGGGATGTGAGCATGTTTATATAACAATAAACAAGTATTATCAGCTCTTTTTATTGAGCACTATCTAACAACCTCGTTGAATTCATTAGTCCATTACTTTTGAATATAAAAAAACCCGAGTATATATATATATATATATATATATATATATATATATATATATATATATATATATATATCAATACATATGTACAGGGATTATGGGTATGTATACACGTATATGTTTTCCTTAATATAAATATGCTTTCACATCCATATGTTCATATACACATATATACACTTATTTAATATACACGTATCTTTGAGTATATGCACATACTTTTACGAGTTTGTCAATATATTATTACAAAAACTTTTCATTTGTGATTTCTATTATTTTATTTTTATTGTGAATTTGACCACAATAACGAAAGCCTATAGACAATGGTATAATTAAATTTAAATCCTAGAGCCGATTTTTCTGTAAAAAAATGAAAAATAGAGCAATAACAACTCTCTCTCTCTCTCTCTATATATATATATATATATATATATATATATATATATATATTTATATATATATATAATATCATGTAGACCATATGATATATATAATATATCATATAGAGGCTTTATTTGTTTTTGTTAGCGAAACTTTTGGAATGAATTCAATTATTTATACGAAAGTGCATTTTTACTAAAACGAGCTGGAAATAAGTTTCCCTTTGACAAATTTGGTACCCTCTAGATTGGGAGCGGCATATATATGGTGACGCGTCAGTGGATAATAATATTAAAAATTATATCATGTCTATCTATCTATCTATCTATCTATCTATATCTATGTCTATATCTATATCTCTCTCTCTATATATATATATAAATATATATATATATATATATATATATATATATATATAATAGACTCTCCCGTTTATTTTGACTCATGAGTTACCGCCTTACCAACTAAGTTGTTTGGAAATCCACACAGATGGTTTGCTTATAGTGATAAAGGCTTTGAGTAGAACAAAACACACGTTCTGCTATTATTGCTTATCGTTGTCGGTGCAGATGACTGCCACGAGACAAAGCACCCATTACAACCCAGCTTTTTGCATCAACGTTTCCTTCTGCTAGATGTGTGTCTTAACTAATGCTGGAGGTGCATCGTTCCCAGTGAATTAAATCCTCTTCAGATACCAAACTTGAAATTCCCACGACTCAGCGCGGTACATACAGTACCTAGCCTTCCTAAATAGTCAACCATATGGTACTGGCCAGGCTTAACGTTGCTTAATATTTTTGATCTAGTGAGAACCGCTATTTCCACGTAAGTGTACCATGGAAGCATTAAAGGGATATAATTGGGTAGTT
The DNA here is from genome assembly GCF_053919585.1 of Euprymna scolopes. Taxonomy (NCBI): domain Eukaryota; kingdom Metazoa; phylum Mollusca; class Cephalopoda; order Sepiida; family Sepiolidae; genus Euprymna; species Euprymna scolopes. The sequence continues at coordinate 2,430,344 of NC_136516.1, forward strand.
TATTGAAATCAGACTAGTTCTCTACATTGTTATTACATATGTGTTTATGGGGTCACAAAATAAGACTGACATTAAACGAAGAGCAAGATTAGTTCCTGGAAGTTTGGAAAAATCATGGAGTACTATAGAAAAATGCGAACATGAAAATTAATATGCGTAAGCTTAAACATAGAAAAGTACAAGACTAGTTGTTAAAACTCAAACAGAAAAAGACAAAATATTTTAGTAAGACCTATAATAAATGTGTCACTTAAAATATTGCATCATAAAAAATGTTATTTTAAATTCAATTTATAACATTATATAACCAATTCCTAATTCTGCGATATTGTAAGTTATGAATTTTTTATATATTTACTGGGATACCTTGTTCTTTTCTTTTCCAGTTTTGATAACTGACCGTATACTTTTCCATGTTTAAACTTAACAATATTACATTCCATGCTCGCATTTTTCTATTGTAATTATATATATATATATATATATATATATATATATATATATATATATATATATATATATATATATACATACATATATATATATATTTCTGTCTTTGGATTATTTTGTGACCATCTTCTTCCAATTACGGGATTTCCCTGGATTTTACTTGTACAAATGGAAATTCTTTTAACTTTCTTGAAGTTTTACATTTGGATTTTACCGTCACTGGATTTTTTTATCTCCCACCAGACTATCCATTCATGTGTAATCACCTTTTTCTTTAACCTATTCCCTCTGCTTAACTTATTTTTTTAAGTAAGATCTTTGACTTACTTGTTGTTTCATCAAATACTTCTGCATGCAAAATCCGATCCCGCATTTTGCTAATTCCTACCCTCTGATGAGAAGGAGAGTATTTCTTCGAAACTCCGCGGATTAAGGACTATCCATTTATCTAGTGTTTCCTTTTCATATTAAATATGTTTTTAACTCATTTCAAAGTGTTTTTTAACATATTTTATTACTCATATATATATGTATATATATATGTATATATATATATATATATATATATATATAAACAAGCACTAGGTGTATCTCTTCTTTTACATTTTTTCAAATATGTAGCGTGTTAAAATATATGTGCATGAATTTCTATGAAGTTTCACTGACGTTAATAGTTTGTGACTTAGGTTGGTACTCTAATTATATTTAATGAGTTGTTTTGTTGCCTTTCTACTAATTTTTAAAATTCCCCCCAGTGTCTGAGGTATTAAAATTTTGAGAAACATTAATTTACTAATAATAAAATTTGTGGCGGGACGTTTTATTATTGTTTTACATTTTATTTGTTCCAATTGACTCGTAACATTTATTAATCGATTTTTTAAAGTCAATTATTTCATTAATTTTGCTTAAACTTTGTTCATTCATTGATCTTTACTCCGTTATGTACGTAGTTTCTTTTGTTTTTGTTTTTTTAAATATTTACTAACGGTTAACTTTAATCCGTGTAACAGTCATTGGCTAAAAGAAGTATGCATTCTTCCTATCCATCTGCAACAATTTATGTATATATAAACAAACAAAATTATAGGTGTGAGAAATTAGTGTTTGAGCGAAGGAGAGGGCAGCTCGAAATAGACATTCAATAGATAACAACTGGCGATTTCAGATAAGTTCATAATAGTATAGTTAACAAAAAACAATAAATAGTTCTCCAGTGTTAAACAATTAGAAATAATCTTAACCGGTAACCTAGAAGGCTTATCTGCTAGCCTGACTATTCGCCTCTAACTCAACCTTTGATCTCACAGAGTACCGCCTCTAAAATTTCTCTATTGGGGCAGACGCCATATTTGATGATATGGAAATCACTTCTTATGTCTGCGATATTATAAAACGTAGACTACTCCAGAGCATATGGGTATAATTTCATCCCTGCTGTAGTAACCAAAATGTTTTACGGATCTAATGAATGCTCTAACTAAATCCTTTTAAAATGCCTACATGTATCTTGCTAACCTGAAACTATCATATACTTTCTTGGTATCAATACCGGCGAGAGAAATAACGCTTTCTAAATATCACTCCATCTGTCGCCTTGCCCTCTACTATAAACGTTTTAGTCGCCAATCAATCTACTCTACAATCTTGTAAATTCTGAGTTTCTTTTCTGACCAAAAGTATTGATTTAGGTAAACCCGTTCAACTGTGAATAATTTAAAGGTCATCTCTGAACAAATAAATCATGAACTGCATAAGACATAGAAAATTAAGATCTTATCTTTGATATATCCAAAGATTTTTAGAACGTCTGGCTTTGATAGCACTTATTAAAAATAAAATCAAAACGCCACTACTATGTGACGTCTACAGGTTGACTCACTTAAAAGTATCCCAACACTCGAATCTTCCTCTAATCAATTAGTCAGTCGTAATCTTTTTTGGAATCAGTTGCGAACACTGACCTACCGCTACACATTGTAAAACAGTTTAACTATAAACTGACACCACAAGACAAACTGCAATTCTTTTGCTAATAATATGTCGTTACATGCCGCATGTCTCACAGCTAACTGACACTAGTTCATGCCATGTTTACGGTAGAGAAAACAAAAGAGGTATGACAATTACGTCTTAAGAATATGCCATCAGGTTATTTGTACTTTTGGGGGGACTTTAAAACAAAGAGTTTATGAAAATAATCCTCACAATTTAGACTAACTAAAGGATAATATTACCAACGCTATTAGGAGAATCACCAGAGACGATCCAAAGGCAGTATCTTCAAACATTGGTAAACGTACCGAGAAATGTATAGATGTGAACAGCAAGCACTTCCTGCGTCTCTTATGACAGTAAAAGTAATTTTAAAATGTAATTTAAGCAATAAAAGAATGCTCATCCTCTCTACTACATCTTCTGGGTTACTTATAAGTGTCCACTCTTTACATAACATTAGAGTAAAATTCTTATTTAATTAATGGACGTATATCCAAATTACATGATATTAATGCGGGGATCATTTTCTTGGGTCAATTAATATATCTTCATTATTCCTGATATAAGCAGACTCACAGAAAAAATATGTATCTGAAACGGCTATATTTGTTGGCGGCAAAACTCCCTTGATAATAATGAAAACAAAACAGATTGTTCACATATCTTAAGCAATCGTGGAAAACCTTAGAAATTGGCATCCAGTTCATAATGTAAATTAATCGTTACATCTACTGCTATTAAAACTAAGCGTTTTCCTTTAACAATAGAAGAAATTGTTTTAATCAAAGATAGCCCTTACAAATAGACCAAACTCAAGTGCCGATCCTTAAAGCCCCCGGCTTAAAATAAACAATAATTGAAACAAATACCTTGAGGATATTGCCAAGACAACTGTAAATACGACGGGTTGTCTCTTCTGTTCTAGAAAATCATTTACACCTAACCGTATCCAGTATCTCTACAAAGCCACAATCATCCATTTATGGAGTACTATTGCTACATATGAAATTGTGTTGTATTACTCCTCTCTCCATCTAAAAGAGAGTAAAAGTGGAACTCCTTTACCTAACATGTGTCGCAGTATCAACCAAGCTAAAACTCATTCTCATATCCTTCCTGTAGCAGAATCTCTTTACTATACAATGCTTTAATTACACGTGCTCTTAATACCTTTAGAATGGCATGTTTAATATAACAGAACATTTAAAATTACAAAAAATATTAGAAATGCTCCATTATTAAAACTATACCAATTACGTCCACATAGAAATATGACCTTAATTCCCTGCTAATAAAATTAGGAACACTATTATAGTTTAATCACGAAGGAGATTTGGTTTGTTGGGTTTTATTTAGTTTTGCTGTTGAGCTTTATGCTATGTCAATATTCTTTGGTTTAATAAATACAAACTCCGTTAATTTAGTAAAAAATATTTAAGGTTTCATGTTTTGTTTATCTTCAAATATCTATTCATGGTGTTAGCACTGAAGAGAATATTGTGGTTGTTGTAGATTTTGGTTTGCAGAACATATATAAATTTTGCTAAATGAATGAAATATATAGAGAAGACTTTTAAAATAATGAATAAAAATTATTTGTATGGTATAAACTCATCAACTTTACATATCATTCCTTAATTGCAAATTCATTTTTGATATGATCATTATATATATTAATTTATTTTTATTTCGGACTATTATTCTCATATTTATTAGTTGTTGTTTTTCATCTTTTATTGGTTTGTTTATTCACAACGTTTCGGCCAACTATTCCTCTGGCCTTCGTCAGGTGGTAACCGCGACGGATAGAAACTTTGAATCTCCTAACTGCATACGCAGACATCACTGCCATCCGTAGTTGTTGTCGTCTCACCAAAGTTTGGCCAAGTAAACCTCTGGAACGCTTTTGGGTGGGATTGAAACCGCTATCTTCAGACAATATTCATTTATTATCTGATCTTCCATAGTCGGGTCCGTACCGATTGATCAGATAATAAATAAACGTGGATTTATAAGATCAAAGAATCCAACCTTGATCGCCCTTCGAGGTCCGTGGCGCAGTTGATAGAAACGTTGAATCTCTACAGTTCCAGATGAACATTTTCTGAAGATAGCGGTCTCAATCCCACCCAAAAGCGTGCCAGAGGTTTACTTGGCCAAAATGTGGTGAGACGGCAAAAACAACGGATGGCAGTGATGGCTAAGAATGCAGTTAGGAGATTCGAAGTTCCTATCCGTCGCGGTTACCACCTGACGAAGGCCAGAGGAATAGTTGGCCGAAACGTTGTGAATAAACAAACCAATAAAAAATGAAAAACAACAACTAATAAAGATGAGAATAATATTCCGAAATAAAAATAAATTAATACTCATCAACTTTGTTGTTGTGCTCGGCAATGAATATTGAAAAGAGAAATTTAAGTATCTACCAAACAACCCTGTGATGTACAATCAAAGATTATGTGTGGCTTTGTATTATAATGTCTATGATTAAATGGAATTCGCCCAATGTAGCGTATAAAGAGATATTTAGTTAACGGATTTTGAGCATAATTTTTCCTAGAATTAAATCTAAAGAGAACCATATTTTCTGACGAGATTCTAAGTTTCTTATTTTTTTAAGAATTGCCGCAAGGTAGATACTAGAAATTTATTATGTTTGACATCGACTGCTATTAGTTTCGGTTATGACCTTGTTTCCTAGAGGCCAGGATGTAGGTAAAGAACTAACAAACATAATTAGATTGAAAATAGGCACCATAAAATTTGCTAGACGAACATTTACTATATACGACAATAGAACGTTCATAGCAAAAATATCTTACACTAAAATAGAAATTATTTTGCGTACTATCTGTTAGTTACAAACACGAACACGAAATGAGCAGAACACATTGATTCAATGATGTATCTGTATGTGACTGCAATAGAACGTGTCTAGCTCCTATGTCTACAGCATTTTATTTATTAATTAAAATGATATAGAAATCTTAACTTTTCAAAAACTACTTTGCTATCATACAGTTATTTGTTTTACCATCAGTTTGACCTAAACCATGAAGCCATCTAAAAACCAGGCACACCCTTAAAAGAGGTACCGTTGCCACATCGGAGCACGAGTTACTCGACGCTCCCTATCCAGCCTTGAAGGTGTTCGAAACCTAGTAGGTGGTGCCATTTTCTCTTCCGCGTAACGTCTTTCCTACAGAAGGGACTTTGCAGGACAGTTCCTTTTTTATCGTTATTTTCGTAGCAAGTGTTCGAGTGAACTCCAATCTATTCTCCCTCTGCTAAACTTTCACAGAACACTTGACTAGCCACAACCACTATATACGATTTTCCCAACTTCTCCACGTGCCAAAATCAAAACGCAGATTCCATGAACAAATCTTCTTCCCCGGAACTGCCTGTGTGTGGAATACTGTTCCGCTGGCTTGCTTCCAGGTTGCATACAACATTGTAGCCTTCACGTCCAATATTCCAATACGTAACCCAACAAAATCAAGCAAATATAAAATGATGACTTTAATTTCCTGCTAAGAAAATTATAAAACAACTCTATTATAGTTTAATCATAACGAATTTAGTTTTGGCTTTAGTTTAGTTTTCTTGTTTAGTTTTATGGCATATGAACCATAAATGTAGTAAATACAGACTCTTTACATTTTTGTAACATGTTTTAAGGTTTCAAGTTTTTTCATATCTGTAAATATTTTTTCATGGTGTTTGCTTTGTGGATAAAATTGTGATTTTTGTTGTAGTTTTTCTTAGCAAAAATAAATAAGTTTTGCTAACTGAATAAAAAAAATAACATTTTTTATGCATTCCCCACCAAGAGTAAAATAAAAAGAAGCGAAGAAATTCACAATAATTAATGGAAAGCATGTGTATGATATTAACTCTTCAACGTTGTTGTTATGTTCAATAATCAATGTTGAAAAGAGAAATCGAAGTATATACCAAACATCTTTGTGATGATGTACGCTTAAGGGCTATGTAATTGTTTGTATTAAAATGCCTATGATTAGATTAAATTAGTCTAGCGCAGCGTATTAAGAGATATTTAGTCAACGATTTTTTAAAAAATACTTTTACCTAGAATTACATCTAAAGATAACCATATTTTCTGACGAGATCGTAATTATTTATTTCAGAATTGCCAAAAGGTAGATACTGGAAATTTATTGTTTGGCATTGACTTATATTACTTTCAGTTCTGTTTTTGTTTCGTGAAGCTCACAATTTGAAAAAAAGAACAAAACATAATTAGATTGGAAATTTGCAACATAAAATTTGGTAGTACATTTATCATATGCGAAAATAGAACATATCTTACACTAAAATGCATATAATTTAGCGTACTCTCTGTTAGTTCCTTACACGAAAACGAACTTATAAGAAGACTTTTTCAGTGACGAGGGGAATGCAATTGAACGGATTTGGTTGCTATTATTTATAATATGGTTTTTATTGAGTCCAACGAAAGGAAACTCTTGTTGAGAACTCATATAAATTCAAGAGCAGTTTGGTATCCTACAGTTATTTCTTATTTTCATCAGCCTGACAGAAAGTGTAAACAGTTATAAGAACCATGTACACCATTAAAAGAAGAAATCTTGTAAAATCTGGGAAAGAATCATTCGACACGTCCCATCAAGCCTCAACAGAATTTAAAACCGGCTAGGAAATAAAGTAGGTGATGCCCTTTTCTCTTCCCTACAAACTCTTGTAAAAGAGGAGACGCTATAAGCCAGTCTCTGTTTTATGGTTATTTCCATGGCTAGTACTCGACTGAACTCAGATATGTTTCCCCATTGTAAAACTTTTGCCAAAAACACTCAACTAGCTACAGCCACTATATACGATTTCCTCCACTCTTCTATACGTGCCCAAATCTAAACGCAGATTTCATGAACAAAGCGTCTTCAGCAAAACTGCTCGTCTGTGGAATGATGTTTCAGCTGGCCTGCCTCCCGGTTGGATACAACATGTAATACTTCAAACCCAGTGTATACAACTTCTTCTTGAGCCGTCCTCCTAAATAATCAAATTCTACAAAATTTACATTTTAGAAAATATTAAACTACCATCGTAATTTCTTCAGTCCTTATCTTCAAGTGGCAATCGGGCCTTGATAAGTGGTGATTCCCCAAATAAAAGAAATAAAAGAATAAATAAAAAAAAAACGTTGTTTTATTTAGATGCATTCAAGGTTGTATTCGACTGGCCTTTGAGACTTGAAAAGTGGTAACTTATTAGTAAAATAATTCAGCAAATCACTAACTGAACATAATTTAGCATTCTCTCTATGTCTAGTTCTTCAAACAAACCAAAACTCGCATGAATAATGTTTATTTCAAAAGTGTCCGCATCCCACATTTTCAAAGATAAAGAATATACAAAATCAATGTGTAATAATCGCAGGTCAATGTAAAATATTTATTTTTAATGTGAAACTTTAAACGAGAATCTTTTTAATAAAAAACTGAGGAATGTGAAAATATCCAAACATGTTGGCATTATAAATAGTGTTAATAGTGTGAGTTTTATAGGATACATGATTTAAAGGTTATAAAAAAGATGACCTTATTGAGAAACAACAGGGATTTAAAAGAGAATTGATGATTTTTTGTTAGAACATAGACGTATGCAAAATATGGAAATGTATTATATTTAAAAAAATAATTTGGCAGAATAAATTATTTTACATGTTTACATAAAATGATTACTTATTTAACTGGGAATAAACACGGTACAATTGAACGGATGATACATTTGATAAATTATATAAATATTAAAATAGAAAAAATACATAACAAAAGATAACAGATAGAAAAACTGGCTAACTCTATATAATTATAAAACTCAAATGACCTTTCAACGATGTATGTAACCCACTTTCCGGTTTACGACATTCGGTTGCGCATGCGCACATGATCTGCGCACTGAAATATTAACGTTATTATATCGAAATTATTATTTAACATGGGTAGAGTGGGGGTTAAAATAACTGAAACGTAATACAGAAATTAACAATGTAAAAAAAAAAAAGATATACCAAACTTTGAATTTAACTATAATAAGTATTATGGCATCTGTTCAGTGCACATTTACCTATAAGTATGGCCAACCACTTATGATTCAGTAACTGGATTTTTTCCAAAATAATCAATTATAATAAATCTATATTCTTTTTTCATTTTAATATACTTTCATAGAAATGTTTGTTATGTCAAAGAAAAAACTATTTTCTTTACGTCACAAGTGCCACGCTCATACATAGAATTCCATAGCTAATATAAAATACTGACTCAACAGGTCACGGGTAGCCTAGTATGATATAAAAATCTAAAACTCTAAAATGTTCATAGAAAATATATACGTTGTTAACTCCTAACGAAAATACGGTTGTTAACTTTTATTCACGTGGGAAATTTACATTGTGGTCCAATCTCTTTATTAAGTCCTGATATATTAGACTTCATTTGAAAAATACGTTTTCTAAACTCTTAGTGTGTATGTGTTATTGTGTCCTGAAAATAGAGCCTATGAGTATGTATTTCATGTTATCTATGATATTATTTGTGGGAGTATAATTTATCTTATATGGTATGTTGCTTTATTTCTAATGGTTGATTTCTTGTAATGAAGTTCCTTTACGGATGTTGTTGCCTTTTATGCTTCTAATACATTCATTATTATAATGTTACTAGCGAGGGGTACCCGGCGTTGCCCGAGTGTTTGGAGGTGTGTGTGGAAGCTCTGGGGGGTTAAAATAAAAACATGTTTTGGTAGGTAAGTATGAGGATCGAACCCGAACCCTTGAGGCAAATTTGGAAATTGAAGTGTGAAAACCAAAGAGTGCGACGGTTTTAACCATTGGGCCACCGCAAAATGCTAACGGAAACACGTTTGAATTTATTTAATTAATAGGATTTGGCAGGTGCACGTTTTAATGACTTAATGAGGTCAAGTTTTGACTGCGGAGTAGCATTTCATTTAGTGCGGAAATGCTTTTTTCCCCCCAAGACGTTGGGGGTAGGGGGAAACATTATAGGAAAAGGCCTAACCTACATGCGGCGAGCGAAAACTGTTGAATATTTATCTTCCAGAAGTCGAGCAAATTAAAAAGACAGGGGAGCTCCGTTGTTAAATCTGAGATATTACGATTTACATGTGATATAAAAAAATTTAAAAAGTTGTTAGGCGACCGACCGCTTCTCTGAAAAAAGCCTTTCTTGGACATACACAAAAAAAGAACACACAATTTCGCTTTTATATATATAGATGGCTTACAAGTTGCCACAAAGAAGAACAAACAACGGAGAAAATTTCAACATGTATTACATGAAAAACGAAAAGGTTGCAAAGGAAATCTTACAAACGAACAGTGTAGGTACTTAACCGAGCATGCGAGAATCGCTCTGAAATTAGATCCCCGCCTGAGACCCTCAAGCGTAAAGTTTATATTGACGATGGATTAGTCCATTTGAGAGTTGGTTCCCCACAACATATACACTTTGTGTCCTTAGATTCTATTGTCGGCATTGGTTTACCGGATATATTTTCTTAAAGGGCATTAGATACGTACGGTAAGGAGGACGTGCAATCTGCCAATATTCTATGTGAAAGTGATTTTTGTAGAACAGACTGGATTCGATCCCTGCACACCCAGGTCATCGGCCTGTGTCGTTAAGCACTGAACCACCGTTAGCACGCTCTGGAACATTTAGTACGGGGAATAATGCCTGGCATTTTTCTCCTTCAATTTCTACATTTCTCTACTGTTGTCTTTTTTTCTATTTCTGTTTTCTATTTGATGGATTTATTATACTTATTTTATTTAGACATTCTTGGTATAAAATACCACTATGATATGTTATTGCAGAAGGAGCCGATGACAGACACTGACAGTGGACAACAGGCGCCAGGGAAATTTAAAAATCTCGCTCAGTGTATTTAAAATCATTTAATAATCAAGTTAAGTCGCTGAGATGGGGCATATAAACGTTTAGCGAATAAATGCGAAAAGTCTTACAAATGTAATTGGCAGGTTATCTCTCGATAACTTTGTTTACAGTAACTGAGATAAATAGGTTAACTTATTTACAATTTTTGTTGATAGACTCCTTTTGCAGTGAAGGATTGGCAGGTAGAACAACAAATTTTAGCTAGCTTGAGTACTTTCAAAGTAATTGACGATATAATAGAGAAATTCGCAACATCTTCTCCATAAAATTGGCTGTAGAGAAGCGAATATGTCAGTTTTGTATTCTGTTTCTTTAGGAAGGAGCGCTTCCACAAACGAAAGAACAGTTCTCTATCTTAGAAATATCTTATTAGTTTCCTTGTATTTATGTCTTTTTAAACCATTTTCAACTAAACAAGTCTTATAGCCATTTTCAACGTAAGGAGCTGCTATGTTGGCTCTTAGTTGACGGGATTTTAACAGCAAGATGTGTGTTCTAATTAAATTTAAACGTGTGGAGTTTAGAACAGTCAGATAAATATGAAGAGAATATCGCAGTTGAACAGCCCGAGAACAGAAAACATTAGCATAACACAAATCCCGACATTGTTGCGTTTCAGATTGGTCCCGGGGAATTAATTCTAGGATGTTCCATTAAAGTACTTCTTAAACAATATATTTTAGCTATGTGACAGACATAAAAACTTGGTTGATTGTGAAGGAATTGAGATTTTACTGGGGCCCCGGTCTAAAAGTGAGAGACGAGTGACGAATGCAGGAGTCTAAATGTGACAACGATTCAGGTAGAGTATTTCTTCATATATATAAAACGTAAAAGTTTGAAAGAACCAAATATTACAAACAAGACAATTTTAAAAAATGGCGGTCGTTTATTTATTGTTCCACGCATTCACAAATCAGTTCATGTAAGAACTTAGAAGATAAACGTTTTCAGTTCTGATAGTAAGTGCGTTTTTTTTTAATATTTTCTTATTTTCCTTTAAAATTCTTAGTGTTGCATTGCGTCAATATCTGTTGAACAAAAAGAAAATTTACGCTAATATCGCCATTCTGAAAAAAAGTTTCGAAACGAAATTTAATTCCACCAAAAGATTGGCACAAGGCCATAAATAAATAGCTTGCTCAAAACGTAAATTAGGTTATACTAATAAAACAAAATTTTATGACAGAAAAATCGAATGCCATGACAACTGCTCTCCATTTTATAAATTTTATTTTAAATTATTTTAAATCATATATATATATACATATATATATATATCCCACTCTCTCTCTCTCTCTCTCTCTCTTTATATATATATATATATATATATATATATGTTTTATTTTTATTATCGTTTTATCTGTTTGGTTGCATATGTTTCGTATGTTAAACAATGCTTACGATCCAACAGCCTCGTCAGACCTTACAGAAATGTTTTTTTTTTAATATTTGGAAGAAGTGTTTTAGAGGAAATACGATAAGAAAAAAAGGAGAGGGGAGCTTACGAGATAAGAAGCAGGGAGACAAATTACCACTTTGACTATATATATACATATATATATATATGCCACTACTACATCTATGTACCTAGATAACAAAGAAAGTATGTCTAGCATAGTTATATGAGTAGCCGTAAATGCATCCACAGATGCTGTATTAACAGATCTGGAATGAGCAAAATAACAAATTACCAAAGTCTTACATATGACATAAAAATAAAGAAAATGGTGTATACCTCTGAAATATATTTGTGATAAATTTCAAACAAGTAAAATATTTGTTGTTTTCCTAATATTACGTTGTGATTTGGCTTTCAAGCGCACATGATGCGTATTTTATTTTATTCAGATTAAAACAACGTTTCTATATGAACTCTCTCACCCGTGACGGTATTCTCGTGTTGCTTACGCACAGTTCAAACATTTCAAAATACACCCACTGGATAAAACGCGCGGCTATTTTATCTTATTCCTAGTAAAACAATGTTTCTATATAAACTCTCATGTTATTTTCTCGTCGATATATCTCTCTTCCGATGACTTTTTGGTTTAATATCAATATTAAAAACTGCTCGTAAATGAAAACAAGAACAATGACAGAAAATAATTATCATATATTTATTGTGAGGTAAAAAGGATAATGCGCCAAAATTGCACAAATTTATTCAGTGTCTTATTTTGAAAATGAAAAAAAGCAATATTAATAGATAAAATACTGGTTGGAGAATTTACACCTGATTCAAAGAAAGGACCATAATTTTAATTCACGCAAGGAAAATATTACTGGATTACTTCGCGTGAATGTTTTTGTAAAATTTATTTTCATCTAACAGATACGTACATTATATAGTTTATTGCGATTATAATTCTTAAATATTGGAACGAAACTGAAGAAGCACATTTCTCTCGTTCTTCCGTTATCTTTTAAGCTACAGGTTTAATAGTATAATTGTTGTGGTGATATTTACTTATATTTTGAATTGCTAATTCAATTACTTTCATACTTTACTTACTTTTATTACATTAGATTTAAAAAAAAAAAAGACAGTGAACCGAAGCGAGCATGATAGATAACGTAAAAATTAGAGGGTCGCCTTTAACACTCTCTGACGAAAGCGATTTTTTTTAAATGTATCACTTTTTTAGTTAATTCGAAATTGGGACTGACGAATTCGTAAATTACAACATCTCTAATTTGTATTTACAAAAACACTTTGAATCATTATAATGTTCTTAAATCTATTTCGACTAATAAAATCACACATTGTTTTGTGAGATTTAAGATCGGTTCTACAATTCCATTTGCTGCCCCTGCTATGCACTCTATAAATGTCTCAACTAAAAACCAAAAAAAGTTGTATGCTCGCATTAGGGCACGAGTGCCCAGCTTCCTATTTTAGTAGATTTTTACAAGAGCTCTCGATTGAAGGAATTCTCTTCCGGTTGATTGTTTCCTTCATAGCAATATCCTTGATCATTTCAAGACTAAGACTTTCATTAACAGTCTTTTCAATAATTATTCTTGTTGATGTTAACTCCTTATATAAAGTGGATTAATGCCTTGTCTGGAGCAATCTCCATAAAAATTGTAATAACATCATAGTTTCGGCACTAGACACTCTGGAACAACATTTTCATTATCAATAGAATGGCAACACAGTCTCTGTTTCAGAGTGATAATTACCAAACTTATTTATTAATAAATAATTACATACCTTTTACTATTTTTCTTTTCTATTTCGCTTATAAAGGGTTGATATATCGTACTCACAATGATCTTTTTTATTTCGTATTAGCTTGGTTCTTTTACTTCTTACTTTTTCCATTATCTTTCCGCAAGTTCATCATTTTTTTTCTTTCTAACGTGGTAGTTTTAGTCTTGGACTTTTGAAAAAAAGTAAAAAAGAAAAAATACGAGGGGATCGCTTTGAATTATTGCCAGACGCATTTTTACTTAATGTCGACCTTCCATTCCAAATCACATAGCCGGTAAAAATCGAAGGCATTTGCAGAAACAACAAGACAAACATTTCTTGTGCCAGCACCGCCAACCCGGCCGATCTTTTTTCAGTTTATTCCTCTTTTTCTCTCGTGCACAAAATTCACACTTTTTCGCTCTATCTACAATTCCTTTCTCACCATCTTCTCCTTGCTTCCATACAAACACACAAAATGCTCTTCTGCACTCTCATAATCTCTCACTCTTCTATCTTCTCAATCTTTTACGAATTCCTTCTATCTCTCTTTTCTTCCCCTTCCTCCCACTCGTCCCTCGCGCTCACACATGCCTACAAACAAAATATCTCTATTTACCACACAAACACACTCTCTCGCTTGCTCTACCTTTAGCTCTGTCTATTTTTCTCTTATAAAAAATATTTATCGTTTTACATCCCCAGTCAGCTACTCTCTTTTTTGCCTTTACTCTTTCTCTCTCTCTTACAGACACTCACCCACTCACACACACAACCACAGACACACACACAGACACACACACACGCGCGCACACACACACACACGCATACACATCCGCGTTTGCCAGAAGTGCTGAGTCACAACCTGACATCTTGCCAAAACAAAGAACGCATCGCCATGGTCATACACTTTAAATACCGTTGCCCAGAAATGAACTCCGATCATTTCGCTTCCCTGCAAAACGCAGTATTTACTCAGCTTCCATTAGGTGTTTTATTTGTTTGATAGGTTCATTTGAATATAACGCAAAAGGCCAACACATAGTTGAACTTCTTTCCCGCCATCCTACCCTTTTCTCCGTTTCAACGACGCCATCTTTACTTCATAGTAAAACCTCGTCCATTACAAACGTCATACAAAAGGCTCGCATTTTTATTTATTTGTATATCTTTACAAGAATATTTGTCCGCTGTTTGGTTTCGTCCGTTTTCCATTGTTTTTATTGGGCAGAAGATTTACTTGCATTTGTGTATATCTTGTTTTATCGATATTTTTATTAACTTCACTCGTCTATATTTTATAACAATACCGGAAACTGCAGACGAAATCGTTATGAATACAACATCCCAAGCGAATATAAATACGTCATATTCTTTCGGCGTAAAATGAACCCATCAGTTTCCATTCAGATTGTCCACTCGGTAAAAATAAAACAAAGAAAGGGGTAAACATCATATTAGTTCATGTCTATTTAAAAGATAACTTATACACAAAGTGCACAAAAATAGTACCGCTTCCAAAACTATAGTGAAATAAAGATAGCAAACAGTCGAGATCTAGAACAAGTATTGCATACAAAGTGCTGTAGGATAACATTCTGTAACGACTCATGTCATTTTTACGTGGTGGAATTTGAAGATATTTCTATCTCAGAATTCTATATCGGTATTTGTATAAATTAAAATATTATGTTTTAGCATATTGTACGACCGGGAAAAGTCTGGCGGACAGCTTGTATATATATATATATATATATATATATATATATATATATATATATATATATATATATATATATATATATATATATATGTAGGATTATATATATATATATATATATATATATATAAGATTTTGTTATGGTCATATGTTAACGATATTAACAACTTTGAAACGCCTTTCTTCATATTTCCTTTTATATAAATAAAATTTATGCATAAAATTATACATCGTATATTAATTCATGTGATTAAGTAAAGCGATTATATATATATATATATATTCATGTGATTGAGTGAAGTGATTATATATATGTAATCACTTCACTTAATCACATGAATATATATATATAAATATATATATATATATATATATAAATCTATTCCCTTAATCACTTTAATTAATATACGATGTATAATTTTATGCGTAAATTTTCACTATTTATTTCAACAGTGCTTAATACACATGTGGAGCTAGGTAGTAAGTTATGAAAAATATATATATTTATTATGCTACATGTTTTTCATTCTCAAAAAAAATTGTCAAGCTTACTAGCTTATAAGCCTGGCGAATTCTCACGAGAATTAAACGCGGTATATTCTGTGTAGTTCAATTATCATATATATTTTCATAACTTTATATATGTATATTTGCACACACACAGACACATACACACGCACACACATACATGTATATATATATATGATAATATATATATATATATATATATATATATATATATATATAATTATAAAATTCCAACTATGCTTACAAAAAGAGAACCAAAACGAAATCAGAGTTAGTGTACGATCGTTTCGGAAAATATATTCATTTATTTATTTAATATTGACAAATAAAATGCCTCTATTTAAAGTGGTCCCGCGTGAGCGATAAGTCTGTGTAATGTTATGCTCAAAGGTAAGATGAACATATAAGACAATACCTTTAAATATTTTATTTATTCGTCAATATGAAATAAATAAATTGATATCGTTTCCGAAACGATCGTACACTTAATCTAATTTTTTGTTGTTTCTCCTTTTGAAGCTGATTCATAATTTCACAATTATTTATCTTTTCTCTTCTGCATTAATATAGCTCTAGGTAAATACACCCATCGAGTGAATCCTATATCTGCGGTACTTCGAGCACAATGTTTTTAAAACGTTCACACATTAATAGAAACTTTGCTCTTTTAGAACTTGTATCTGTTATTCTCATATATATATATGTGCATATATGTGTGCGTGTATATACACATATATACACATATATATGTGTATATATACACATAAGTATAAGTAGTTGATAAAACATGTAAAAACACTTTGATAAATAGTTAAACACATATTTAATTTTATAAAAGGGAGCACATAATAAATGGATAGTCCTTAATCCGCGGTGTTTCGAAGAATACTTTACTACTCATCACAGGGTAGTATTTAGCAAAATGCGGGATCAGATTTTGCTTGCAAAAGTATTTAATGAAACTAAAAGTAAGTCATAGATCTTACACGGTAAAAAATAGTGAAGCAGAGGGAATAATAAGAAGAAAAAAGTGATTCACTTGAATGGATGGTTTGGTGAAGAGTAAATTATCCAATAAAGGTAAAATCCAAAACTCCAGAAATCCAACAAGGTTTGTTAAATTACCATTTCCACATGTAAAATTCAAGGGAATATCGTAATTGGAAGATGCTCCAAAGTAATCCAAAAAGCCAGAAATCATTAGAAATAATTCACAAATGGGTACAAGGAAAAGGGAATGAAATTCAAATAATATTATTAAAAGAAAAATAAGATGTGCGTAGGAAAAAGAAATGGAAGAAATTTAAACCTCGACTGTCAGGGCTTGGCTAATTAAAACAGATCCCTCACTATATATATATATATATATATATATATATATATATATATATGAATGTATCTATGTGTATATATATATTCCTATTATGTATTTACTTAGTAGGTTAAATATTTTACTGTATTTAGTGTATGTTTAAAATGAAGTTTGCACTATTATGCATGTTATTTATACAATGTCGGTATCAGAAGGGTATTTATTTGCTCCCCCACCGAGAAAATTAGGCACAAGGCCGATTTATAAAGTTAGGAGTGAAGTGAAAATGGGGACAAACTCCCCGGGAGTAGGGGAGCTAGATAGTGACAATTGGTATGAAGGGTTGCCCCTACATTGACGAAGGTCTTATATGTGAGGTTGCCCCCACATATGGTATTTGCTTGACACTTGTTGCCCAAGCCCCGAAGGACCAGGTGCAGGGAAGATATATAGTCTTATAATTCGTCGCATAACAGCAATATCGCTTCCAACATAAGGTTGATGTTTTGAGATTATGTATTAGGGAGTCGTCTTGAAACTCATAGTGTAAGTGTTAGAACCCCTATTTTTTATTATAATTTCAACGTGTATTCACTGTTTATGACGTGTTCTTTACAGTAAATAACTCTCTCGGATAACAACACCGTCCTGTACCATCGAACAGAAGGAAACAATTAAAAATAAATAAATTCGACCTGGCTGTTTTCTGTGCTAGCAAAAGGAATTTTCAGACAATATCTGCTTCTTTTTTTATACTGTTCCATTGATTAGCCCATAGATTAAACAAAAACCCGCTATCTCGATACTAGATTAAATATCACTCGCAGCTACTACATTGCCACACGCCCATCTAGCACGATTCAATTTTCATTCTCTCCTTACGGCGGCCATAGCAAGTCATTTCTTGTCTACGACTCTACATGTCAATCAATCCCGACACACACTTAGCTTCTCTCCTGTCTGTTGCCCTTTTTTCTTTCTTTCTTTTTTTTTAACACAAGCCCACGCACATTTGCTATTTTTATAGTGCTCAAACGGTATCTGCTGCTGATATTTCCATAAGCGCTCATATGCGCTCTGTTACATGCTGACGCAATGGATAAATACGTTGATTAACACGAAATTATAAACTACAGTAGACTGGATATTGGAGGTTAAGTCATTAATAAAATATATACTTGAATTGAATTATTGTTCTCGTTCTTTAAACATTTACCGTTTAAAAGTATTAATTAGTTATGTCAAACGTTGTAACAGACTTAATTATGTTAAGACACGAAGATACGGGAAGGAATGGTGGGAAATGTCATTTCCTGAAAGCACTCTTCTCTATTAATGCTTTCAGTATATTTTCCTTTAGCTACTATGTTGATTGCATATCACGCACGCAAACGCATGCATATGTATGTTTAATAATGGTTACCAATAACCAACAAGAATCCTATACGTTTACATACATTAAAATTGAACCCATGTATTCGTAACCTGAAGGCTTTCTATAACCTTTGCAGATATTGGCGGTTTGAAGTTGCCTCAGAAGCATAGCTGTCATTGGATGTATAGATGCATCGAAAAAGAAACCTATCAACATTCAATGGTGCTTGTAGAACGTTTACTAAGCCGATGCAAGTGATGTCATTAGAGTTAAGAGAGGGGTGCGTCGATTTCAAAGTAGCGACAAGGATGCGAGTAACAAAGTGAAACCCTAACGCCCACTCACAGTCACCGTTGCAATGTTTGCAAATGTGTGTTAAGGAAGATGGCGTATATGTAGAAACATTAATTCACGTGCACAAAAAAGATCCTTGCAGGTTTATTACCATCGTGATATGTTTGGTGTCTGTATGGTTCGGGTACGTTTGTTTTTGCCTTTATTCTGGTAGTTTTTTTTAATTAATAATGCTATAAAAGCGTCTTAGATTCATACATATTTATCATTTTAGTGTTTCGTGTATATATATATATATATATATATATATATATATATATATATATATATGTGTGTGTGTGTGTGTGTGTATTTATATATATATATGTGTGTATATATATATATATATATATATATATATATATATATATATATATATATATATATATATACAGGGTGAGCCGCAAAAAACAAAAGCTAAATGGAGGCCATCTAAAACATATGCTGTAGAACGGAGAAAAAAAAGGCTAATACCTTAGTGTTCTGATGTGATGTTTTGTAATATAATAAACTAATTATGACCAAAGTTTCATTTCATGACGACAAAACAATAAGAAACGGGGTCTAATTAGAGTTGGGGCCCGTTTTTATAGGGCACACACTATATATATATATATATATAATTTATTCATACAAACATTGATTGCTACATATGCATATATATACATATATGCATATATGTATATATATACATATATATATACGCACACACATATATATACATATATATATATATATATATATATATACATTAGAGAGCTTATTCCAAGATGTTAATTTATTTAGAATCAATTAACATATAGTAATGTACATATATCAATAAAAATGGAAGCCAAGTTAATTGACTGAAATATTAACCAACATTATTTATATTTCTGCAATTGAGCATACATATATATATATATATATATATATATATATAAATATATATATATATATATATATATATATATATATATATATAAACTGGTAAAAACCAAAAAAAAAAAAACAACAAGAAAGAAATAACTTCAGATTTGTATTTTTTCGGGTATTGCAATTGTTTAGATATAAACCAGGCAATTTTAAATGTCATATTATTTTTTTTTTAATTTAGAAGAGATTAGTCCAATGGTTTATTTTATTTAAAATCAATTAACCAATGGTAATGTACATATATCAATAAGAATTCAGGCCACAAGAATTGACTCAAATTATAACCAACATGATTTATATTTCTGCAATCGAGCCTATATATATATATATATATATATATATATATATATATATATATATATAGTATATATATATATACTATATATATAGTATATATATATATACTATATATATAGTATATATATATATATATATATATATATATATATATACTATATATATATATACTTGCAAAAACCAAAAACAACAGGAAAGAATAACTTCATATTTGTATTTTTTCAGATATTACAATTGTTTCGACATAAACCAGACCATTGTAAATTTTATATCATTGAACAATTTCGTTTTTACATCTCATCAGATATGTTTGAAAAAAAAAGTGTACGTGTCTTGACACGTTCTCATCCCATAAAAACTCTCTTGGTCAGTGATTACCACCAGCTCGTGTTTTTAAAATGTCCACCATAAAAAGAATAATAATAAAAAAATTCGTGCAGGCAAAACATAATCACTCTTACATCATAATATCAGGCGTGTTGTCCAGATCAAATTTACTCATTTCCTCATATCCTTAAGATCTTCATGTTGTAAGCCAGTTTGATTTTTTTTCTTTCTGTAAAACAAAAAAAAATAATTTTACCACCAAAACAAAAGGAAAAAAAAACAGAATGTTACTGGAAAAAAAGGTAGCGTTCTTCAGGCAAATAAACAAAATAGAATCCAACAGGCAAGAAAAAACAGAATCTAATAAACAAAGCCATGTTTATCAGATTTCTGATATTTATGTGGAGTATTGATACTTTATATTTTTGCATCAATTTTCCACCCCGAATGCTTTTCACAGCATGTTTAATCAATATAACCTCTGATCTTCTTTAGGTGTAAAGGTAGAAAAATTGATTTTTAACTATTCTAGTGGTTAAAGGTTCAAGTCTCAGTTCATGCGATATTAAATATATACAATTCCGAAATACTTAAGAAATCTACCCGATTATTGCTGAAAGAAAGTATGACAAGAATAAAAAAGCATTGGAAATGCAAAAGGATATAGGGATGGTATGCCAAAAAGTATACAAACAAGATAGCTATGAATGACTAGGCACATGGAAATAGAATTGCATCCAAAGTATAGCCCTATAGCTTTTCTCCAATCTTCATTCCGTGCCATCATTACGGTTGTAAAAAGCTATAGGGCTATACTTTGGATTCAATTCTATTTCCATGTACCTAGTCATTCATAGCTATCTTGTTTGTATACTTTTTGGCATACAATCCCTATATCCTTTTGCATTTCCAATGCTTTTTTTATTCTTGTTAATTAGTATTTTTACTTACAGTCTTATTTTTAAACTTACATTCATGATAGTATTGTCTTTTTTAGGAGGCGGATCATTGCCGCCTCCATTAGTAGCAGGTCGCTTCCTGCTAGGTTTTAGGTCTTTGGGTTTTGGGCCTTAGGAGTTGCCTCTTGGTCCTCCATCGGTTCTATATTACATAGAGAGTGCTACCGCCTCTCTGATAAAACAGTTAGAGTATTATAAAGTTCTAAAATGTTCATACCTTCACTATTAAAATTTTCTTGGTTCATTCTTTGGCGTTTTGGCAAAGAGTTGGCAGTTTTTGATATTTATATTTATAATAGTTTGTGCATGAGACAGCTTTTTCCCCCTTGGGATCCCTGTTATACCGTGTTTTTGAGTCAGCACGTGAGGCAGCCTTCTTTTTTTCTGGTTCTTTGTTATAAAGAACTCGTGAGGCAGCTTTTTTGCCTCGGAATCCCTGTTATACCGTGCGTTTGAGTCAGCACGTGAGGCAACCTTCTTTTTTCTGGTTCTTTGTTATAAAGAGCACGTGAGGCAGCTTTTTCCCCTCGGAATCCCTGTTATACCGTGCTTTTGAGTCAGCACGTGAGGCAGCCTTCTTTTTTCTGGTTCTTTGTTATAAAGAGCACGTGAGACAGCCTTCTTTTTTCTGGTTCTTTGTTATAAAGAGCACGTGAGGCAGTTTTTTCCCCTCGGGATCCCTGTTATACCGTGCTTTTGAGTCAGCACGTGAGGCAGCCTTCTTTGCCTCAGGATTTGCATGATACTTAATTTTTATTATTTCAGCATGTTTCTGATAGTATTCTTTTTGCTCAGATAATACCTTGACTTTGTTTTTTTCATAGTCTATATTTCTCTGAGCTTTTTTACTACGTGCTGACTTTGGAATTTTTTATTAAATGTAAACATATAACACTTATGTATATCTTACTATAATAACACTTATCTTATAGCAAGACAACTCTCGTAGAATTGAGATACTACCCCGTCACCAATAGTTAAAGTGTGGAACGGTATATACACCAATAGTGTAGTTGTTATCTTTATATGAAGTCCTAATCAGTGACAGTGTGAGGTTACTTGGTTAATTTATTGTAGTTTACTTTAGAAAACTTACTTGTTTTTATTAGTAGATTGTGTATAGTAGCCACAATATCTAGTTATTTTTGTGGCTAGGGCTTGGATTTTGATTCTTTTTGGTCAGCTTCCAGTGAGTTCTTAGAAGATGCCTTTCTTGCAGTTTCTTTTGCGGTTAATTTAACTTATTTCCTTTGGCGTTTGGTAAGTTCTTAGAAGAACTGGTCTGATCTACTTTTCTTAGCGAGCGAAGAGATTCAGCTGCATTTAACAATGGTTGCTATAGTGTATTTTTGCGCATGCGTGAGAATTTCAAGTTTCCTCCTTATTTTTCAATAGTTTGACAGTAGTCATGTGTTTTTCTGCCAAGAGCGACAGACGTCAGTGTTAGCCGTGATCTTCTAGAGGTTAGGACCCCACGTTGTGGCCGTGCTAATCTAGGTTCGAATCCTGGTCACAGCATTGACATTTTGTACATATTTTACAGTCCAAAATCTGAAGAATTATTTGTTTTTATAACATTGTTTTTTGACGTCGTACTTGCTGATACGTTACTCTTATAACAATTTTGATCAACTGAGATAAAGATTCCGTGGTTTCATTAACTCTGGTGGGTTACTGTTTAAAGAAAAAACCTTAACGTTCACCTCAAACATTCAGCGTCCAAGTAATATAGGCCACTGGCAAACTGGAACGTCTGTGAGCATCCGGTGTATTATTTGGAGCTGTCCCTTTTGAGAGAAGTTCCGTGTTCGAAGTGGTCTGTCTACATTGGGTATATAGTGTTTAAAACTTGTTATTGCACGTAATCTTATTTAATTATGGAGTTAGCTAAAAAGCGATGGGTCACTGCACTTCTCCGTGTAAAGAGCAGTCGAGTGATGCCTGAACTGCTGTCAGAGACCGTTCGTACACCGAGATACATCGTCTCAAAAGAAAGAAGAAAGCAGAAGAAGAAAGAAGAAAGAAGAACAAGCGGCCATTTTTGTACCCTTTTTTTTGCTCTCTTTTGACATTTTAACCGACGTTCTGACACTCGCTGGATTCGTAAGACGCTTCTCTGTAAGAATATGTGCTTTTTGAAACTTATAAGTTGATTTTAGTTGAAATTTGGATAGTTTTGTTTTGTAGGCGTATATAGGCGTGTACGGGCCATCCCTATATAGAGAGTGCGACCGCCTCTCTGATAATACTTTTTCGTTCCGTTAGAAATGGTTTTGAGTTAGACGGGATACTTCTACAGCTCGACAAGATACACCTAAAGAGGAGCGGAGTCTACATCGACGGAAACGTTAAGAGAATTAGATAAAAACAGTACTTTTAATACCCAACATAACACAAAATATATTTATATTAATAAGAATGGGCTTAACTTGAGGAATTATTTTCAAAGTATTTTGCTATTAGTGACTGAAGTCAATTGCAATCAAAGTTCTGTTCTCGAAATATATGGGTCTGTGATGGTAAGGTTGGAGTTTGTGTTAAGGTTATTCAATCGAAAGTATTTGTAAGTGAACGTCTTCATGCGGTTAAACTCGCATCGGATATCACGCACCGGCTCTTTCGAGTGAACTCATCGGGGGGTTTTAGTGTTCACACATCAACTACTGAAATATAAACAAATGTCAAACGCAGGCTGCTAAAGGCCGTTCGTAAATTGATTGGCGAAAACCATATTTCTCGCTTTTGACTATCGACGGGGAAGCTGAATATTGAATGGACATAATGTAGGCACAAGGCCAAATGCGGGCGAGAGGCGAACGCAGACGACAAGAAAAGACCGTAATGAGATACGTCCATGATGCGGGTCGTTCAGCGATAAGCGCATTATTTAAATTAAAGTATGATAGATATAGAAATGATTGTAAATAATCCGTTGATGTCCTCAGATGGGGAAACATATTTTATATGCAATTTACTTGAAGTTGCTATATTTCATACTAATACTGAGCTCTATTAATGTCTTAAGAACCGGTAACCTTAATACTAAAAAATGGTCCCTTTGCAAAACATTACAAACAAAAACCCGTCTACCTACAACCATTGCCTTGAGTTTCACTTTATCTCGCTCTGATTATAACTGGACAAAAATTTCACAAGCAAAGTTTGATATCTAGAAATGCTGGCCAGCGAAACATATATTTGCGGAGTTATTACCAAGTTGATAGCAACATAGTCGTTTACAAGTAAAATACAAACAACTATTTCTGTAGGGCCGTTCGCTTAAATAATCGAATTTTGATCAATTTCTCCCGCTTACGAAAACTACGTTGTTGTCCACTTCCACTAATGAACAATTATCCTATATTTACCTTACGACCTTGATAAGTGCTGACTTCTTTGAAAAAAATAAATGCATACTTAAAACTAAATTCCCGTTTCAATCATCCATTTATCTCCGTTAGATAAAGTAATTCAGGAACAATCCTTGGTCTGAACAGTTTTTTTTTCTTTAAATGCATTCTATTTAATAAAATAAATATATTGTGCGTCTTCAATTACTAATTTTCTGAACGTAATAAATACATTTAAAAATTTGATGGATTTCAAAATATCGGATATTTTCACAACTTTTTATAAATGAAAAATAGCACATTTACAATAAATATTTAATTGTTGACAATTCAAATAAAGACCATGATAGGCAATCAGAAAGGAAACTATGAAAGTTTTAGTTTAAGCTATTTGACGTTTTCTTTTAATGAAAATCGCTCTTTACAAAGCAAATTGATGTACGGAGCTAAATACTTCTTGAAAGTCTAACAGTTGCCAACAATAAGTGTAAGAAGGGGTATATTTTGACATAGAAAGCAGTACTTCTTCTTTCTTTGTTGGAAACCCTTCTCATGGAGTGTGAGGAGTAAAATACAATATAAAGAATACGAGAGTTCCGTGATGTCCGCAAATAAACACAAAATCACCTTTTTATTTTCTCATATGATTTATCTATAAATAAAGCTTAAAATATTAACGTATCACAGAATAATTATAACTTTGGCCTTACGTCATATATTCAAAGTGGCAACCACGTTTCAAAATATGAATTACAAACAAGCGATTATAAAACATAAATAATAACTGCATCAGCATTATGAATAGCGCGCAGTAATTCTATTGTGATCCAAAAAGTGTTCGTTAAGATTAGAGTGCGTAATCCCCTCTTTTAATATATCTTCGACGGATATGAGAAATGCAGGAAGCAGTTTACGCATCAGAGATAATATTATGTATTTATTGTTAGAGATTATTAAGAGACACAAAAGGGGTAAAAGAAAGCAAGGGAAATAGAGGCATTGAAGCCTCCCCCCAACAGATTACGGCTATCAAACACGTCGAAGATTTTTCTGAGAAATCAATCATATAATCTATGTGTCATATGTATAAGGTTGGTGCAAGAATGACGCCATTTTTATTATATATATATATATATATATATATGTATATATATATACACATATATATACATATATATATATACATATACATATATACATATATATATATATATATATATATATATATATATATATATATATATATATATATATATATATATATATATATATATATATGATTGTTGAGCTGGATTAAATCCGACAATATGAAATAAAATGGGGATGGAAGGACCTGAATACTCAACGTTACGGCCGATTTATGCGGGCTTCTTCAAGAGGGATGGTCAGTATATATATATATATATATATATATATATATATATATATATATATATATATATATCCGTGAGAATGACATTATTTTTACACCAACCTTATATCTCAGTCCTGGTGCAATTCTCTACCTATATAAACGCCAGCTACATCCGACGATGGAATACTGTTACCACATATGAGCAGGAGCTGCTAGAACCAGCTTATCCTGACTTGACAGAGTTCAAAATAGACTTCGTACCTTAGAGGGGGGATGTCCTTTTCTCTTCCCTACAACCTCTTTCCCACAGAAAAGACGTTGCGAGCCTGTCTCTACTATATCGTTATTTTCATGGCAAGTGCTCGACTGAGCTTCAATCTAAGGTCCCCCACCGCCAAACTTTTACGAATAATACTCGTCTAGCCAAAACCTCTGTCAATTATTTCTCCCACTCTTTATCTGTGTCTAAACCTAAACGTAGATGCCATGAAGAAAACTTCTTTCTTAGAATTGCACACCTGTGGAACTCGCTTCCGATTTTCTGCTTTCCAGCTGACTACAATCTGATTGTCTTCAAGTCCAACATAAACAAATTTATGATGAACTGTCCCTCTAAGTAATCCAATTTACTAAATCCCCACTACTTTCTACGCTGTAATCACATTAACTAACGTATACGCATTAACCTTTATCCTCGAGTAGCCTCCGGACCTTGATAATTTGTGATTCCTGTGTAAAAAATAAAATAAAATAAAAAAATAAAAAAGTTCATGATGTGTCATTCACATTGCTGAAAGGGAATACATAACACACGCTCAGTTGTCTCTTAATTCTATTAATACATATTTCCTTTTTTGTTTCTTTTAATCGTGTATTTGAAAATACATTAGCGCAAATGTTTCTATTAGAGGCATAAATTCTTTTTAAAAGAAAATACTGTTAGTTTTACTTATAACTGCACAGAGCCAGCTACATAGCGTTTCACGAGGTAAAAGGCCATTAAAAAAATAAAGATTGACCCTGTTGCATATAAACCGACGGAAAGTATCCCTGATTAATGGAAAATAAGATATCTGGTGTTTGAAATTAAAATCAATTATTTTTTATGCAGTCATGATTATGTTTAAGGGGAAGGAAATTTATTTCCCTACCGTAGTGGAAAGATAGATAAAGAACACTGCAAAAATGTCTTGCCATTTTCGTCATATGTAGCTCAAGGGCATGTTATATTTATGTGAGGCATTATCTTTTTTTTTTACACAGTGATCACCGCTTATCAGGGCCCGGAAGCCACTCAGGGATAAGGGTTATTGCAAGTACATTAAGTTAGTGAGGAGATTTGCTGAAGTGTTTACTTAAGGGGGCGGTTCATTAGGAATTTGTTAACATTGGACTTGAAGAAATCCAAGTTGTAGTCCGGAGGGAAGCAAGCAGACGGAACAGAGTTCCACAGGCGTGCAGTTCTAAGAAAGAAGCTTTGCTCATGGAATCCGCGGTTTGATTTAGACACAGATATAGAGTGGGGAAAATTTTTCACAGTGGATTCAGCTAGACGGGTGTTTTTCGTGAAAGATTGGCGAGGGGGGACCAGACATTGGAGTTCAGATGAGCATCTGCCATGGAAATAACGATTAAACAAGGGCAAGCTCGCAACGTCTCTTCTGTGGGAGAGAGGTTGCAGAGTAGAGAAAAGGGCATCCCCCACTAAGCCACGAAGTCTATTTTGTACCCTGTCAAGGCAGGATAGGCTGTTTTTAGCAGCTCCTGCCCAGATATGGCAACAGTATTCCATCCTTGGACGTACTTGGCTTTTATATAGATAGAGAATTGCATCAGTAATGAGATATCTTCTGGAGCGGTAGAAGGATCCCACCATCTTTCCAGTACATTTGTATTAATTGTATTCTAATTAATACTACGAGCCTGACAGCCGCATCGGTGATGTTGGGCTGAGATGTGATGTGTTTATTTTATGCAAGTAACACGTGTAAAATAGATAACGGAGAAGAAGGAGTCCGGTCTAAAAAAGTGGATGCATATAAACAGTATTCAATTAATCACGTCACTTCCGGTGGAGAATATATTTACTTCTCCTAGGTTGTATTAAGTGACCAGAACAACAGTCAAAAGATGGGAAGAGGACATGTGTACAAGTAACCAAAGCCGACCACGAGGTATTTTTAAACAGTTCGAGTATGTATCCCTCTAAGCTATTCTTTCGAAATCTCTCACTCTCACTCCCCATCTCTCTTTCTCTCTCATATAAATGCATTTGATTGTTGCCTTTCATACATTTCCCAAAAGTATTAGTGTAATTAGTATTATCTGGTTTGCGACTCAATGATTTTGGGAACACAAATGTACTATTATAAATAACAGAAAATCAATAGATAGGGATACTTTTAAAAACGTAATTTTTAAAATCTCAGAAGTCGGAAATGTATTGTTTTTCCTAGGAGTATAAAATTGTTTTATTTTTATCTTAGAAGTCGAAATCGGAGTTTATTTAATCGTATGAGTCGAAATTATAAATATTTGTTTTTAATCTTAGGATTCAAAAACGAATTTTTTAAAATATTATTCTTAGAAGTCGAATTCGATTTCTTTTAATTAAGGAGTCGAAATCGAAATTCCTGGACTGTAAACAATCAGAATCGTAAATTAAAATATTTTTGTAATTCTATCGATCGGTGACTCGATTTTCTTAATGCTTGAAGTTGGAATCAGAATTTTTCAAATGGCATTAGTAGAGAAAGTTTTTTTTTTATCGAATACTATGTACTATACTCATGGTTTTTGGAAGCTATGTATTGGAGCCAGAATTTATTTATAATATGAGGCGGAGTCGGATTTGGAGGGGGTGTTCAGGAATCAAATCGGATTATTGCGATTACTATTGATCAAATTCAGAATTTTTGCCATACTATAAAGCTTCCTCAGCATTTTAGGAATTTCAGGAGACAGTCATCTGCAAATTGTTGGTTACTTTAAAAAAAAGAAAAAAAGATATTCCAGACATCGAAGTTTGGAATTTTAGAACTTTACGAGTCAGGGTCAAATTTTTACTGATCCAGCCATGACGTGCTTTTATTTAGATCGGAATTGTAATAATTTTTTTTTTAAGATGAAGCAAGATTAAATTATAGACAACAAATATAACTAATAAACTTAATTTAGTGATAAAACTAATGTGGTGGAAACTGACTTCAGGGTGGAAGCTGGCATTCAATAAAAGCAAGTAAAATCATTAGATTTGGCTTTACATTTGAACGGATTAAGATGCATTGTAGACACTTTTATGTGTATCGCTACAGGGAGCGAGAGAAAGAAACGCCTACGTAATACTATTGCAACTCTAACCCATAATTTATGTAATTAGTATGAAGTTGTGAAACGACAATACACCTGCGCAGAGAATATTAAAATCGCAAATATTAATTAAAAATAATGCTTTTCTTTTGAATAGTTATGGCGGGGGATCTTAAGATAAAAGTGAGATAAGTACTAAGGAGACAAAGAGGAAGAACAATGTATTATCATCACTTCAAAGAGGCATCACAACTAGTTGAGTTTACAATTAAAAAAAACCTGTGTTAACAACAACTTATGTGTCTAATGGTTTAATAACAATTTCCGGAAGGCTTCGTGAAATACTGCCATCACAACCTCTTTCATCTCCCTAAATTGTCTCATAATAACGGCCTCTGTGGTTTCCCTGAGCTAAGGGAATAATCAAAATTCACAGTGAGCAAGGTATGAACTATAGGAGCAGTAACGAACTGGTTTGATGTCCACCTGTGACAAGGATGGCGTACTGCTGCCCCATTTGGGCTTGAATTGCTAAAAATAGCCTATCCTGCATTGACAAAGTACAAACTAGGTCTTGTGGCTAAGTGGGGGATGCCAGTTTCTCTTCTCTGCAACCTATCTCCCACAGAAGAGATGTTGCAAGCCTGTATTTGCTTTATCGTTATTTCCATGGCGAGTGCTCGTCCGAGCTCAAATCTCTACCCCCAATCGCCAATCTTTCACGAAAAACACCCGTCTAGCTGAAACCACTGTCAATAACTCTTTATTTCTGCCTAAATCAAAACGTAGAATCCATGAACAAAGCTTCTTTCTTAGCAGTGCACGCCAGTGGAACTCTCTTCTGTTTGCCTGTTTCCCACATGACTACAAATTGGATGTCTTTAAGTCCAACATAAACAAATTCCTGATAAACCGCCCCCTTAAGTAAGGCACTTTATCAAATCTCCATTACTAACGATTACTACGATATTATCCCATTGATTACTGTACAGGCAATAACCATTATGCCCGAGTGGCTTCCGGGCCTTGATAAGTGGTGATCCCCATATAAAAAAAGGATAAAGTTGTGGTCTAGTGCATTTTTCTGATTTATATGCTACTGATCCGATCTTAAGAGTGCTGGCCTCTTCTGACAGAATCTATTGCTGAACTCCCTTAAAAGATCAACATAGTATTCTTCGTAAAATGTCTGTCCATTGGAAACCTAGTTCATTTAGATCATGCCCGTGCTGCCAACAAAGTGATCATCACAAATTTCTGTGTGGATTCTGCCTTTTTCGGTTTGGGAGAGCTAGCATGCATTCATTAAGAACTTTTTTGTCTATGAGTCATATGAGTAGATCTATCTTTCATCACAAATCAAATAGCATAAAAAATCGTGGGAACTGAATAGATCCGCTTGGCCATCCCCTGCTCTCATAACAACGTCATTCTTTCTAGTCTTCTCAGATAATCCTTAGGACAAATTTCGTACGAATCTTTCGCATCTTCAGTTCCACGCAAATAATTGCGTGCCAGTTCCCACACTGAGATCAAGCTGTGCAGTTAGTGTCTCTATAGACAGAAGACGTTATTAGCCTTGAAATTCTTGGTTTGGCCAATCAACTCTGGTGTTCTGAATTCCCTACTCCTTCACTACTTCTCTTAATCTCTCACAACCCTCTGCTTCCTTGAATCTCTTATGCCGCTCAAAAACTGCTGTTCGATTCATGGAATACGATCCAAAGGCAACCTAAAACATTCCATAGGTTTCTGTGGCATTTTTCAAGTTTAAAACATAAGTTTATTGCATATTTATTGAGATGACCTCGAGTCCATTGATGATGGTTGTGATGTTATGACAAGCTTCTGGGATTGACTTTTACTCCTGATCTGAAATAGAAGACGTACATCAAGTCTGTTGGCAAGGTCGCTGGAAAAATGGTAGGCCCCGCTACGGCTCCAGAAGATATCTCACTCTGATGCAATTCTCTACTTATATAAAAGCCAAGTACGTCCAAGGATGGAATACTATTGCCACATCTGGGAGGCGCTGCTAAAACACACTATCCTGCCTTGACAGAGTACAAAATAGACTTCGTGGCTTAGTGGGATGCCCTTTTCTCTTCCCTACAACCTCTCTCCCACAGAAGAAACGTTGCGACCCTGTCTTGATGTTATTACTTCCGTGCTAAGTGCGCGTCTGATCTCCAATCTCTGGTACCCTCCTCGCCAATCTTTCACGAAAAACACCCGTCTAGCTGAAACTACTGTCAATAATTGTCCCCACTCTATATATCTTCCTAAATCAAAACGTAGATTCCATGAACAAAGCTTCTTTCTTAGCAGTGCACGCTTGTGGAACTCTGTTCCATTTCCCTCTTTACCACATGACTGCAACTTGGATGTCTTTAAGTCCAACATAAACAAATTCCTGATAAACCGCCTCCTTAAGTAAGGCACTTTATCAAATCTCCATTAGTAACGATTACTACGATATTATCCCATCGATTACTGTGCACGCAATAATCCTTATCCCCGAGTTACTTCCTGGCCTTGATAAGTGGTGACTACCATTTAAAAAAATATCCTCCTTCTAAATACCATAACGCCCAGTTTGCATTCTTTTTAATTCACTAGCTGTAACAATTAAGATATAGTAGGGTGTATTCCTATCCCTACTGTAGCTGTTCATTTAAATGTGAAGTCATAAAAAGTTACCATTAACCCCATAGGATCTTTAGCAATAATATACTGAATTTTCAAGAGGCTATAATAATTTCAATACCAGTAAAAACAGTCTGTACATATATTGAAAGCACATTGTTGCTGCGAATATCGTGACAATTCTGACAGCTTCTTTCAAAACCTGAAATTAAAACAAATAATTGTGAAGTAACGATAGTGTTATGTAAGAAAAATATACATGTAATCAATTACACTCCTTTAAAATAGTGTTTCATACAAACACACCCAAACTTTTGCACTAATTTGCTACAATAATATTCACGTTTTTGCAACATGTTTTTTTTTACATGGAACTTGCTCCAGACATAGCGTGAACCCGCTGGACATATGACGAAGCTAACAAGAACAAATGATG
Source organism: Euprymna scolopes (assembly GCF_053919585.1). NCBI lineage: Eukaryota > Metazoa > Mollusca > Cephalopoda > Sepiida > Sepiolidae > Euprymna > Euprymna scolopes. Next base: position 2,462,819 of record NC_136516.1, read on the forward strand.
ATTAGCACAAAATAGATATCTAGTTGCGTTTATTAAAACAAAAAAGCAAGGCGATACGCAGGAAGAAAACAATAAGTGTAAAGAAATGCTATTTTTGTACATCTGAAAAACACGTACCTTTTAAGTTTATGTGTTTATGTGTGCCCGTGAATAACCATAAGTGGCGCTATATGCCAATTTCAGGAAACCAACAACGGCGCTATATCAAACTGTCGCATAACATACTTAACTCCGAAAGCAAGACTTGGATTTGACCTGTTTGTCTTTAATATAGAACATCCCATCCATCGTTAAACTTAGAGGATTATGTGGAAAATATTTTAAATATCTGGTTTCGTTTCAGTATGTCACATATTCCTTTACTTTGTTAAGCTATCAAAGTGATTGAGAGATGTTCCACCAATTGTAGTTTGTTACAATGCCATATGATCATGTGTTATAACTATACGTTTATTTTATTTCATCACCCGTTTCCGGTAGTGAGAGTACTTTTCAATATAAAAACCGGATCACTGTGTTACACTCAATATGATCTGCTTCATATTTAGCTTAGTTCACACATTTTAAATCGGAAACAACTATTGCCTCATTAAGTTTACTGATTGAAATCATGGCAAATAACACATATCATCGTGCATCTTCCTGCTCAACTCCCTACATATTATCCTTACACTTAATGTCCTTGATAATAACCCCCTACATCAAAGTTCCACTATGCCATGTTTGAGATGAAAATATAATAAAAAATATTTTTTTTAAATTTGCGTCACCCCGTTATCCTTAAGCATACCACGCTTATGTTTAATATATATATATATATATATATATATATATATATATATATATATATATATATATATATATATATATATATATATATATATATATATATATTCAGGTTTTAATCTGATCCACAATTTTCTCCGTTAAACGCGCGCATTTTATTGAAGCATTTTCAGAAAACCTATTTTTCTTGTTATATCTCGTTCTTTTTTTTTTATCCTATTCCCGCTCGGATGAAATTGAAGTCGCTCGCGAGAAGTTAATTGCGTATTTCAATAAAGGTCTCTCCTTAAAAGAGGAGGAAAAAATGGCGACTTTTTGCCACTACGAACATTAAATCGAACATGGCCGGCGGATTATATTTCAGATGGTACAATTTCTTCCTGCTATGTTCAATCATTTTTGTTGTTTTTTTTATTCCAATTAATTTGTCTAATAAATTAGTAATTTAAGCTGAAATAGCTCGAGCATTTATGAACTTTTATCGCCGTGGCTTTATTTTAACGCCATTTTCTTTGCTTTATGTTAAATATACTTTTATTGCAGTGTTTCTTCTTTTCACAGAATTCTATTAATGGTCTGCGGATGAAAATCGATAATATTTGTAACTGCCGAATGTAAACAATGAACTACATATACTGATGGGCATTATTTGGAAAATGACAGAAGAAAAGAGGCAGGTAGTATCTAACTTTGATCACTCCCATCTATGAACTGAGCTCTAATATATGATTCCTCCATGTAAAACCTTCCCGGCATGCACTTATCTTAGATCAGAGCTTTCATTTTTAGTTGGGTGCATAGTATAACAAGGAGTTTCCATGGACAGAGATTGTACCTCAAAACATGACTATTACGCAACTGTTTACCTATTCGTTAAACATGCCCATCTTCCAATCAACTATCAAACATATAAAACTATCATAAAATGGCATTTACTGTGTTGCATGTTATATGGTTGTTTTTTGTTTTGTTTTGTTTTTTTTGTTTTTTTTTTAGATTTCATGATATTGGAGTTATTTTCCTTAAGCTGACAAAAATTCTCGTGACAATGTTTTTTCTTTTGTTTGCGAAACGTCGTCTTCATCTTGACTATCTAAAACTAGTCGAATCGTATCTGCTAAACTCGTAAACGTAGTTTATGTCAGGAAATGTTTTCGTTGCAATTTCCATTGTGGCTGATGACTTTTTAAACTGTGAATATATGTATAGTAATAATACGAAGTAATTGGCTCTATTGTAATAAACAGGGAATCTGCGTGAATGAAAATATCATATTTGGGAGTATGTTAAGGCAGAGTAGGCATGAACTCCCGTGCTTGAACACACACAAACACAAACGCACACACACACATACACACACACACACACACACACGCACATATATATATATATATATATATATATATATATATATATATAATAGGAGTGGAAAATTAATTCAACTATAAATTGGAAAATATAGAAGATTGAAAGATCATAGCATAAACTTCTCGTTAAAATTAAAGATGTTAAAAAAGCTTAAACCATACAATTCAAAATACTACCTGCTTTGCAACGTAGAGGGGATCGAGATTATAACGGAACCAACCAAATTTAACATCGTCAACTCTAAGCTAGAGATAATTTGCAGTTCCAGGAACAAAAGAAAATTCAAATACGGCAATACAGAAAAAAAACACCACCAGTCTAATATCGATTATTTCTAAGGCGAACCATGCAGTCATTTAACACTCCACCTGCGAGTCCCTGCCCCAAACAAACGGCTAATATCTCCTACCTTTTCCCCTGCTCTCGTCATATAGACTTCAATTTTTAAACGTAAATTATTAATACAATCTGTAAATATAAGTAATATCAGCTTGCAACATCAAACCAACGTAAACTCATTATTCCCCTTGCAAGATTTAACTCACACTACAAATATTTTATTCGTAATATTGCAGATAGTTATTTCTAACCAAATTCTAATCTAAAGCTACGTCTAACATTTCACATCACGTATTAAATAGCACCCTAATAATCAGGTCGCGCATATTATACCCAGCTTTAAAGCCAAATCTTGATAAAAAAAAGTAACTTTAAACCACTCCATCTCCCTCTCCGGGCCTCAACCCTCAAACTGAAAATAAGAATCCTAAGATCTCCTCCCCGTTGCTTCCACCTAAAAAAAACCTCCAAAAATAAAACTGATTCAAACCACTCCATACTATATACTTAAACACATATAAACCACCCCATACTATATACTTAAACATATATAAAATAATGAAATATGAAAAAATACTCCTGAAACATTCAAACCGGGAATATTTATATTAACTAAAACTTTAACGACAATGACAATTGATTCCCATCTCCGGAAAAAATCGCCCTGCCCACACGCATTCTCCCCATGACCCCATACTCTGTCTATACATCAGTACTCTCGTAAACGCCATTATCCCAGTTCTCCACGCACACCTAGTCAATACCATCAGTCCCGCTTCAACCCAGCAATTTCGTCTCTACAACTCACCAAACTCATTCCTTCTCACTGAAAGCTCCAGCTAGCCGACTTTTACCCAGTTCCCCGTTCATTAACCCGGCTTGAAACTGCAACGTCAATCATTTCGCATTCCTCATGCGCCAAAGATGAATAAAGGATCTAATATAATAGCTTTAAACAAAGGAAATACACGACAAACTAGGAAACTCTAACTCCAATCTGGAAATACCGACTACGCTATCTTCATCCTTATTTAGGACTGGAGGATTATGTTATAATTGGTCATATCTCTTGATAAGACGAACTTTCAATTTCAATTTGAACTTGCAAATCTCTCTGACTACCATCTATACTACACTTCATCGAATGCCTATACAGGTAAAATTACCCTCGTACAACACGAGCCTAAATGTAATTTGTTGTTTTTATCTTGCTTGTGCATAAAGAATTTATGCCACTGGCACTACATCCAATAAAATTCCGGATTATAATATGGACATCTGCAAACATTCTCCTGGCCAAGCGTTTTGTACCGAAGGGTATATTATCTCATTCACCGTACTCTCAGATTTCCAGACTAATATATATATATATATATATATATATATATATATATATATATATATATATATATATAAAAGTGAAAGTATCTGTCTGTGTATTTGTCTGTGCGTGTACATTTTTCTACGCAATGACCCTGTCAAATTCCAGTCTACAGACTCGAAATTTGATATAAATGGTATTGAGATATGGGAAAATATTTGTAATCCATTTTCCTTCAGAAATTTGGCTTTTTAGGGATCAAAGTTCAACGATTTGACCTTTGATAACTCTACCAAACTCCTCGGACAATTTTTTATCTAAACACTTGAAATTTTAAATATAGGTTCCTTGGACATAGATCTAACTAAATAACTTAGTTTGAGCCCCAAACAATAAAAGTGAAGGGGTCATAATAGGTATCAATTTTTTTTTAAATTGATCTCTGCGGTCTCTACCAAATTACTCAGATAATTTCTGGTCTAAACATTTGAAATTTCACATAAAGGGTATTCAGAGATAGGGCAAGCTTTTTAATCGGTTTCGGTCGAAAAGTTGAGCTAGCGATATATAAATGGATGTATGTATATTTGCTTGTTTGCCAAAAACTTTCGCCAGAGGCGACGAATTTTCACAAAGTCAGTACCCTATTGACGCTCGACCCTTCAGATGACAAATACCGAAAAACTGGCTAAAAATATTTATTTCTTCACCCTCTACTGGACACTTTTCTACAGGGAGGGGTCGCTTTTTTCGCCGATATTTTCGAAATGAATCCCGTCTTTTCGATTGTCTCGCCTTAATTTAAACCTACCTTACTTCCGTTTTGGCGGTGATCGTAACAGCAAAGACGTCACGTTTTTCCCGTTCTTTTCTGCAGTACGGGTTTTAGCCTGCTTTCCTACTACACACCCCTCCAAACGCCGGGCACCCATGCTAGTACTGTATACAATTTACACCTTTGCCTCATTTTTGGATACATATTCCCTATATCTCTAACTATTCCACCTAATTGACTAAATTTAGTGTGGATATATTTATTATCGATTCATGATTATTGTTAGTAGTAAATTCTTCCCCTATTATCACAACGCGCCATTCGTCCAAACCCTAATTGTTTGTTTTTTCATTTATCCACTTCTATCAACTTTACTCTCCGGTTTTCATACCTCTGCCTTATATTTCACACACACCCATTTACACCTAATAATAAGGCAAACCTAGGAGTATCACTACATATTATCCATCACATGTTATCTTCTGAAAATTATTATTATACTCTTACAAATTCCCACCCATGCCCACCTCATAACTTACCCCTTTAAGTCACATTCGGACCTCCCCTTACCCTACTAAATTAAAATTCTAATACACTCCTCATGCAATCTACATTCTAATCTGCATTAATCTCATCACATCACGATATAGCCATATTCTCCTCATAAATAACGTTATGATAACCGTTAATTTTAATCAATCCTGCTTAGTATATACACTACGGGGGACGTGCAATAAGTAATACCTCTGACCCATTTCCCATAGCAGTAGTGCAACGAAACTTGGCACAGTTATTAGACTTTCTCTACATAGGAATCGCCCAGAATTATGCATTTCACCCATCCTTGATCCTCCAACCACGACGTGACTTCAAAAATCAAGGCTGCATCATCTGGGAAACGATTTACTTTCAAAATCAAATTCATGGCTGCGAAGAGATGAAAGTCAGAGGGTGCAAGGTCAGGAAAATAGGGAGGGTTGGGGAGAATTTCATAACCACACGCCCGTGCTTCTGATCTGGCGACATGCGATTTGTCCTGCATGAGGAGGGTACCTTTGAACCTCTTGGTTTTGATAGCTTCCCTTAATTTCCACAAAGGTGAAGCAGAATAGGCTCCTGTAATTGTCATACCCTTTGCCAGGAAATCTGTCATCACTACTCCGTCCTCCTCCCAGAAGACTGTGAGGATGACCTTGCCAGTGGAGGGCTGCACCCTTGCCTTCTTTGGAGGACGTGAGTCAAAGTGCTTCCACTGCATTGACTGGGCGTTGGTCTCTGGATCATAGTGATGGACCCAGATTTCATCCTGTATACTCAGTTTTTTTAAAAGCTTTGACACATCTTGGCACATCTCAAATTCATCCTCGAGCACTCGACGCGTTCTCGCTTGTGGAATGGTGTGAGCAACCTGGGAATCCATCTGGCAGACACCTTATACATATGCAAATAGCATGAATGATAGTTTCTACAGACCCTGTACTAATCTTGGGTTATTTGGCCAATAGCAATCTACCGATCTTCGAAAATGGCAGCCTCAACTTGACGGACAGATGCCTCATTAATGGCAGAAGGGTGGGGAGCGACCAGATCTGGGATCTGTTTCCATAGACTTCCGGCCATGTTTGAATTTACGATACCAGCGTTTTACAAGGTCATACGATGGGGCATTATCACCATGAGTTTCTTTCATTTCATCAAAAGTCTCCTGTGGTGTGCGTCCTTTCGAATACAAAAACCGGATCACTGATCGACATTCAACAGGCTCCATTTCACACCTGACACAGTTCAAACAACTGTAAAACAGAAACCACAATTAGTTCAGAGCTGTAATTTGCCACTAAACCCGTAGAGATATAAATCATTGCACATGCAATATTTTAGCTAAATCAGACAACTGGAAATGGGTCAGGGGTATTACTTATTGCACGCCCCTCCTATTGCTTTAACTCTTTATCATTACATTACGCCTTAAAACATACACCGTCTCTAAGTCGTGTTGCCCCGGTTTCTGCTGTCGATAAAAAGCGTTTAGGGTTAATCCTCTGCACAGATACTATACACCTTACATACGGATAAATTAGAACCACAACCAACCACCCAATATCTCTCGCTGAATCTTAAATACATAAACGACTTACACTATTTAAAACTATGATAGAAACCCTACCCTCCTTTTAATATAGTACGCTCCTACTTTATCTCAGAATTCAATATAGTTCCCCCTAAAAACATCAATTAATTTATTTTGTTCCTGATCACTACCTCGCTAGACATCACATCCCCATTATGTTACCTAGCATCTTCTCTACTCTTCTGATGAGAAGCATTAGGAGTCGAAATAACTTGGTATAAAGATCCCCCTTTATCCCCTAAATAAATATATGTATATCCTTATTAAATAATGACTCATTCTATATTTTCCAATATATAGTGTTTGTGAATAAATTTACGACTCCTATTGTCTCCTATATATACTCCATGGAGATTCGTTGAGCTTTATATTATTCCCGTTATAGAATTAAATTTACTCTCTTCTTTTATCTATCCTCGTTATATATATATATATATATATATATATATATATATATATATATATAATATATATATGCATATATATATGTGTGTGTGTGTATTTTTTGTAGAAATATATTTTATTATAATATATATCAATCCTTATTTAAGAAGTTCAATGTAATTACGGAGGAATATAGAGGATAAATGACAAAAAGTTATATTCCAAAATTCATGATGTTGACCATCTTATAATTTATTCCTTTAATTCAGTTGACTTATACAATTCTTGACATTATCTGTTTTGTAGCGCAAAATCAATCACTTATGTCTTATATCGATCAGTTTATCTAATGTGCCCTTAATGACTTTGTTTTAAAAAAATTGAATATGGCGTAATGGAAAAGGTATTTTCATCTTCTCTTCCAATTTGCGGATTTTAATCATATCAAATCACATTTCAGTGACGGAATGGTTATTGCTATTTCTTCTGATGTGTTAAGGGCATAAAAGATTTACTGATTGATATAAGAACTGAGTGATTGATTTTGCGCTTCGAAACAGATACTGTCAAGAATTGTATAAATCAACGGAATTAAAGGAATAAATTATAAGACAGTCAACATCACAAATTTTGCAATATAACTTTTTGTCATTTATTCTATATATATATATATATATATATATATATATATATATATATATATATAAAGTAAAAGTGTTCGTGTGTGTGTTTTTCTGTGTGTACAACTTCCTATGATCAAAGAAATATGAAGTGTCTATTATGTGTGTACTCTTCTCCTGGCCAAGAAATAGTAATGCCCATTGTAGGATACTTCTGTCAAAGGAGACAGTATTTATTTGCTTCCCCACTGAGCAAATTAGGCACAAGGCCGTTTTTTAATGTGGAGAGAGGGAGGGGGAGGGAAAGGGGGATCCTGCTCCCGAGAGGTGGGAAATGGGAGCTGGATAGTAACTGTGGTCGTAGGGTGATCCCTACCTTGACCAAGTTCAGATATGTGGGGTTAGCCCCACATATGGTCTTTGCTAGTCATAGCTAGTCTTTGCTTGCAGCACCTGTCGGAACAGATCGTATTTATTTGCTCCCCCACCGAGCAAATTAGGCACAAGGCCGATTTTTAATGTGAGGAGTGAAGGGAGGGGGAAGGGAAAAAGGGGACCAGCTCTCGAGAGGTGGGAAATGGGAGCTGGTTAATGGTCAGGCATGTGGGGTTGCCCCCACATCTGGTCTTTGCTAGTCATAGCTTGCAGTATCTGCCGGAACAGATGGTATTTATTTGCTCCCCCACCGAGCAAATTAGGCACAAGGCCGATTTTTAATGTGGGGAGTGAAGGGGAAATGGCGACCAACTCCCCGGGGAGTAGGGGAGCTGGATAGTGACAATTGGTATGAAGGGTTGCCCCTACATTGACCAAGGTCTTATATGTGGGGTCGCCCCCACATATGGTCTTTGCTTGCAGTATCTGCCGGAACAGATGGTGTTTATTTGCTCCCCCACTGAGCAAATTAGGCACAAGGCCGTTTTTAATGTGAGGTTTAAACCAGCTCCCCTAAAAGTAGGCAAAAAGGGGTCACTCTGGTTACCAAAAATAATAATTGTCCCAGTATAGAGGGTTTCCCCTCCATTGACTGGTACAAATTATCTTAAGTGCAGTATCTGCCGGAACAGATACTACACTTTGATCCCGGCCAAAAGGCCGGGTCGATCCTTCTGTCGAAGGGGGCATTTATTTTTTTTACGTAAATTCTAGATATAGCATTCTTCACATCACATACACATCGACTGAGTTATGGTTATTAGCATATCACATTAAATTAAATCCTTTTAAATAATTAGCTCGATTATATTACTTATTCGACATAATAGCCTCGTTAATACTGTACTATTTAAAAATATAATTTAAAATGTAATTATTTAGTTTATTTTCATTTCAATTTATTTTTATTTTACTTGAATTTACTAATTATTATCGTAAATCTGAAACCTTTTATTTTTCAAAGCTGAAAACCAAGGGAAATAACTGTGATAGTTTAATTATTTGAGCACATTATTGAATATTTTTTATAATAGATTAGTTTTCATTTCGAAATATTCTTCTAAGTTGAATTATTATTTTTTTATTTTTAATTCGGAGGGTTTTTTTTTCGTTTATTCTTAATTTTTAAGTAGCCTTTTGGTACTCATGCAGAGAGTGAATTAAGAGGGCACCCGGCTATCTCCGGAACATGACGCCAACAGCCGGAGTAAACCGAGCGTCGCTGAGGAAATTAAGCCGAGCGTCGTCGACGAAAGCTTAACAAGAAAAGAAAACCTACCCTAAATTTTAAATTTTATTAACTGTAAAAAAAAATTATATAAGAATATTTTTTGTTTTGTTTTGTTCTTGCTATATATATATATATATATATATATATATATATATATATATATATATATATATATATATATATATATATATATATATTGTACGCATGAAGAGAGTGAATCGTGCTGAAATAATAACGTTATTATTTTAAAAAAAGCCATTCTTAACATGAGGAGGGGAGTGTGTTTTGTGCCTATTCTGTGATTTAACCTTACAGTTGAATAAAAAACATATCATAAAACATTAATTAAACGGGGGCATACGATAAAAAAAAAATAGCGCGGATTACTCTCTGCATTAGCACCATATATTTTTTAGATAAATAATGTTAAAGGGTTTTTTTAGTCAATGTCAAGTTTTTTTCCAACTCAAAAAAATTCAAAATTACTTTTATAGGCTTTCGGTGTTTTTTTTTCTTTTGTTTTTTTTACAAAGTGGTCACGGCCCGGAAGCCACTCGGGGATAATGGTTATTGCGTGTACAGTACGTTAATGTTGACATTTGATAATGTGTCTACTTAAGGGGGCGGTTCATCAGGAATTTGTTTATGTTGGACTTGAAGACATCCAAGTTGTAGTAAGGTGAGAAACAGGCAGACGGAACAGAGCTCCTCAAGCGTGCAGTTCTAAGAAAGAAGCTTTGTTCATGGAATCTACGTTTTGGTTTTGGCACAGCTAAAGAGTGGGCGAAAATTTTTGATAGTGGTTTCAGCTAGACAGGTGTTTTTTCGTGAAAGATCTGTAAAGGGAAACCAGGTAATTGATCTCAGACGAGCACTTGCCATGGAAATAACGATAAAACAAAGGCTCGAAACGTCTCTCCTGCGGTGCTGAAAACGAATATCGCATTTAAATTATGGATATGATATGAAGAAATTACTTTTTCAACAAGTGGGGATCACTCTCCTATATAAGTTTAACGTAAAATAAGCACCCACTTTCTGGCCACTTAATAATGTCTTCATATCATAAAACAAGTTTAACTGTGATTTTCGTTTTTAGCACCCCCGAAAACCGGCGCTGTTTTTTTTTTTTTTGTTAAGTAAGATATTCGTTCATTTTTTTTATAAGTAAGGACACTAATAATGCCGTCAGAAAGCTTACATAGGCGTTTTTTTTTTAGGTGGGGATTCAATTATAGAACTTGTATAGTTTTACAGGTCCTTCATAAGTAACTTGCCGACATTAACCATTACGCCATTAAAGCAGAATCATTTAATATCTCACATAAATTCTGTTTACATCACAGCCCCCTAATGTGGACATAATTTTTGTGAAATATTTTACTGCTAAAGCGCTTGTTAACAACTATACAAGTTGTATAATGAAAAACAAAGTGTGTTTTTGTAAACTTACTGACAGTATAATAAGCGTCCTAAATTATGAGATGAAAAAATGAACGAATCTTAGTTAAAAAAAAATAAAACAACGCCGGTTTTTGGAGATGCTTAAAACGAATATCAGTAAAAATTTGTTTTGATATGAAGAAATTACTAGGTGGCCAGAATGTGGGTTCTCATTTTGCGTTAAATTTATATAAGAAAGTCATCCCCCACTTTTTGAAAAAAAAATCTTCATGTCATGAAAACAACTTATCTGTCCCAAAGTTAATGTGATATTCGTTTTCAGCACCACCTAAAATCTTTAAAAATGTTTTTTGAGGAGTGGGAAAGAAACTTGACATTGACCGATTTTTTGTTCGAGAAAAGGTTCAAAGGTCAAATAAACCCTTTTTTTGTAGTTTTTTTTTTTTTGTTTTCAATAAAAATTGAAAAAAATACTATCTTCTGTTTTGGGGGCGTTATTTTTTTATTTTATTTTTTTTATTTTTTTCTCAAGGAAAAATCTGAAAACTAGAAAAATTGAAACAAAACTGGGTGGGATGGATTATTTTTTTTATTTTTCATATTAAAACAGATATTGATGTTGTATTCTCAGACCATTGTTTTATTAATGGTGTGTGTGCGTAAATCGTATTCCGCATTCGCGCTGGAGGTATTTTTGTGTTGCTCGTTCAAACGCACACAATAGCAATTGTGGGTCTAGAATTGGCAAAAAAATGGTACCAATCCGGATGATGTAAAGATCTGGCATGTGGTAGCCTGACACCTCCAGCCACAGCCATCGCTTACGTTTACTTATCCACATGATGCACGAGTTTCCTCCGTGGCAGTAATTTTGTTTTCTTGACAAAAGCCGAGGAATCCAGTTGGTGTTTCCAGCTGTCCAGTTAAGGTTGTAAAATTCATGTTTTTTTGTTTTTGTTCAGAACGTTAAAGTACGAAATGGTGTGTTTTTTTTGTTTTACTAATTTCTTTTCTTTTCTTGCTCTTCCAAATCTTCGTCTGCTGCTCTGAATTTTCAACTCGCGCGAACGTTGAAAACCATCGCGCTACATTGTCATCGGTTGAGCTTTATGTTCGTCAGACGGCTTAATTTTCTCGGCGACGCTACGCTTACTCTGGCCGTTGGCGTCATGTTCCGGAGAAAGCGGGGCGTACGCTAAGTTACGTCTGGATCTTTCTCTGCATGAGTACACAGCTTTTTTTATTTGTTATTGTTGAATTATCGGTGTTTGTTCTCACTGTATTAAGTAGGTTTATGCCGATATAATTCATCGTTCTGTTTATAATTGTTTCATTTTGATAAAAAATAATACAGCCATTGAACTATAAGTGGTTTGTTTTCCATACTCATTGGTAATTGTGCACTGAAGAAATAGCATAATACTTAGTTAAATTCAAATTTTAATATATCGTTTAATTTAAACGCAAAGAAAAGCAATTGGGACGCTGAAAATGTACACAGTGAAAAAATATGTTTTAAAATGCTCTTAAAATAATGCAGCCATTGAACTATAAATGGTTTGTTTGCCATACTTATAGGTAAATGTGCACTGAAAAAATAGCATAATACTTAAAGTTAAATTAAAATTTTTAATTTAAACGCAAAAAAGCAATTGGGACGCGGAAAATATACATAGTAAAACAATATGTTGTACAATGCTCTTATGGTTGTCAATGGGTAGATGTAGATTTATTTGTAAGAAAATTGCGTTAAAATAACTTAAACGTAATACGGAAATGAACGATGTAAAAAAATGCAGAAATAATTAACAATTTTTTATTTGGATAATTGAAACGAAAAAAAAAACAATTGGGACGCTGAAAACGTACACAGTAAAACAGTACGTTGTAACCGGGTTAAAGTTGATTTATTTTTAAGAAAATTGTGACAGTATAGATGTAATACAGAATAGTTGCAAAACATTCCTACTCTTCCCATGTTAAATAACAATTTCTAAATAATAGCGTTAATATTTTAGTGCGCAGGTTAAATTCTGCAAAAGTAGCGATGTATGTTTATTTGTTATGGGTTTATGTTTATATACGCATACGCAACTGGACGTCGTAAACCGGATGTTACGCGTTACAAGGCCATTTGAGTTTTATAATTATATAGATTTAATATAAAATATAAGTTTTTTTTACTATATATGATATCACATACATCACTATGGTATAATTATTACCATGAAGCGGTATTTTTTTAAGTTTACCGACCCCTCGGCATTAACCTTTGAATTGTCGACTTTTATAAGTTTTGGGGGATGCTGAGAACGAATATTGCATATATTTCTTGCGCAAACGAGTAGCTATTTATATTTGAGGGCATTCAGTATCCAAGATAATCACTAACGTTTGGCAAGCAAGATGGCCCCTCATGCATTTCATAAAAAACACCAAAAAGCCGAACAAGACAAAAAACTGACCCCCAGGCCTCCATTCACTTTCTCATGATTGGACAAATAATTATTTTTATGATAAAAAAGACGTTTATTTTCGTTTTTTGACACAAACCGATTTTGTTCATCTGACACCAAAATCTGATAATCAAACCTGCTACAAATTTACCGTTTGCATGGTATGAACTCCTGGACCGTGGGGCTTTTGAAGAAATGTTAGTTTCAATAAAGTGGGGCATCATTTTTCTATGATAATTTAACCTAACATGAGCAACCACACGTTACCTCCCCCCCCAAAAAAAACACATTTTGTTTATATTGAGGCGGGGGATGTCGGCGGCGGTCGGGGGATGTTGGAGCGTTGTTGTAATTGTACTATCTAGAAATGTTTCCTGTGAAGGTGTGTTTTGCAATGAGCATTAATAAAAGACAAGGACAGATGTTTAATAGTATTGGCGTAGACCTGACATCAGACTTCTTCAGTCACGGTATTATCTACGTCTGCATCAGCCGGATAGGAAGTTCAGAAAAACTCTACATTCTGGCTCCAAATCAAAGAAGCAGAAATGTAGTTTACCACGAGGCTCTTCAATGAAAAGTTCTACAAAAGGATATTATGAAAAACTAATCAGATCTGATTGTGGTATGTTTTCAGTATTCAATGTGTTAGATAAGATTTAAGCATAGAGTTGAAATTTACTTCCCTCTTACAACATCCACTTGCTGGAAAGGTTCTCACAAATCAGGTACCTAAGTGTTCAGAAAAGCCCCGTGCTGTGCAGGTATATTTTCTAGTATATATATATATATATATATATATATATATATATATATATATATATATATATATATATACACATATATATATGTAGATTGATGTCGTATTTTTCCCCTTTTATTTATGTTTCATTAAAATCAACAATTGTTCTCAGATACATCTGTTTTCTTCTCTTCTCATATCCATTGAAACTTAATGAACAACGTCTTCATTTCATGTTCGCATTTTGTAGGGCTTCCTCCCAGGCTTTTACGATGGACATCAAACTAACGAGTCATAATTACGATGTCAAATGTTAGCGTACGGTTGAAATGGCGTCGGTAATGCAAATTAGGAGCTGATGTGGAAAGATTCCCGCGGAACTAACAAATCTCGACAGGAATTTTCCAATAATAATAATAATAATAATAATAATAATAATAATAATAATAATAATAATAATAAATGTTTTTTAATCGGGATTTCAAACACAAAGGTGTTACAGTAAGTCAAATGTCAAAATGAAATCCCATAATCATCTTGTAACAGAATGCGATTTCTCCTGATACGAAATGAGCAAAACCATTGTTAGGGTGGATGATTTACGCCGACTTGACAATTAAATTGGATTCAATTCTGTTCGCTTTTATATTTATGAAAAACATATTAATCTTATAAGTAGGTATCATAATATATAGTTCGCTGTACCTTTTCGCATAGAAACAGTTTTCTACTGTATTTTATCAGAAAAACACATTGCATCCGTCAATATTATGTGATTAAAATAAATTTGCACTGAGGATTTAATTTAAGTAGTGTATAACGGTTCTGTTCGAAAAATTAATTGGACATTTCTCTGAAACAAAACAACTTTCTTATGCATTTTATGCTAAAAATGTAGCTGACGTGTTTTGGAAGATTGTTTATTGAGGAAAATTTATAGCGAGATCATAATTAGTTGTATTACATTGTCCTGTAACAGGTTTTAGCCGCAGTCGCAAATTGGACAATTCATAGAAAAGAATCTTATTGTCAGTTTAAAAAAAAAAACAACTACATTTATTTCCTCAGTAAACTACCCATTAATGTTTAGTGTTAGTACATGCAGCTAGCTATGGAATAGTGAGTATACAGAATGAATGTATAAAAGTGCAAGTTACTAATATCTCCTATAAAATAAAATGACTGCAAAAATTCTACTCTAAATATATCGAAACTTTGCAACAACAAACGCCTCATAAAAATTCAATACATCTTGACTAAAAGCCAATATATTATAGCTTTCGAACAAAGTTTTAGACACATTAAGTCGTTATAATGAAATAGCATATTGCACCCGACAAGCAAAATCATCACAATCGCAACGTCTTAAAGGTATGGCGTTCCTACTTTTCTCTCTGACAATTTAGTCCCAACATCGCTACTAATTGTAACCGGGATTATTTCTAGATTTTTCACATATTTTAAGGTTACGCCCATTGTAGGTGCCTCATAGGAATATAGACATGGCATAATCTTTCCGATTTCTGTTTCCATAATAATAACGGCACCCTTAACGATGTCTGAATATTCTGAGTAGCAGAGTGCTGATAATTATCTCATTTCGGAAACTGGTTCTTATAAATAAAAAAAGAGTTACTAAAATTTAAACATGGCTAACAGCGTTAAATCCCATTGCATGCTCATGTCTCTCTGTGTGCATACGATACAAATTGTTCTAATTCCTGATTTAACCAAACTGAGCTACAGCAACGCGTGTCCGGGTATAGCTATTTAAATATAAAATATTAACATTCGAAGAGTAGTCATTAAGAAAAAGCTACAATAAAAATAATCTAAATTTATTGTTATTTTTCATTAAAAAATCGTAGATGTTAATAATAAAAAATGGTGTTTTTGCACTTATATTACCATGCTATTTTTAATATCGTATATATACGTTATTACAGCTGTGCTTGTGTGTGGGGGGTGTCTACGATGCATATCACTCTATCACTTACTTTAACCAAACTGAGCAACAGCAAGGTGTTGCCGGGTACAACTATTTAAACATAAAATAATAAAATTCGAATATAATAATAACAATTATGTTACTGTGCTATTTTTAAAATCGTATTTCTAAGTTATTACAATCGTGTTAGTATGTGCGCGCGTGTGTGGGTGCGACGATGAAATCATTCTAATACTTGATTTAACCAAACTGAGCAACGTGTACAGCTGGATTTTATAAAATTACTAGCGGGGGTACCCGGCGTTACCCGGTGTTGCCCTGGTTTTTAGAGGCGTGTGTGGTTGGGGTGGTGTAAAATTAAAACAAAGCGAAGTCATCAACCTGCTTTAATATTATAAAAAAACAAACAATGTTAAAACTATCCAAAAAATCGTGTAAAAAAAAACAATTTAAAAAATGAATCTGATGCAATACGAACGATCCGGCGGAGCCCATGTGTTTGAAAAATTCCAAAAAAAGTTTAAAGGGGAGAGTCGAATTCGGATCATTGAGGCGAAATCCCCCCCAAAAACGTGATGTATTAACTAAAAGTGAATTAGGTAAAATATCAATTCTGCAGTGAAGTTTGGTTTTGGTTTAGTTTCAGTAGTCGCATCACACTCGAATTCTAAATGAGTGTTTTTGTTTTCTCGAATTCTAAATGGATTTATTTGTTTTGATTCCAATTTAAGTGTAATGCAAGTGAATTCACGATATCGTTGCGATTGAGTTGAAAGTACTAATAAATAAAGATCATAGTTAGATTACACGGTTAGAGTCGTTAAAACCGGAAGTAAAATCCGGTTAGTCTCGCAGATTGCGTCTTACACTAACGAAAAAAAAGCAAAACGAAAACAATATTAACAATAATAGTTGTCGCTATTTTTATTTATATGTTTTTATTTCCATTTTATTATGGAAAGAACAGAAAGCATAAATTAGGGAAAAAAGATTTTTTAAAATGGCATAAGTAACTTTGTACGATTCAAAACTAGTGTGTTACCTTGTAGTGCACCTTGTGAACGCATCCGCTGCGTAGTAAATGGGGAGAGGGGAAAGGAGGAATCTAATAGAGAGAAAAGATGTTGCAACTTTCATGGAATCTAAGCGATTTTGGCAGTGGACTCTAACCGGAAAAATATAGGAGTGTGCCATTGTCGAGGAAATGTAGAGGTAATAGACCTATAGCAAACCTCAGATAATGTGCTACAGGCTGTACGCATTACATTTTCATGTAATGTCATGATTTTTAATCCTGTTAAGGTCAAAGTTGGAGGGAAAAATGAGTTCCTTTTATTCATATAGAGAAGAAGATATGCAGATCTATTTATATGGTTTACAGTATTTATATTTTTTCCAATTAATATAAAGGTGTATAGTGTTTAAAATCTAAAAAAAAAGTTATATTTACGTTGATCTAAATAGTTCCTGTTATGTGATATATTTATTGAGAGTATTTTGCCACTCCATTTAAATCTTAGCCGATTTTTTTTATTTACAATGCAAACCAGTTCATTGCAAAAAATGTAATAGTTAGATTTTATTATGTCTTGACAGTAACGTATTTCTTTAGTAACACAGTGGTGTAATGTTATTACCCTTAAAGCTGTGATCATAGCGTAGTATCTATGTTTATTGTGGCAAGCAGGCCCAGGGGTAAAAACATTATTATTATTATTATTATTATTATTATTATTATTATTATTATTATTATTATTATTATTAATTGATTCGAGCGACGGAGGGTAGCTGGATCAATTATCATGATTAGAAGAATAAAAATTGGGGAAAAATGATTGACATATAGTATCGCAATTTTTTATCGTATTTTTTACGACCGGGCAACCCGCCAGTTAAATATAACTTAGAGATAATAGCACAGTCACAAGTAAAACAAAAAACAATAGTATATACAGTCATTGTTATATAAAATAATAATAATAATAATAATAATAATAATAATAATAATAATAATAATAATAATAATAATAATAATAATAATAATGCACAGTAGTAAATAGCGATATTTACAACTAGAAATGAAATAGGTTTAAGGTTTTCGAAATTCGTACTAGAACTGCCCGCAAGGGTCCATGTTTAGTGGTTAGAGCACTTGAACCATCACTTGTAAAAGTAATATTCTCCTAAAGGTTAAATGTCAGATTCTTAGTGTGGGCGACCGAAAAATACAATTGCGAATTAATTTGAACCTCTATTCAATCAAGGATGACGGAATGAGAGTACACTGTTCTCGTAAATAAAAGGCCTCGTATTTTCGAGTGCGATAAAAACATTTCCGAGTTTGACAAAATACACCCGAAGAAGGTTAGAGGTTATCTTGGCTTAAAATGATTTCACATGCAGTTTAAATAAGCGCAAATTATGCAAACCCGATTCCTCATTTATTAAACTTAAAGCCGCGATAAAATTCAATTTGAAATTAGAACAAAAAGGTTATGATTACATTTAGTAATTCTCCTTATGCATTTTCCGCCCATAAAACTTTGCATTAGATATGATTGTTGATTTTCTGTGGAAATCAACGCTATTGATTTAATTGATCCAGTGTCAATGTGACCGTAATTCAACAAGAATAGATTATCGATATTTCATGATTGAATTAAGCTTCCATGAGAATAAATTTGGTAAAGTGTTAAAAATGCAGGAGGAGGAACTGCGACATTTTGTAATTCAAATGGGCACATGAATAAAGCTAAAAAGTTCAACATGGCAAAGTGTCTTTTATCATGCTTTATAAGAGTCTTGTTTAGATTGGCAATGGGGAACTCGAACCTGGTCTCAGCTGTGCTCCATCACATGACAGTTGACGTTTTATCATATACAGACCGTTGATTAAGAATAATATCTTTATTTCAAATTGGTGAGTGAATATGCTGAAATTCATGTAAAATTTTTGCATTGAAAATTAATTCCTGTGTATCGAATAATATTATAATAGTTTGTTCGCTTTATTTATCATAGTTGGATGTTATCAGTGAATGATGATTTTTTTTTTATTTTTCGTTTTTATAAAGAACATAGCCGTTTGAAATAAAAACACAATTAGCGCCAAGTCTTTTTTTTTATAAATCCGATTCCATTCCGTTTTTTCTTCCGGGTCCATTATGTTTGTATATTTGTGAGATGAGAATGCATACTTATTTTTTTATTATTATTTAGATTATATGAACCATTGTTCTCGTCTTGGGTGTAGTTTTTTCACAACGTTTTGGCCGATGTAACGTCCGGTCGTCTTAATTACATTTGTATACCATATATTCTATTCATTTATTCATGATTGACTGGGTATGTATACTTATATTGTGTTATTCTAGTAAAAGGATGCTTACATATCACTCTTTAATACAACATAATAAATAGTCCAGCAACATAATGCACAGATCGGAAATTATAAACATAATTTTAAAACCTGTTTTCCTCTTTCTTTATTCAATTCCTGTATAGACTCGTCTTGAAACAATGAAAAGACCCAGTAATCTATATAAAAATACGATAGCGTATGCGTTATTTTGTGTTACGTTTACAGCCGTGCTTTTAATTGTTATGAATTTCCATTTCTTGTCATGAATAATTTTACCAAGAATTCTACCTAAGTTTTGGTTTCGGTTTCGATTATAGCTGATAGCACTACAGTCATCAAATTTTAATGAATAATTTTACCAAATATTCCTCATAGGTTGTGGTTTCGGTTTTGATTGTAGCTAATGGCACTCCAATAATCTATTTTTTTCCAAATACTTTTATCAAGAGTTCTTCATAAGTCTTGTTTTCGGTTTCGATTTTAGCTGATGGCACCTTAGTAATTTATGTTTTATGAAGAGTTTTATCAAGAATTTCGATTATAGCTGAAGGAACTAAAAGTATATATATATATATATATATATATATATATATATATATATATATATATATATATATATATATATATATTCAAATGTTTGGGATTTGGTTTCGATTCAAGCGTATTAAGCCAATCATAGATATTTTTTTAAATCATAACTTTATAAGATATGAAATCAATAGAAGATTAATTCTATAATAACATAGATGAAATCTGCAAGAATTATAATATCCTACTTAAGTGTATTTTACGACCTGGCTACGCCGCACATCCCTGCTAGCTTGTATAAATACATTTGCAGGTTTGACAAAATAGCTTCAATAATATAAGAGCTACACCATTTTCACTGAATATCTACAGAATACCAACATCAATATATTAGACATGAACAAATCCCCTGTGGACTTTCCACAGGCCCCGCTAGTAAGTCAATAAAACTGAGAAAAAAAAAGAAGCAAAAGGTAAAACTATCCTTGCAAACCCATAACTTCCGTACATTTTTTCTAATAAAATTCCTTTTGCTTCCCTGGTTCGTTATCGTGAACTCCAGAGAAGAATTTGTAACACGAATAAAACCTCACCTTTTCTACGAGACCTGGACAGGTGGCATTAGATTAATAATCAGGAAGAAGAGAATTAAGATTATTATGCGTTATCTGTAATGTTTACAGCCACCAGATTATTGCTAAACTTGTAGAGCATCGAATGAAAAGCCGTGATTGTTTTGAAAAAGGGAATCGCAGCAGTTATGATGTTTTCACGTGATTTCATAAGATCAGAAAAATAAAAGCAGATTTTGACAACCGCATTAAATCAGATGAACGCAAGATACATCGGTAAATACATTTCTTCCAAATAGGTTTTAAAGTTTTTATCTTTGCAACATGCACTCATTTGCGATTTTGGCAATCTAGCATAGTGTCTTCAAATCGATGAGCACATTTGCGAATGTTCTTCCTCGGACGTTTTAGTTACACGAGTCTTTATGCAAGAAATAAGAATAATATATGCACACACACACACACACACACACATATATAAATATATATATATATATAAATATATATATATATATAAATATATATATATATAGAGAGAGAGAGAGAGAGAGGAAGAGAGAGAGACGGAGAGAAAAAGAGAGCCATTTCCTTAGAAATATATTTTCTTATAATATATATCTAAGAAGCTCAATGTAATTACGGAGCAATATAGTGAACAAATGTCAAAAACTATATTCCAAAATTCCTGATGTTGACCATTTTACAAATTTTTCCTTTAATTCAGTTGACATTTACAATTTTTTACAGTATCTGTTTCGTTGCGCAAAATTAATCACTTAATAATTATATCAATAAGTGAACCTATTATGCGCTTGACTCATCAGAAGAAATAGCAACATTGACGGATTGATTGTTGCTAATTCTTCTGATGAGTTAAGGGCAAAATAGACTGAATGATTGATATATTAATTAAGTGGTTGATTTTGCGCTACGAGACAGATACTGTCAAAAATTGTAAATGTCAACTGAATTAAAGGAAAAAAAGGTAAGATAGTCAACATCATGAATTTTGTAAATATAGTTTTTTGTCATATATTCACTATTTATATATATATATGTATATATATATATGACATATGTTTATATCTAGTACATTTTTGGAATATATATATATATATATATATATATATATATATATATATATATATATATATATATATATATATATATATACTGCCATGGGTGCCCGGCGTTGCCCGGTTGTTTGGAGGTGTGTGCTGAGCAAAATAGAAAAAAAAGGCGTAGTAAGAAGGCAGGCTTGAACCCGTACCGCGAAGAAGGAAAACAACGGGAAAAAACGTGACGTCTTCGGGCTACGACCACAGCCAAACCGGAAGTGATATAGGTTTAAATTAAGACTAGACAATCGAAAAGAGGGAATGTCTTTCGAAAATATCGGCGAAAAAAGCGACAACTCCCTGTAGAAAAGTGCCCAGTTGAGGGTGAGGAAATAAATGTTTTTAGCCAATCTTTCAGTATTTGTCGTCTGAAAGGTCGAGCTTCAAAACGATACTTATCTTTTGAAAATCCACTACCTCTGTCGGAAGTTTTAGGCAGACATGCAAACATACATACATATATTTAAAACCTTGCCCTATCTCTGAATACCCTTTATGTAAAATTTCAAATGTTTAGACCAGAAATAGTCTGAGGAATTTGGTAGAGACCGAAAAGATCAACTTTTTAAATATATATATATATATATATATATATATATATATATATATATATATATATATACCCATTTATCATAAATTAGTAATTTTAATTCTATGGTGTGAAATGGTTGAGTTTCCAATCTAGAATATTTATTATATGCAAGACAAAAGAATACAATTCAAAAAGTATATCTACTTGACCTATAGATTGTCAATGTCTCCCCATCTCCTATATATTTCAAGTCTCCGCTAATCGAGCCAGTGATGTTTCGTGTTGCGGGGTTCGAATCGTTCGACTGGTGTAAATCGCGACACCCTTCACTGAAAATTCCCGAAAGGATGAAACACTAGTCTCTGTAGGTATTTAATTATTTAAATAGATAAAAAAAATATGACAGCCCCTTTAGGAAATTCGTTTCTTATCGTTGAGCCCTTTCAGTTGAATTAAACTCGGTAAATTTAGCTCTTATGCATAGATCATCGTATAACGATTTCATCACTGTTGGACTGACGTAAATGAACATTTAAAATTAAAATGTTTAAATTCAACGTTATTTCACGCGGTTAATGGTAGCCGAATTGATACAGTCACCGCTAATCGAGCCAGAAATGTCTCGTCTTGCGGGGTTCGAATCGTAAGACTTGTGTTAATCGTGACACCCTGAACTGAAGATTCCCGGAAGGGTGTAGGCATTTAATTATTATAGTAAAAACATATATATATATATATATATATATATATATATATATGTATATGAAAATAAATCCTATATATATATATATATATATATATATATATATATACACATGTATATGAAAATAATCATATATATATATATATATATATATATATATATATATATATATATATATTAAATTACCCAGAATATATCGCGTTTCATCCTCGTGTGATCGTTTCAAGTTAGTTCATAGAATCGATAATATATCGTGTTTTCCATGTTTTTTGCAGTGGTACTGTACTTAAAAATCAGGTTGTTTTTAATTTAAATAAGCGTTTATTGTATCCAATTGGCTGGCATGTATCAAACGAGGTGTACCTGATTTTTGATGCATGTTTTTCTTGGTCATTTTTGGGTGCGTGTCTAATTTATTTGTATTACAAACTAACCCGATTTCAACATGCGATATTTTCGCTTGCATTTGATTGAGCTTACTAGTGTATTAATTAAGTAGCAAGACCAGTTAAGCGGCCCGTAAAATAAAATTAAACTACGGTGTTTGTTTGTGGCCAAACCCGAACGTTAATATTATGGACGGCGTTCGGAATAGCCACCTTAACTCCCTCATGATGATAACGGTTTTCGGATTAGACACCCGATTTTATAAGGTGAGCGGGTTATCAAAGTATTTTCTAAAAAATTAACCTTGATATTTGTGGTAAGCATACTCACTCGCAAAAACTATAAACCGAGAGTAGTAATTTTATTTACCGCACGTGCGTACGAATCTGGTTGTCAAGTATGCATGTCTTTATATCTCGAAAACTCCTTGTCTCCGCCAAAGTTTAAAAAGATGTCTAGATGCCTGCTAGTTTATATCTATCTATCTCTATTTCTCTCTCTCTCTCTCTCTCTCTATATATATATATATATATATATATATATATATATATATATATATATATATATATATATAGTTAGTTATAAAATATATATGGCGATTAAGCTACACTGAATATTTCGCGTTTCATCCAGTCTAGGATTCTTCAGTCTTATGCGCATAAGCCTGAAGAGTCCTAGAGTGGATGAAACGAGGAATATTCAGTGTAGTTCAATCGCAATATATATTTTATAACTTACTAACTAGCTCTACTTACGTATTGAGCACTATTGAAGTAAATACCTAAAGTTTACGCATAAATCTCTACTTTCGTAGAGTAATTTTATGTGAGTAAATGAAGTAGTTATATATATATATATATATATATAATTATTTTTTACTATAATAATTAATTAAATACCTACAGGAACTAGTGTTTCATCCTTTCGGGAATCTTCAGTGTATGGTGTCTAGATTAACGCCGGTCGAACGATTCGATCTCGGCAACACGAGATATCTCTGGCTCGATTAGCAAAGACCGTATCCATTCGACTAGCATTAACCGCGTGAAATAACGTTGAATTTCAACATTGTAATTGTAAATGTTTTTGGGTTCAGTCAGACAGTGATCTAATGGTTTACGGTGATCTATGCATAAGAGCTTAATTGACCCACTTTAATCCAACTGAAAGTGCTAAACGATAAGAAACGAATATATATATATATATATACATATATATATATGTATATATATATATATATATATATATATAAATATATATAATTCACAGATTTTTAAACTGTGTTTAATTCCGTCTATTTGCTCGATTCCAGTCGCGTCCGTATCATTTAGTTTTCTTTTTGGCTTCAGTTCGATCCTGATTTTTTTATTTGTCTAAATCGAAACAGAAATATACATCAAACTGAAGTATTCTTACATTTGAAATGCGCATTAAATTTGCAGATTATTTTTTCGTTTAGTTTGTATTTTTTGTTGGAATTAATAAACCGAGCTGTGTTATCTGATCGTGCGTATAAAGCGTTCTCTATTCGATCGATAAAATCTTTGTTTATTCACGTTTGTTTATTCAAAAGCAAGACTTTATGACAAGTTTGCTTTATCAAAGCGACAATACTTCAAAAGTCGAATAAGGCATTTTACAGTTTATAAATTATCTACACATAAAACACAACTAATAACATCCTTTGATACAAGTCCAATGATCAATTAAATGTCATGATCTTTTCCTCTATTTCCCATTACTCTTTCAATATATATATATATATATATATATATATATATATATATATATATATATATATATATATGTGTGTGTGTGTGTGTGTGTGTGTGTGTGTTTATATGTATATATATATACCCACATATACATATGTGTGTGTGTATATATATATATATATATATATATTATTATTATTATTATTATTATTATTATTATTATTATTATTACGTTGTATCTGTTTTAGTTCACATGCTTCTGGTACCGGATCGTCTTCTGTTCAACTCTGCCGAATTGCTGGATCGTGAATACGATCCCGTAACAGAATCATGTGTAACTAAAACAGATAAAACGCTAATAACATATACATTTGCTCTACAATATTATGTAACACCTTCTACACGTTTTTACTAAATGCCAGTTTTGCTTAATATATATATATATATATATATATATATACACACATATATATATATATATATATATATATATATATATATATATATGGTAAAACTGGTAATTAGTAAAAACTTGATGAAACGGTAATAAAAAATAAAACATATATATATATATATATATGTATATGGGGACTGTTTATAATACATTATTGGTTATATATGCGCATACATGTATCAGTGGAGTCCCAATTCAGGAACACCTCTTCATCAGGCCCCCAAAATCGCCATTGAAATCGGTGTCACGACCACATTTTTAATTGACGTAAACACTAGGCTACTTCAAATAAAAGTACAAATATGAACATGTAAAATTTTAGAGCAATACAAGGCAGGTCAAATGAGGTATAGCATAAAGGGAACCAGAGCAGCGGAACAGGGATTCAAAGGCGAGCAATTCTAGGATTTATGGAATCTTCGTGTAGATTTATGCACAAATTTCGTGGAAATTCCGGAAGTACCTTTTACTCGCACAGTTTGATAGGTTCCGTCGAAAACAATTCTAACTTATTTTACTCTGATGGCATGATTTTGACGTAGGTTACATTCACAGAAAAAAAAAAAAAAAAGTAGGTTGCGATTATTCTCTTTTCCCGCCAGGTGATTAATTTCTATTACCGTACAACAACTTGCATTACTGTCTAAAACAACTATTGTTATTTTTATGCCACGTGTCTCCGATGTATTACAAGATAAGCGAGATTCATAAAAAAACAAACTATAATAACATATCATTATCTTTTTAATTTGTTTTTTAGTACGAAACACAGCGGCGTCATTCATAATCGATTGAAAATAAATGCTATTATCAACAATCAAGTGTCACATCTGACTTTTTCTTGAACGTACAAAGAAGCATAGATCGATTTTAAAACGGATAAGATAGAAAATCTAAACTGCGTTCGCCTTAACGACGCGATGTTGTAATGATAATAACCCGACATAATTAAATGATTATCTTCTTTGTGCCTAAAGGCGCTGCCTGAAGTGTCTGATTCAAAGCTAAATAAACGGTTTATCGTTTTTGTCCGAGATCTGAATTGATATTTAATTTAATTTACGAAGATATTTGGAATCATATTTGAAAGAAGAAAATTCAACGGGTATTATTCAAGGGCGACCATTCTATCAGTGCGTTTAGCGAGAAACATGATTTGCGAGTTAAGGATAACAAACCTTAAGAGAGATTAGAAGACGGAAAAAAATGATGTTGCTCACAATAGTATCTCCTTTCGATTCGTATCCGAGTTTTCTCCCTTGAATTTATTCACGTTAGATAGAGCGCCATTATACGCCAGTGGCTAAATTATCGTTTTACCCGATTAACTTAGAGCATATCTTCATAAATATAAAGGTTTTGGTATTAATCATTTTAGCCAGTACTGAGTGGAACGCAATATTTGTCGCTCTCGAATATACGACAAGATTCAATTTGTTTCATGAAACCCAGCTTTCTTTTTTTTGTTGCGGGATATCTACTGGTTTGTCAGCAGTGTACAAATCCCAAGAGCGATAGCAGTCATCTATTATGTCTGAAAGTGGCACACTGTTCAACAAGAGAAACCGAAGATGCGTCGCTGTTAAACGCATGATCTCTATTGTTCCAAGTAATAGCAACAATACCATTGCAGTCACCGTTATCTCCTGGTACAATCAGCATTCATCGGCGCTTGCCCATATTCAAAGAGACCAAGTTTATAAAAAGTGGTCTCACCGGTCACCGGTCCCCTCCTCTTTGACCTGAACCTGATGGACTACTTCGTTTGGTCATACACCGAGAATATTAACAAAATAACTTCCCCCACAAGAGCCAGCCTGATCAATACCTTCCGCCTGATCGCAACCTTCCGCCGAGCTCCTGTCGGCGCTTGCGAAAAAGGCTTTCAGTTCCAAATCCGTATAGAAGCGGTGATTTTAGGTGAATAGATGCCAGCTTTACTGTTACTGCACAATCAAGTTACCTAACATGATTTATTTTTTCAGTAAACGTTTTAAAATAAAGCTGTCGGGTTGTTTTCTGAAAGGGGAGAATCTTATCGTCTCACCCATTATGTTTTTCAAAACGCTCTCATATTTCAAGTCTAGATTACATCGTCTGGTAACAGTGTAAGACAGTATATATATATATATATATATATATATATATATATATATATATATATATATATATATATACACACATATATATATATATACATTTATCTACCTATCTATCTCCCAATATATATATATATATATATATATATATATATATATATTTAAATAAGGGAGTAGTCACCAACAATCTGTATTTTTTAACATTATTTTATTATTCCGTGTCTTGGTTTTTCATTGAGAAGTATGTTTGGATCATTGTAATAATGTTTTTAAGTCATTGAAATCGTTTACGCGCGTTTCAGACGGTATGTGATGCGTCCTCGTCAGAAATTATTTTCAAATGTGTAAAAATGGCGATTTTCGAAGTTAATTTTAAGTTTTTCGAAGGGGTGGAGGCTTGTAAGTGTTTATTATTCATTGGTATGCTGAATTTTTATTGCTTTTTTATTTGGCTTGTCCAGGGAGACGTTGACCTCCCTGTAGTCGCTATCTCTTTCTGTTAATGCTTTTTTTCTTTTCCTTTAGGGTGGGGTAGGGTGCGTGTGTGTGCGTCTGTGTGTATGTGTGTTTATGTGTATGTGTGTGTGTGCGTGTGTGTGTTTGCTTTTATTGGTTTGGGAATGTGTATATTGTTTTATAGTATTATACGATTATCTAACCGAGGATTATGCCGTATATTAATGCTATAACGGACATGATTCCCAGTGGGTGGGTGGAAAGCAATTAAAATTGTTTTGAAGCTATATGATTTTTACTGATAACTATCCCTGAAAATCGATCTAGTTGGATCCGAAAATATTTTATTATAAGGGAATAGGGCAGATACATCTGCCAGTTTTCTACAAAAATACGTATTATGACGCCTTAAAATTTATTGTTTTGAGCTCAAATCAAGTTATCAAGTTATTAAGTTGGATCCATGTCATAGGAAACTTTATCTAAAATTTCTTGTGTTTAGACCCAAAATAGTCGGAGTCTGGTAGAGTTTTCAAAGGTCAAATCGTTGAACTTTGACCCCTTACCAGCCAGATTTCTGACGGATAAACGGTCATATAGATTTTCCCAAATCTCGTTAACCTGTATATAAAATTTCGAGTCTGTAGACTTAAAATTGGCAGAGTTATTGCGTAGGGAAATGTACACAGACACAAGACACACCCGCAGACAGACCCGTTCACATATATATATATATATATATATATATATATATATATATATATACTAGTAACAATTTGCTTTTTTCAAGGTAATAACGTCTATATATCTATCTATTTATCTATCTATTTCTCTCCTCTCTCTCTCTCTCTCTCTCTCTCTCTCTCTATATATATATATATATATATATATATATATGAACTAGTCTGTGTGTATGTGTGTCTGTGTACATATCCCTACGCAATGACTCTGTCAGTTTTCAGTCTACAGACTCGAAATTTGATATACAGGGTACTGAGATTTGGGAAATCTGTGTAATCCTTTTTTCGGCCAGAAACTTGGCTTTTAAGAGGTCAAAGGTCAGCAATTTATCCTTTGAGAACTCTACAAAACTCCTCCGCCAATTTTGGGTCTAAACACCTGAACTTTTAGATATATGTT
Organism: Euprymna scolopes; assembly: GCF_053919585.1. Taxonomy (NCBI): domain Eukaryota; kingdom Metazoa; phylum Mollusca; class Cephalopoda; order Sepiida; family Sepiolidae; genus Euprymna; species Euprymna scolopes. The sequence continues at coordinate 2,491,824 of NC_136516.1, forward strand.
CTTTTGACATAGATCTTACTTAATGACATAGTTTGAGCCCCAAACAATGAATGTTCACGTGTCAAAGTTTTAAAAAATTGACCGCTTTTTTTTTTTTTGTTTGCTCATTATACACCTCCAAACCTCCGGTCAACGCCGGGGTTAAAATGCTAGTATATATATATATATATATATATATATATATATATATATATATATATATATATGTACAGGGTGGCGGAAAAGTCCCAGGACACTATGCATGTATTTTTAATAAAACACAGTATTTTTTAATGAAACACACAGAAAACATATATATTCAACGAAAAAAGAGAACTTTATTAGAAACAAAGCAGAAAACAATTAGAGTAATTTAGTGGTCTAGGGATCAGTATATTGGCCATCGTTTTTCTTGCACAATTCCATTCGCCTCCAGGTTCTTTGTGCCATTTTTTTAGAGAATTCCTTGATACGCGAGCAAAAGCTGCAATAATCGCATGCTTTAGCTGATCAATGGTTTCGTATCTAATACCAGAAACTTGACCTGTAATTAAACCCCATAATGAGTTGTCTGGACTTTTCGGCCAGTGTCCTGGGCCTTTTCGGCCACCCCATATATATATATATATATATATATATATATATATATATATATATATATATATATATATATATATATATATATATATATATATATATATATATAAACAAACAAAGCAACAAGGAAATAAATGTTTGATATATATATATATATATATATATATATATATATATATATATATATATATCAAACATTTATTTCCTTGTTGCTTTGTTCTCTCTTTATTGCTATATGTTTAGAATATTCGATGACTACCTTTATTTCTTATACCATTTTTGTCTATTTTATTCATTGTTCTCATTTTTGATCTTCCTGCTTCCTAATACTCTCATCATTCTCTCATCCATCAAACGTATAAGTTGATCTTTCCTTGCAAAATTCTGCACATTTTTATTTTTGCATTTTTCAACCCGCGCACGCGTGTTCAAACAGCGTATAGCCGAACACCATTAATCACCATTGACACACGCATTAAAATACGATATTTAATTAAATAATATCCGCTTTAACAATGTGGCAGTCGAAGATGTACGGCGTAGGGAAGCTACTGCCGTGATATTTGTTTAATAAAACTGCAATGAGGCAGAGGAGAATAATATCAAATTATTTAATGTTCAGCCTAAGCTATGTCATTCGGTCATAAATGAATGGGGTGAATAGAACAAAAACAAACGGTGGGTGTAGGTACTTAAACGCAAGACTACAACTGTACTGCATAAAATTAATTTACCAGGAAAAAAGTATAAACATGCATTTTAAAATAATAGCTGTATTTTCAATTACTTATATCAAGTTTCATATATATATATATATATATATATATATACTTGTAGGGCGCCCGATATTGCCTGGTCGTACAATACGCTTTAATATAATATATTTGATTAATGCAGAGTACATATTTATAATTATACTAGCAATTAAGCTCGGCTTTGCTCGTTCTCTTTGTGCTGGTAATACCTTTATGTGCATAGGTATGTATAAATTACAAAGTGTGTACTCATGTCCACGTAAATTACATCTAAATTTAAAGTTTTTATACCTAAAATTGGCGGAGTAGTTTTGTAGAATCTGCAAAGGTAAACTCTTTCAGCTGTGATCTCTTTGCAGGCAAATTCTCGCCTAAAAGCTGATTAAAACGCTTTCTACATTTCTGAATACCTTTATGTAACATTTCAAATTTTTAGACACAAATTTGACTGAGTAATTAGGTAGAGACCGCAGAGGTCATTTTTCTAATTTTATCCCTTTTCTGGCGCCTTAACATTTATTGTTTTCGGCTCGAATGAATTAAAAATTTGATCCTTGTCCAAGTAATGTAAATCTAGAATTTCAAGTGTTTAGACACAAAAATAGCCGAGGAGTTTGGTAGAGTTTGGAAAGGTGAAATCGTTGAACATTTACATTTTGACAGCAAAATTTCTGGACGGAAACCAGTTAAAAAGATCTTTCTCAAATCTCAATACACTTTCCGTCAAATCTCGAGTTTGTGGACTGTAAATTGACATACATATTTAGCAGGGAAATGCACACACACACAGACTGACAATTTTGCTTTTATAGATATATATATATAGAATTTATTTGATTCTATATATATTTATGATTTTAAAAGTTAAAAAGAAAAGATCCTGCACCAACATTTACAATCGAAACCAAAACGTCTAGCTCACGATTTAATTTTTTCTCCACCGTCAATGACTGAGCTATAAAGACATGTTTGCTGCAAGGCTAAAAATAAAACATGAAGTAATAGCTACTAAGTTATAAATGCATATTCGTTGGGGGGGAGACTACTTTCACCAGTCAAATTACATTTTTTTTTCAAATATTCAACAAACCCAAAAATAATCTTTCGCATGAGTCCAAAAGACTTATATATATATATATATATATATATATATATATATATATATATATATATATATATATATATATATAGTAATATGCATGTAGACTGACAATTATCACAGAAATATGGTAGGCAAAATTTTTTAAACAAAAGTATATACGTATACATAAATATATATATATATATGTATATATATATACTTGTTTTATTGTTATATAAACATGCTCACATCCCGCTGCTACAAATAGCCACTTGTTTCAATCAAACAACAGATATCATCAGGCAGCGACTTGACTATTCAAAAGTTCAATGAATAAGCGTTATTCATTGAACTTTTGAATAGTCAAGTCGCTGCCTGATGATATCTGTTGTTTGATTGAAACAAGTGGCTATTTGTAGCAGCGGGATGTGAGCATGTTTATATAACAATAAACAAGTATTATCAGCTCTTTTTATTGAGCACTATCTAACAACCTCGTTGAATTCATTTGTCCATAACTTTTGAATATAAAAACACCCGAGTATATATATATATATATATATATATATATATATATATATATATATAAAACGTTTGGTGTTTACTATAAACTTTTTACGCAACTATTACGCAAATATAAATCATATAGAATATCTGCATTAATGCTATTACACGTAATGATTAACTAAAATTGATCGAACCATGCAAGCATAGAAAAATACTTATAGGGAATTTATTAAAATGAATGTTTAAAAGAATATGCAAATCCCATTACCCATATATAAGAAAGTGTTTTTATTGGGGGGGGGTTAAAAAGCTGTTCTTATTATGAACGTCAATACACAAAGACACTCAAATTCTTAGGAATATATATATATACATATATATATACATATCTATATATACATATATATATATATCAATATATATAAAAATATACATATATATATATACATTTTTTATTCATCAATTTTTTTTTCATATATTAGTAAAAATATTAACCGTATTATCTTACATTTTTTTTATTTGGGAAGTGGTATTATCCACTGGAGAGCAATGTATTAAACAGCTGTTATGTTTTTTTAACTCTGGGAAACAGCTACATGGTAAGCAGCTGATGATTCCCATTTTCTGTTTACAAAATTTTAGTAAAGTTTTTCTCTTTTCATCTTTATGTCGTATAATTCTGTTTTAAAATTGAAGATTTTTGTGAAATCGGCTTATGCAAATGCTAAGCCTATTTCTATTTAACAATTTTAGTAAAGGCTTTTTTTCTTTCTTCATCCTTATATAAATGGATCTTCTTTTTATAAACATTTTAGAAGTCGGATTATGTAGGTGCTAAATCTGCGATAAGTTATAGTTAATATATTTTTTCCTTCCGGGAATTTAAACTGCATTATTTATTTTTGCATTTTTTTTATCCAAAGCTCCTTTAGATTATATATATATATATATATATATATATATATATATATATATATATATATATATATATATATATATATATATATACAACACTATCACGTTGTCACACTGGTTCTCGCCAGATTACTGATTTTAAGCAACATTGAGCCTGACAGTACTAGATGGGTAACCATTTGAGAAGGCTAGGCGTTGCATGTACCGCGCCAAGTCGTAGAAATTTCCAGGTTATATCACTAGGAGGGATGGACCTCTAGTGTTCGTTAAGATATGCCTTTAGGAGAAAAAAACTCTGATATAAAAATGCCGTCTACTGTGTATACTCTGTTATATGGTATTCATCAGAATCGATAAAGGTTAGCAGTCATTCCAATGTGGTTAGATCTACACAAATCCTTCACAAATAAGCTGTGCGTTTCTGAGCAAACGGCGGAAGCTCGTCCCTTGAACCCGGCGGGTAAGGTCCATCATATTAATATACCTATGAGAAAAATGGAAATATGAATAATAAAATATAATAATTAACGCATATATAATCAGTCAATGAATAACAAAACCAAGATACATTAATTTCATTTCAAGTAGGCTTCCGCATATGAGTAAGAATCTCACAGACATACACACACATAAAGTGAGTTTTGACTAGTATATGTGTATATGTATATATATATATATATATATATATATATATGCATATATGTGTGTGTCTGTGTATGTGTGTGTAATCAGTATTTTGAAAAACTTTGACTCATCTTCTTGGCACATCTCCAAATTCATCCTCGAGCACTCGACGTGTCCTCACTTCTGGAATGGTGTGAGCAACCTGGGAATCCATCTGGCAGACACCTTATGTATATGCAAATGGTGATGAATGATAGTTTCCACAGACCCTGTACTAATCTTGACATCTTCGGCTATTTGACGAATAGTAATGCGTCGATCGTCCATAATGGCAGCCTTAACTTGACGGACAGATTCCTCATCAATGGCAGAAGGTGGCCGACCAGGTCTGAATGCTGTTTCCACAGACTTCCGGTCATGTTTGAATTTACGATGTCAGCGTTTTACAAGGACATATTATGGAGCATTATCACGATAAGTTTATTTCATTTCATCAAAAGTCTCTTGTGGTGTTCGTCCTTTCAAATACAAACACCGGATCACTGCTCGACATTCAACCGACTCCATTTCACACCAGACTCAGTTCAAACAACTGTAAAACAGAAACACAATTAGTTCGAGCTGTAATGTGCCACATAACCCGTAGAGATATAAATCATTGCACCTGCAAATTTTCAGCTAGATCAGACAACTGGAAGTGGGTCAGGGGTATTACTTATTGCACGCTCCTCGTAATCGTGATAGGTCAGCATATTCTCTATTTAAAATATGTACATGTACACGTGATAGGTGGAAGCACGTTCTTTTTTACATTTTTTCTATATATGCCATTAATTTATTCACGCGCGAGCTAACAAAAAACGGTCGAACTAGAGCGAGAGATAGTGAACATATCTTAAATGAGAGCCACCTTTGAAGCAATGAAGATTTTATTTCAAACGAAAATGTAAAAAATCGCCACATCAATCGACGGACACAATCTCTCATCGAAATACCTGACCATAGATTCAAAAATATATGAAACAGATTTCAAATTGAAATTCATCGAGAATAAAAATTATTGTCATATAAATGAATGTTCGGTATATTACATATCGTTTAAACATCAATTGTATATTATTATAGTGCATCATATTTTATTGCCCAATAAATTTTAGTAATTTCCACAATCGTTTTTAAATGCGTGTTTTAATAATTCAACAATTATGACTTCAATAAACGTTGAATATGCATATATAAGACAGGATGCAGGGTTTCGCAATGTCGTCTGTGGTGCTAATCGCCTTAATTACCTATGTGATATTTTGGAAAGAAATCAGCACGTATCAAGTCCTAAAGATAACTCGAGGATATCGTTAACGCGTGTAAGATAATCGGCAAGAGAACATCGTAGTGATCGGTTGTGGTGCAATAGGGTAGTTTACATTGTGCTTGAAGACGACCATGATGTAGTCAGCTTGAAAGAAAATCTATTGTATAGAGTTTCGTAGGGTAATTCTAAAAAAAGTTTTAAAAAGAAAATGAAAACCAGTTACTAGGTTTCAAAGCAGTTTGTGTTTCCTGTCAAGAGGGTATAGGGTTCTACAAGATGCTCATCTCCAGATGTGGCAAGGATACTCTATTTTAGAACATAGTCGGCTCATGTGAAGGCGTTGTGTTGCATAGGGGTAATATTACTCATGGAATAGTAGAACGGTGCGAAGATTTTTTTTCTAGCGACCCCTTGGAAATCATTGCCGTCCATTGTTACATTCCTTGTTTTGCTGGTGCAAAAAATAATGCTGTTTAAAGATATTGGCTTCCTGAGAGGTAATACAACACACATTGATGTTTTGTGTTTTTCTACTTACTTTTTACATAACTTTATTATGGTCTGCAAAACCAAGTAAAAAAAAAAAAAATCCGATCTCCCCTTTCCTTCTTCTCATATCCCTCATCTCTTTTCATCTTCCTGACTGGTTTCCCAAATTAAAATGTATCAAACATTAATACTGATACCATTTTCCCTGTCCTATTGCAAAATTCATTTATGTTCTTCAGGACAGGGAACAAAAACAATAAAATTCACTATAAAACAACCAAATCAAACCAAACCAAACAAAACCAATCACTACAAGCTAGCGACTGAAGATACAAAGAGCTTGAAGAATAAATATATTCTACAAAATAACTAAAAGCAAGGTGAATTCAAAAATGACTGGATTCGAAAATTAATAATCCGAAACATGTTGATATACCGTGAAACAAAACAACCTTACTCTATTTGAGTAAACGTTTTAGTTCACGTTTCCATTGAAGCCTGCTAGACGAGAACCGTAAAAATGCAAAAAAAAACAAAAAAAAAAAACAAACAAACAAAAATATAGAGCACATAATTACAAGACTTTTTTATCAAAATACAAGACCGTAATGAAGAATACAACAATACAAAGCTTAATTACTTTGATACACATCTTTTATTTGATTTACCAGGTAGGGATATTCATGCAGGGAACCGGTTTTACTTGCCACTAAGCGTTAATGAATGTTGAACGGAAAATAGAAACGAGATAAAATTGATATGTAGTTTGCTTGAAGCATTGTGTGGGATAGAAACAAGATAATCGCGATAAAATCTTTAAAAGGCTTTTATATATATATATATATATATATATATATATATATATGGATAATTTGGTACGTCTGATAGAAAAGAAGGAGGAATCTTGCGTTCTTTCCATATCTTTGTGTCTCTCTTTTGTGTGTGTCTGTCTTTCTGTCTGTCTGCCTATCTTACTCTCTCCGGGTCATATGGTATGCTAATATATATATATATATATATATATATATATATATATATATATATATATATATACGTTTTTCTTTAATATATATCCCCTGATCTCGAGCGCGTGGTTCAGTGGGGGCAGACGTGGCTGGTTACTTTTAATGCATCTAAAACCAAATTCCTATCTTTACATCATCAACGCTCTGATTCCCATCTGACGTCAATTTAAATGAATGGCTCTCGTCTAGGAGAATACCCTTGTTTTGACAAGCTTCTGGCCTTGACTTTTACTCCTGATCTGAAATGGAACACATACATCAAGTCTGCTGCTAAGGTCGTTCGGAAGATGGTGGGATCCTTCTACCGCTCCAGAAGATATCTCACTACTTATGCAATTCCCTATCTATATAAAAGCCAAGTACGTCCAAGGATGGAGTACTGCTGCATTGTATGGACAGGAGCTGCTAAAACAGCCTATCCTACCTTGATGCCCTTTCCTCTTCCCTGCAACCTCTCTCCCACAGAGGAGACGTTGAGAGCCTATCTTTGTTTTATCGTTATTTCAATGGCAGGTGCTCGTATGAGCTCCAATCTCTGCCCCCCTCGCCAATCTTTTACGAAAAACACCCGTCTAGCTTAAACCACTATCAAAAATTTTCCCCACTCTTTATCTGTGCTTAAATCAAATCCTAGATTCCATGAACATAGCTTCTTTCTTCGAACTGCACGCGTGTGGAACTCTGTTCCGTCTGCCTGCTTCCCACCTGACTACAACCTGGATGTCTCCAAGTCAACGTAAACAAATTCATGATGAACCGCCGCTTAAGTGGACACTTTATTAAATCTCCACATTAAACGTACTGTACATGCAAGAACCCTTATCCCGGAGTAGCTTCCGGGCCTTGATAAGTGGTGACCACCTGTTAATATATATATATATAAATATATATATATATATATAAGAGTAGGTAGTAGTTTGTTTGAAGCATTGTTGGTAAAGAAATATATATATATTTTTAAAGCCAAAAACAATGCGAAGGAACACCGGAAAAGATGAAGTAAGAAAGAAAAACAAACGGATGTGTCCAACCTTTATTTGACTATCATTCTTCACTTCAATGTATAATTATTTATTACCAAGTTGATGGTATGTCCGGTGTATGTAAAGTCCGAGGGAGGTGTGGAACTTTGATTAATTTCGAGAGAAAGGTACCTCTCTTTTTCAAAATAGAAGAAAAAAGTGGATTCAAGATGGCGGAGAGAGCGTGGCAGTCCTGCAAAAATATTTAATTTTACTTATATATGTATTATATTATTTCTGTTGTAAGCTTTGGTTATATATTTATATATATATATTAGACATTAGAGGTTAGACACATATGTTTTTATTTTTTACTTCATCTTTTCCGGTCTTCCTCCGCATTGTTTTTGGCTTAAATATATATATAAATATATATATATATATATATATATATATATATATATATATATATATATATATATATATATAATGATTGCCACGTCTTGTCAGACGAGTGCCACCCCCTCAGCCACTGAACGTCCATGTGGCCGAAGATGCCTTTTCAGTCCTGTCGGCGACTTACACACCCTCAAGCAGATGTGACACTGAAGGGGCTCATTGCTTTTGATGAAACCAACAGCAACGGAACGTGTATCATCGTGCCCTTTCAAGTGATTTAACGAGACCTTTCATGAACAACAGAACCCGATCACACACCACACAGACTCAACGATCTTCACGAGTTTAGTGTCTCCTGTATGCTCTCTTGTGTTTCGCTCTGCTTATTCTGTTTAAAGTGTTCTGCGCCCCTTTATATCAGTGCTCTCCGCTGTTTGCGATCATGCGCTATGGACACTCAATTGTCAACAGGAACATGAAAGCTCACCAGACTCACCTTGGTGCTATCTCGAAAACGTTTTTGGCGTTTGTATTATATAGATATACATATAGATGTTTCTATATTTGATTAGTAGTAATAAGCAACGCCGATTATCGAAAAATATAATTTTTTATCACCTTATATTTCTGTGGAACTCTGTTCTGCTTTCCTGTTTCCCTCCCGACTTCAACCTGGATGTCTTCAAACCCAACACAAACAAATTCCTTATGAACCTCCCCCCTAATTAATGACACATTATCAATTCTCCAATACTATTGCTAATCTATCCTATTGAGTACTGTACACGCAATAACCTTTATCCCCGAGTTGCCATTGGGCCTTGATAAGTGGTGAACTCCATGTAAAAAAATATTTCTCCCCTACATTACAATCAGCCTTATTCCATCATATAGTCCAAAATGTACGATGCCATAGAAGTAGATCTTATCCTCAAGCGAGAAAAAGAGAAACAAACTTAATAATCCCCAAACTTGTATTTCCTATTTAAGAACGGGCCAGTTTATCGATAATCCTCTGAGGTGGTAATACTCAGGAATTTCCTCGGGACTATTAAGATGTTTCCTCATCAGTATGTTCCTAGTTGAGTGTGCCGATTTTTCAATTCAACTTTTAAATTATTCTGTCACATTTCCTGGCCTCCGAGCTAAAATCAAAGTGTAGTAACTGTACTTCGGATGCACTTTAACTTCTTGTTCTCTCTCAGTGAAGGATGAATCCTTCACGACTTGGACATTTTCTTTTACTCTTTTATCCCGTTAAAAACCACCCTGGTGTCAAACTCTGTCCCGTGCGGAGGCATTATAAATAATATATAGGAAGCCTTGTGTCACAAATTTTTATCATTGCAGAGAAATAAATACCAGATCAGGAATGATAACAATCACGCACGCACGCGCGCGTGTGTGTGTGTGTGAGCGACATATGTTTATAGGAAATTGCAACAATATTGGCGGTACTATTCGTGACAATGACATCGTGTAACAAAGACATGTTTGTTCATTTCTGTCTGCATCGGTATCAACAGAGGAAAAAGATGGCCGATCGATTCAAGACACAATCCCAGCATTTGATTGAAGTCACGGTGAACGGATATGTCAATTTTATCGGCCAATCGAATACCTCATTTTTATTCTAAGACTTATTGTACAGGACGTCAAAATATACATGCTTGCACCCAATTATATATTTATATATATATATATATATATATATATATATATATATATATATATATATATATATATATATAGATGCATGTATATATATATATATATATATATATATATATGTATATATATATATATATATACATACTGACAGGTGTTTTTAAAGACCACAGAATTATTTGTACGTTGATGACATTGCTCTCGTAAAGTTGCATCTCTTTTCCTTTCGTTTTTCTCTCTTTCTCTCTCATTCTTTACTTCGCGCTGTATCTCTCTTTCTCTCTCTCTCTCTCTCTCTATATATATATATATATATATATATATGTACATAAAAATACACACACACACACAAATATGTATATGTATATATATTCTCTCCTTTTACTATATATATGCATACCCTTTTTAAATATAATATTGAGAGAAAATATATATATAATTGTAAATATACTGGGAGTTGCAAATAATATTTTCCATGTTATATATATATATATATATATATATATATATATATATATATATATATATACGTATGCAAGTAGATATAAGTTGAGAAATGTATATCGAAATATATATATATATATATATATATATATATATATATATAGAATTCTTTAAAAACGGACATATGTATGGCTAAATTAATATATATAAATGTATATATATATATATATATATATATATATATATTTAAACAAACATTGTAAATTAACACACATACGCACACAGCCATATATATATATATATATATATATATATATATATATATATATATATATATATATTATTTTCACAGCTTTACTACGTCAAAAGGAATAAGAAATCCAAGAACCCTAAAGTCCAAGACCCGAGCTTTTACCTCAATTTTTGCTCATCAGATTTTCATATGATTAATATATATATATATATATATATATATATATGTGTGTGTGTGTGTGTGTGTATATATATACATATATATATACACACACACACATATATATATATATATATATATATATATATATATATATATATATATATATATATATATATATATATATATATACTAATGAATCAGTTCTAATGGAAAAAAAATCCAGGAAATAAAGGAAGGTTATAAAAAAAAGAAAATGTGAGTCGTGGAATTTTCAACAAAATGTTGCACTACATCTATTAAATAGATACATTGAGCGTCACTAAAAATTAACGGTGACTGGTTTTTAAAATAACAATCTAGACCCGTTAAACGAAAACGGTATACATTGAAATGAACAGTATTTTCAAAACAAACTTCAAATAAAGTAAATTACTACTCTTAAACGTTTAATGGTTGGGTGTGTGCCTTGGACAGACTTTTTATTTTCAATGACATGTTTTGAATAAAATAGAATACTGGTGAATGTGACAGTTCTAAGTGCCCACTTGGTGCCATGCTCTAGTACCTTTTCTTATTGTGTCTGTAGATTGTAGACGCGCGTGCGCATTGAAAAATTTACATTCATCTAATGTCTGGCGGCCGTTTTCTGAAAAATAATATTCATATATATCATTCGCAGGCTTCATGCAGAAGAAAAAATATAATATACAAACACATGTAAGATATATATATATATATATATATATATATATATATATTACACCATAGGTGATATATAATATAATATAATATAATAATATATATAGTAATAGTAATGGATTCCAGACATTGGATATGAAAAAATTTGGCGGCCATGACAACTTAGACTTAGGCCTTAGATGGTCTTTTTAATCTAATCCGTATCCGTCAGCAATTCATCGCAGTACATCACCAATGTCTTCAAGGACTTTGTGTGTTTGTCCGTTATGTGTATGCGTGTGTGCAGTTCGCGGTCTCGGATCAGTGTGAATTCGTTTATATGTTGTTGTTTTTTTTTTCGCGTTCGCCGTTTTTTTTTGTTTTTTTTTTGTCCGAGTCAGATATTATGATCAGGTCGGCCGAGTTTGTATCGGGAGGTGCTGAAGGGAACTGTCGGGGGGTCATACATTCTTCTAGGTCAGAGTGCGTATATGGTACCGTTCATCCGACTCGGTATTTGCCATGTAGCAGTTCATCGGATTACCGTGTCTGATACAAACCTTAGCCGGTTGGTCTGGGTCTAGGTCACATTGGCCCTCTGGTTGTAAGTTACGTCTTTCCTTGTTAGTCCTTACCTTCTTTGATGGTCTGTGCTCGTCGCTATTTTGTCAGGTGTTACGTGTAGAAAGTTTCGGCTGCGTCGTGGTTTGAGCTGCCTTCGGTACGTACGTCTCCGTTGTACACCATACCAAGACCCATCAATGTAACCATGAAAGATCAGCTATGAGCCGCGCGAATGTGGCTTTTAAGGTCTGCCAAATCTGGCATTCTTTGGCACACATGGTGTACACATGAGCGCCACTAGCAGCACGCGGTTGGTGGTAACTTTTATGAACATTTAAATACCGTTTAAAACCGCCTGCTGTTTGCATGTCCGCCCGCAGTAGACACACGTTAAATTTGGAAACACAAGACTGTTTGTGGCCCATTGCACTGATAAGCAATATGTACATTATCATCCAAGCTCTTCTCGGACATAATCTCCCGCACACCTTACTCCTGTGGCGCCCCAGCTCATTAACTGCTTCTTGCACATTCCTTTTCCGAATATCACGCTTTAGTCGTTCATACTGAGTTTAATCAGCCTCAAACTTGCTCACACCTTCCTGCAAGCCCCTTCTCTACTCTCCACGATCCAAAGCAAGACTCTATCAGGTTTTCTCATCCATTTCACAGTTTTCAAGGTTGACCTCAAACACTTCTTGAGCCTCATTTTAGACTTTTGAGCCAGCTGCCTTTCCTCCGCAAGCTGACCAGAAAGGAGTTGTTTGGGAGCTGTCTGACATCCTTACCACATGACCACTCCATTTCAATCTATGTTTGATAATAAGAGCTCCAATGCTTAGACACTGGGTATGTTCAAGAACCTCAACATCGCTGACATACTGCCACTGCCTGCACACACTTAAGATTCGCTGTAGGTACATCTGGTGTAACCGCTCGAGACGTCTCAAATGCTTCCTGCATATTGTTTAAGTCTCACGGCGTAGAGAAGAGCAGAGAGAACGCATGAAGTATAAACCTTGATGTTTGTATGTAGCGAGATTCTTCGACAAACACGCCTGCCCAATTTTCAAAAGCGTCACTTGCTTTGCTGATTCGTCATCCAGGGTACCGGAATACTTAGTATGCTAGCCAAGTATGCACACTTAGCATCAACTGCTATCGTGCGCAGGCTGATATATTAAGACTGATAGTCAGCCCCAATGCGCTTCAGGCAACCGCAAAGGCGTCCACAAAATGCTGCATATAAACCCACGCATGAGACACCAGATGACTGTCATCTGCATAATGCAAGTCACGAATTGTGTTGGTCAGTATTTTTATACTTGCATTGAAGCGCCTAATGTTGAGAAACCCCCCAGTAGTTAGGTAGCGAATATAGACACCATTAGGCAACACCTAAATGCCATCCGAAATACCATGGTCAAATACAAAGCAAAGGTTGTGGCTGCTGGAATGTCGCCCTGCATTCTACCGATATAGAATCCGCCAGTTTTCCTTCAACGATGCTCAGGACATAATAACTCGCTTCACAGGATCAGCCAAGACCTCCGGATTGAAGATTAACATCCAGAAAACAGAAATGATGTACCAACCATCCCCTGGATCACCAGCAACAAGCCAGCTAATTAAGATTCAAGACCAGGAGCTTTACATTGTCAGCAAATTCAAATACCTAGGGACCAGCGTTATGAACAACAAAATGGACGAGTTTTGTTTCTCATTAACGGACTTTAAGCAATTAATATTATCTCAATTGTTCGTCACTGCACACGCGAATGATTTTGTCGACAAATTTTTGTTGAAGTGTATTTTGACTTAATACGAAAGCAGCAATTAAGTACATGTTATATATTGTCTACAGTAATACACCTATTTGTCAACAGTACCGAGCAGTAGTTACTTTACATTTTTATCCATAACAGTCGAAGAAACCATCCATACTTTTTTACAATAGAATCATTACTCCTCAATGCTGAAAGGCAATTAATGGATACAGGATAGTGGAAGATTGGTAATGATGTGTGAGGCTAAGCGGGATTTTTATATGTCCAAGAAAAGTACAACAGGAACCTGTTTACAATGGACTTTAATGCCATACTTCGGTAGGAACAAGCCCCGCGGCATTGTATCCCCTAAGCGAATAATGATAGGGAAGAAACCACTTATCAACTTCTTCGTTATGTTTACGCTGGGAGAGGGATTTTTTTTTATAAAAGTTCGAGGTAGAGGACAATAGAATTAAATTGTTTTCGTATTTTTTATATGGAAAAATAATGATTTTTTTGTTTATTGCAATGAGCTCGAAAAAATGGCATTTCTCACATTTTATGACGTAGTTATGTTTCGAGTTAAATTCTGAATGTACTGTAGGAGAAATAGATCGAAGGAAAATGCGAGGTCGATGAAAACTACGACAAACCGGTAAGGATCGACCAGCTGTGTGGGCTGATATCATTCATTCTTGACAGGAGTAATTGGCAGACATTATTTGCCAAACGAAATAAACTTTACTCGGGTTACTTGTGTAAATACCCGTGAATACCAAGCCACTTGCTAACAAATAACCATAGAATAAATAATGTCTGGCCAGAGGTAAGCGCGTCATTAATAAAATAAAGTGTCCGCTTTCTGAATCTAACTCTACTTCTCTCTCATCATCTCTCTGTTTCTCTCTCTCTCTCTCTCTCTCTCTCTCTTTCTCTCTTGCACGCTAAGTAATTTTTTCATATATAGGAAGCCGTTCTAAAAGTAAACACCTCATTTGAACACTTAACGTAGGTGCATTAAAAGCGGCGATTTTTTGTGCGCTAGAATTATTTTTTTCTACATTTTTGCAATTATTCTCGATGCCTTTTTTCTTTGAAATACTTCCATGTCATAGGTTTATTTCTTAACGTCGCACTCTGTTTATACTTATACCACATAGTATTAAGCATAAGATCAAAATTTCAATGATCATAATAATGCTATCTTGTTGGTTGGTTGGTTGTTTTTGTTTTACGACATATCGACCCTTTTCAGGTTATTTAATGCCGAATCCAGTGATTCGGACGAAAATTTTTTTAATAGAATATATTTGTTTTTTGCAAGTCAGTTTCTATTTAACCCATAGTTGGAACCCTAACAGGTACTACCACTCCGGGTCAGAGTGGACCTGGGGGCAATGGCAATTAAAGGGTGGCTCCACACTCCCCAGAACCCGCAAGTTGGGGACTCACAATCGGATATAGTTTATATTCATATCCAGGACCTGCTATCTTGTATAATCGCGTAACAATTAGACTGAACACACACACTCACACACACACACACACACACACACACACACACACACATATATATATATATATATATATATATATATATATATATATATATATATATATATATATACTAGCATGGGTGCCCGGCATTGCCGCAGTGTTTGGAGGTGTATGCTGAGCAAAAAAGAACATAAATCAAAACAAAATAACGGTCAATTTTTTAAAGTTTGACCCCTATTATGACCCTTTAAAATTTATTGTTTTGGGCTCACCTCACGTTATTAAGTTGGATTCATGTCCAAGGAACCTATATCTAAACTTTCAAGTGTTTAGACTAAATTGTCGGAGGAGTTTGGTAGAGTTCTCAAAGGTTAAATCGTTTAACTTTGACCTCTTTATAGCCAAATTTCTGGCTGTAACCCGATCATATAAATTTACCCAAATGTCAGTATACTGTATATCAAATTTCGAGTCTGTAGACTAAAAATTAACAGACATATTGCGAAGGAAAATTTACACAGACACACAGACACACAGACACACAGACAGAGATACAGACAGACCCACATACACGTTCACTTTTATAGATATACTAGCCTTTCGGCTCGGCGTTGCCCGGGTGCTTGGCAGTGTATGCTGAGCAAAAAAAAAAAAAAAAATAAAATAAAAAAAAAATAACATCATTTTTTAAAAATTTGTCCCTAATTATTACCCTTAAAATTTATTGTTTTGGGCGCAACTCACGTTATTAAGTTAGATGCATGTCCAAGGAACCTATATCTAAACTTTAAAGTGTTTAGACTCTAAATTGTCGGAAGAGTTTGGTAGAGTTCTCAAACGTTAAATCGTTTAATTTGACCTCTTAATAGGCAAATTTCTGGCTGTAACCCAATCATATAGATTTACCCAAATGTCAGTACATTGTATATCAAATTTCGAGTCTGTAGACTAAAAATTAACAGAGTTATTGCGAAGGAAAATTTACACAGACACACGAACAGACAGACACACACACACACAGAACCACAGACACGTTCACTTTTATAGATATACTAGCTGTAACAAGCACTGCCAAACCGGAAGCGACATTTCTTAAAATTAAGGCTAGTCAATCTAAAGGAGAGGATAACCTTTAAAAATATCTGCGAAAAAAGTGATCTTCTGTATAAAAGTACCCAGTTGAAGGGGAAGGTATTAATGTTTTTAGCCAATTTTTTGATATATGTCGTATGAAAGGTCGAATTTAAAAAGATACTGATCTTTGTAAAATCCGTCGCCTCTATTGAAAGTTTAAGGCAGACATGCACACATACATACACACATACATACATACATACATACATTTATATATTAGAAATTAAAAATTTTCGACCCAAACTAATGAAAAAGCTTACCCTATCTCTGAATACTCTTTATGTAAAATGTCAAATATTTAGACCAGAAAGTTCCTGAGTAATTTGGGAGAGACAGACGAGGTAAATTGTTTTAATTTGACCCCTATTATGACCCTTAGGATTTAATTCTTTTGGCTCAACTCTAGTTCTTAAGTTAGATCCATGTCCAAGGAACCTATATCTAAAATTTCAAGTGCATAGAGCTAAAATTGTCGGAGGAGTTTGGTAGAGTTCTCAAACGTAAAATCGTTGAAATTTGACCCCTTAATCGCCAAATTTCTGGCCTAAAACCAATCACATCGATGTTCCCTTATCTCGGTCCCCTATATATAAAATTTCGAGTCTGTAGACTAAAAATTGACAGAGTTATTGCGTAGGGAAATGTACACAGGCACACACACAGACAAACATACACGTTCACTTTATATATATATATATATATATATATATATATATATATATATAAGTGAACATGTCTGTGTGTTTGTGTGTCTGTTTACATTTCCCTACGGCATGACTCTGTCAATTTTCAGTCTACAGACTCGAAATTTGATATACAGGGTACTGATATTTGGGAAAATCTTTGTAATCCTTTTTTTCGGCCAGCAACTTAGCTGTTAAGAGGTCACAGCTCAACGATTTTTCCTTTCAGAACTCCACTAAACTCCTCCGCCAATTTTGGGTCTAACACACTTGAGAGTTTAGATATATGTTCTTTGGACATAGATCTTAATAGAATAGTTTGATTCCCAAACAATGAAGGTTAACGGGTCAAAGAAAAAAAAAAATTGACCGCTTTTTTTTTTTTTTTGCTCAAAATACACCTCCAACCCCCCGGTCAACGCCGGGTTAAAATGCTAATATATATATATATATATATATATATATATATATATATATATATATATATATATATATATATATATATATATCAAACATTTATTTAGAATTTTCTATGATTACCTTTATTTCTTATATTCTTTTTGTCTATTTTATTCTTCTTGATTCAAAATAATCTCATCAGTCTCTCATCCATCAAACGTATTAGTTGATCTTTCCTTCCAAGGGACCTATATCTAAAATTTCAAGTGCGTACACTCAAAATTGTCGGAGGAGTTTGTTAGAGTTTTCAAAGATCAAATCGTTGAACTTTGACACCTTGAACGCCAAATTTCAGGCCAAAAACCGATCACATCGATTTTCCCAAATCTCAGTACCCTGCATATCAAATTCCGAAGATATTTTGTAACTAAAAATTAGCAGGGCTATTGCGTAAGGAAATGAACACAGATACACATACACACAGACAAGTTCACTTTTATAGATAGATAGATAGATAGATAGATAGATAGATTAAACAGAAATATAGACGTGTACATAAATATATATGGAAACAATTTTTTGTTTCCTGTAAACTTTTTACGCAAATATTATGCAAGGTAAATACTGTAGGATATATGCATGAATATAATTACACGTAATAGTTAACTGAAGATGATTATCCCATGAGGAAACGGAAAAAGCTGATAGGGAATTAATTAAAATGAATATTTAAAAGAATATGCAAATGAGCTAGATGTTTTGCTAGTGAATGCAATGCCACAAGCCATATATAAGAAAATTGTATTTTCTTTTTAAATAAATAGAGAAGACGGTTTTTTATATGAATATCAATACACGCAAAAGAAAAAACGGATTTATAGGAGTATAGATATATATATATATATATATATATATATATATATATATACAATCGCTAAATCTAGACAAACATATATTAAATGAGAAGGTCATTTGGTGTATTTCCTTGTGCGTTACAATTGTTCCGTACCCATTTGGAAGATCTGATATTATCATATGATGAAAAATATTCAAAAATAGCTTCCTTCAGACCGTTAAATACATTTCTTACACATGTAAATATATTGAGAATCCCTTGTTTAAGGGATTATGTAGTTTTATTCATCTCTGTTCCAATTTTTATATTTATTTATTTATTTTGAATTCTTGATTGCCTCCCAATCATTTAACTCACTTTCGTATTTCTATCTTTATATACACCTTAAATTATTTGCTATTTTTATATTTCATTAATCATTTAATGTATAAAAAATATAATTTTTCCCCAATTTTTTAATTTTATTGGTTTATTTTCCAAATACTAATCTACACCTTCAAATTTATATTGATATGGTTAACTTTTTTTTTACTAATCTGCAGTGGTTTCGTATAAATGTTATTTATATGTTACGATCTACTAGTTAATGCCATTTCTTTATACGTTAATTTTTGAAGAAGGGATTATAATTAACAGGGGCATTTAAATTATTTATGTGAATAATGTAAGTTTTAAATTGATGTAATGGAATAACCTAACGTCCCTTCATAGATGAAATGAACTATGGATATATTGACCCTCTCACGTGAGTGAGACAGAATGAAAAAAGACAAGAAGAGAATAAGAAAATATGTCGAGTACTCTCATGTAACATGTATTTCCTTGTAAATAAACCCCTTTTTTCTTTCACACATGGACCCGTGTTTTTTGCTGTATTATTATTTAAAGTAAGGATATGATATACATTTAACTTATTTAGTCTTATTATTATCTAAGTATCATACTTTAATTTTTATCATTACTATCCAATAACTATTCCTAATCCTAGTTTTCTATAAGGGAGATAACTCTCTTTACCTATTTTTCTATTTATTATTTATCGAAATTGCATGTATCATCACTTTAATATTTGAATATAGTATTTATTAATCGCCATTGCGTAATTTTAATTTTATAGGCCTAATCTTATCCTTTTTATATTAATTTAGTTTCAATTCCCCCTTACTTTGCTCTAACTTAATATTTTCATCAATATCTCGCAGCTTCTTAATATTATTTTTATTTGCTCTTGTGTTATTGAAATTACTAAGGTGTTAGTAAATAAGCAATTACGATTATAAAATATAAATATATTTCTATTT
Organism: Euprymna scolopes; assembly: GCF_053919585.1. NCBI lineage: Eukaryota > Metazoa > Mollusca > Cephalopoda > Sepiida > Sepiolidae > Euprymna > Euprymna scolopes. The sequence goes on from NC_136516.1 coordinate 2,511,877, forward strand.
TGTTTATTTAGTTTTTTTTTTCTCTACTTCAATTGGATGATCTATAAATCAATTTATTATCTATATAATTATAAAACTCAAATGATCTTGTAACGAGTGATGTAACCCACTTTCCACTTTACGACATCCGGTTACGCATGCGTTGCTAACCAATAGCCCATAACAACGTAAACAAATAAACAGAAATCGCGTATTTTGCAGATTATGACCTGCGCACTGAAATATTAACGTTATTATTTCGAAATTATTATTTAACATGGGAAGAGTGGGGGTGTTTTGCAACTATTCTTTATTACCACTATACTGTCACTATTTTCTTACAACTAAACAAATTTATTTATGTTAAGAGTGTAGATAAAAAGGTTCTAAGTTTATTAAAAAATGGAGAAGAAAAAAATTGCGGTAAAATAACTTAAACGTAATACAGAAATGAACGATGTAAAAAAAAGCAGACAGTATTAACAGTTGTTTATTTGGATACGTTAAACGTGAAAAAAAAACAATTGTGACGCTGAAAACGTATAAATATGGCCAACCACTTATAATCCAGTAATTGTAATTATTTTTTCAAAAATAACCAATTATATTAAACAGAACGACCCATAGAAATCTATCGATATTCTTTTTTCATTTTAATATACTTTCATAGAAATGTTTCTGTTATGTCAAAAAAAAAAAACCCAACTATTTTCTTTACGTCACAAGTGTCACGCTTATACATGAATTACATAGCTAATATAACATACTGACCCAACGGGTCATGAGTAATCTAGTACGTTTCTTAATCTTTATATAAAATCTTATATTGCCTCTCCCTACTTACATTTCACTCTCAACCTTTTATCTTATTTTTTTTTTATTTTTATTACAAAATGGTATTTTTATTAGGTTTTAGGCGCAATAATAGGAATTTATTTTAACTTGATGGTTTATTAAACAAGTTATTATAAAACCCTTAAATCTGTATAGTTTGTCCTGCTATATTTTATACATATCTGTTTAATTCGCTACTTAACAATTGCTATTAATCGTTATTTCTTACTAAAGTTCATTAAAGAATAATTAATTTTCTTACACGTTTTTTTTTCAATTGTTTCATCGCCGGAATTAACTAAAATAATGCATCATTCTCTTACAGCCTTCTATTTTACCTTTGTATTTTTATACATATTCCTATGTATAAACAAATCTGGTATGTCAGTAAAAAAGCAGTGTTCGAAACCCCATACGATCATCAAAATGTTTTTTCTAAACTTTGTTGCCAATAATATAGGATCATATCTTATTGAGGGGCTTTTTGCTAGATTCTCGGGTTTTTTTTCATTGCACAGGCATCACCACATTATCAAGGCTAAGAGACAACTTGAGGATAAGGGTTAAAGAGTGTACAGTAGAAATTGGACAATATAGTAATCATTAGTAAAAAAAATACATTCTTAAAAAGTTCAATTATAGATGGATAATATCAATATCAAACATAATGAATTTACTTTTTGTGTATTTAGGAATTTTCTGGAACCAGTCTCCAACCCCCCTCCCCGAAGAAATCGAAAGTTGTGTTGAATTCTCCATTTAAAAGTTAGTATGATGACTTCCAATGTTTTTTCTTTACTTATAATACCCATGATGCAATTCATCTAATGCTATGTTTATTGCTGGAGTCATATTTATGATCTTTCAATAAAATCTCTGAGTTAAGTAATGTATGTGTTTATATTTTATCTTGTTTGTTGATTTCTCGCATACTTTGAGGTTATTATGATACGAACATTGAAGACATTTTATTGTATATACACCTTTGGTTAAAAAATATTCATAATAGCTTATATATATATATATATATATATATATATATATATATATATATATATATATATAATGGTAATATATTATCGTTTCCTTGAATAAAATCTAATAAAACCTGTGTGATTATTAAGTCCTGCACAATGGATCTTGTATACAAAATGTTAATTATATTAGCATTATTGGTTATATAAGCGCATACATATAAACTAAGAGATACCAATCTCGTCAACCCAAAAGTTTCTTTTTTCGGTCTGATTTTACTATGAATTTAACATCTATGAACAAGATGAAAAATAAGTAATAAATGGTAAATTGATAAAATGCTTTATAGTATATCAAAATATATAAATTTTATTAATACGAAAGTTTAGATTTTAGTGACTTCACTTGAATATTCAATATAGCATATACAAGATAAAATAAAAGGAAATTGCAAATTCTCTTAACAATTTCGGAATTTGCAATAATGCCAAAATATATCTTGTCTTTATTAAATGAATTGATATTTGTTCTTACAAGTAAAAAGCAGAATAGATTTATTGATTGATATATTATAAAATAAATCATTTGCGCGACGAAACAGTTGCAGTCAACAATGTAAGTCTTAATGTAATGAAAATATTAAATTGTACGATGACGACATCCTGAATTTCTGTATGTAGATTTTGTCTTTGTATATATATATATATATATATATATATATATATATATATATATATATATATATACACCAAAAATCGAAACTATCTCTTTACAAACCTTTCATTTCATATGTATAATACTTTCATAAATCAGAGTCCATTTTCTGTAGGCTGTTTTTGAACATATATATATATATATATACTGGCAAAACACCCGCCGTTGACTGGGTTCAAAAACATCCTACAGAAATGGACTCTGATTTATGAAAGTATGATAGGTTATGAAAAGGAAGGGTTGTAAATTTGGGTTGAATTTGGGGGTATCAAAACCAAAGCTAAATATGATAAAAATAATAATAAAATAGGTACACCACATAATTTTTTATACCATACCTGTTCACACTCAAACACTTATCACAATATTCTGTGGATCTATATTAAAACACCTTGTTCAACTTTGTGACATATTTCCATTCTATTGAAGTCAATGGCGAACAAACACCTCATAATTTTATTATACCATATTTCTTCAAACTGAAACATAATTATCAAAGTATACTTGCAGATAGATATTAAAAGTCTTTATTAAAGCTTGTGCCTATTTCCATTCTATGAAGTGCAGGCGCTAACGCAGACACTATCATTTTATTATACCATTCCTATTTAAGTTAAATAATACTTATCAAATATTCTTATGTACTTCTATATCAGGAACACTTGTAAAAGTATTTTTTTTTAATTTTTATTTTTTTTATTTCCATACATAGTGGACCAATCGCGAACGCAGACACCACAATTTTAATGAACCACCGTTCTGCAAGATAAAACATACTCATTCCTGTGTCTCGATACATCTATCATTATATGTAATCAGCTTTTTTTTTAAATAGTCAACCATATAGGAGTCTATTCGTGACCAGACACACAACACAGACATTTAGCTTTATATATATATATATATATATATATATATATATATATATATATATATATATATAGATATAGATATAGATATATAGATATTTATGTATATATGTATGTATATATACTGTGTAAGCAAAAACAAGACTTCAAAAACAAAAAGTAAATTTCAATTTACGTTACAATTGTTTCCATGTGCAGTTCTACAATTTCAAACATTATGTCATATGAAAATTTTCAAGACCAGCATTTCTTCAGACTTTATGAATAAGCACACTTTTGGCAATGGAGCATTTTTTGAAGAGAAGGAAGGAAGGGGAAATCCCGAGCTTGAAAGGCATGCGAGAAACATCTACTTTTATTATGGTTACGGAAAATCCCATTTAAATATTTATATATCGCCTAATTTTCGTATCCTTATTCAAGAGCAGTATCATGGCAAGTTTCTACAGAGAGCCCTAGGCCATTTAAAAAAGGGTATTTAATACGAACACAAATATAATGATAATCTATAAACATTACCTGGCACTAATACGAAACTAAAACTAACCGTAACATTTTGCAAGGGTGTTACAGCCATAATATCGAAACAAATTTTAAAAATTAAGTATTGGGTAACAAAGAAATAAGAAGATCTAATTTAGGAACCCAACGAATGGGATATATATTAAACACTTTTTTTTAGTATAAAATTTGATAATTTTGTAGCTTACTCTTTAAGTCCACCATTTTTGGCTTAAAATTCATTGGTATATGAAACTGTACTGAATTTCACGAACTCAGTATAATTACATATATATATATATATATACTTGATTCCTCCAGCCTTGACAGACGTGTTTTAAATATTCACTCTAGTGCTTTTTCTTTGAATGATTTGGAATTCATTCGATTTGCGATTTTTTCCAAGGAACTCTGCCTTTTGGCTCATTTTGGACCATTTGGAATTAACCCATTGGATTGGAAATTTTAAATTCGACCGTTTTGGATTTTACCATTCTTGGATTTTTTACCCTTCACTGGACTATTCAATCATGTGAAATGTTTTTATCATTTTTCTTTTACCTCCTATTCCCCTTACCTCACCCTTTTTTTTAACCAAGTAAGATCTGTGACTTAGTTGTAGTTTCATAAAATACTTTTATATGCAAAATCCGATCCTGCATTTTGCTAATTCCTGCTCTTTGATGAGAAGAAGAGTATTTCTTCGAAACTCAACGGATTAAGGACTATCCACTTATCTTGTGCTTCCTTTTTGTAAAATTAAATATGTTTTAACTCTTTTTCAAGATGTCTTTATACATGTTTTATTAATCATTTGTTCATATATATATATATATATATATATATATATATATATATATATATATAATGTAAATCATGGAGAGAAAGCATTTAAAATTATTATTATTAAAAGCGTTGTAAAATAAAATAAATGTAAGTAAAAGAAGAATTCAAAAGAAAAAGGTGAATCAGCTGACCGGTTTCGCCCTCGCTTTCTCAAAACTGTATCGAGGGATGTCTTTAATAGAAAAATCGAGAATCGAAATTGAAAATAAAAGTACATGGAGTTCCGTTATTAGGGAAACAATAAAAAAAAAACTGGAGGAACTAATTAAAATATAGCAACGTAATGTTACTCGTAAATCAAGAGGCTAATCACGCTGAACCTTTCTCTCTGTTTACATTGCAATCCATGGTTTCTCAGGGCTTCCGATAAATTCAGTTGTTCTTTGTTTAATTTCAATCCTATATGTTTGCCTCCATAAACACCTATATAGTATTTATAGTGTACGGCACTCGTCTGCTTTCAATAAAATCCCCCGGATTATCCTCCTTTCATCCTTTCATTCTTCCTGGTTCACACGTTACTTTTGTTTTCGCGACAGCAGTGAATTAGTAGCAACAGTTGTCGCTGTGGCGACGTTGTTGGTATGAAAATCAGTCATAAAAAGAGACGTACAACTACTTGCTTATTTTTACGATTTTGAACACCAGACAATGTATCATAACACTTAATTTACTGAAGAAAAATTGAATTTTTTTCACAATATAGCTGAGCAGGTAATTTATAAACTGTAATAATTGTTTGAAATTTGGTCTAACAGTGAGTGAGGGGTGAAGCTTTAAAGCAGTTCTAAATTACAAAACTGCCACTATAACATATATTCCAAACATTACCGTGTTTGAAGAATATTCGAGTATATAAAGATTTTCAGTGATATAAATATATATATATATATATATATATATATATATATATATATATATATATATATATATATATATATATATATATGGAGAGAGATATATATTACCAAGCCCTTTCAAGAATACTAAAAGATAATCACTGTCTGGAAACTACAAACTTAGTCGCAGTCAATTCGTGTTTAATTTTAACGACGCCCCTGTACAAATAATTATTGATTGATGTCTGTGCCGAAATTGATCGTTTATTAGTTATTACTTCATATCATTCTCCTATCAGTTGTTTGGTAACCCAGAGAGAGAGGCTTCACAAATGGAATCAAAGTAAGCTTCGTGGCCGAATTCGAATATCCATAACGTTAGGCATTTTTTATCCTACACTGATGGTTGCGTAAACATTAAACACAAATGTATGATGGTTTAAACGAATAATATATATATATATATATTATATACATATATTTATATATATATATTTATATATATATTTATATATATATATTTATATATATATATATATTTACATATATATATATATATCTGGTTTGAATCTCTCAACCCATTATATATATATATATATATATATATATATATATATATATATATATATATATATATATATATATCGTTTTATCGTTTTTTCATTTATATATTGTTTTATCGTTATTTCCATGGCAGGTGCTCGTCTGAACTCCAATCTCTCCCCCCCCCCACGCCAATCTTTCACGAAAAACACCCGTCTAGCTGAATCCACTGTGAAAAATTTCCCCCACTCTATGTGCCTAAATCAAAACGCGGATGCCATGTACAAAGCTTCTTTCTTAGAACTGCACGCCTGTTGAACTCTGTTCCGTCTGCCTGCTTCCCACCGGACTACAACTTGGATGTCTTCTAGTCCCACGTTTACAAATTCCTAATGAACCGCCCCCTTAACACTTCATCAAATCTCCAAACTAACGTAATGTACTTGCAATAGCCCTTATCCCTGGGTGGCTTCCGGGCCTTGATAAGTGGTGATCACTGTGTAAAAAATATATATACGTGCATAATTATATTTATCATTCAACCACGGTAGTGGTTGTAATATATGCTTAAGTCCGAAATTGAATGAATCGTGACACATTCAAACCCCCTACACTAATTCCGTTCGCAACCAAATTTCAAACAGGTTATATAGTTGGATAGAACACCTCATACCTACATTTTGAAAGAAAAATTTCGAAAATTGGTTCAGTAGAAAAAAAGTTACAACAAAATATGTGGGGTCACAAACAGGAGAGTAAGTACATAAGTGACTAACGCTTATTTTTATTTTGCATAACTTTTTTTGTATATAAATATTTTTTACTGAGAAAAGAATTAAATGATCCTAATTATGATATAATGAAATTATTAATTTTTATGTAAATTATAAAATTATTAATTCCATCTACTAACTGACTAACCAATGAATTAATTTTATTCAAACAATTTTCACTATATAAATATATTCAAATAATAGGGGGGAAATAATTTCAACCCAGCGACTGACACCCTTTCTAACTCAACAATAAACAACAACATATGCAAATAAAAAATAAAATATTTATCAATATTCAAATTTTATTTTTAGCTGCAATATTTTAAATCTAAAAAAAATCTTATTTTTTCTTTACTAGAATATCTTGTTCTTTACTTTTGCAGGTTGAATTTCTTGTCCTTTACTTTTCCAGGTTTAATAAAATCTTAAAATATTACTTTTCATGCGCGCATTTTTCCATATAATATATGTATGTGTGTGTGCTTGTGTGTATGTGTGCCAAAAATAATTCAAATACAAGAAAACAATAAATAAGAAAATAGAAACGTAATTGGAAGAAAAATTATATAGGGTGTTGCGAGTCTTTCTCTTCTTTATCGTTATTTTTATGGCTAGTGCTTAACTGAGCTTAAATCTAAACTTTTACGAAAAACACTTGTCTAGCCAAAGCCTCTATCAATAGTTTCCCCTACTCTATATCTGAGCCTAAACCTAAATGTAGATTCCATTAACAAAGCTTCTTTCCTGGAAGTGCCCACTTTCTAGCTGACTACAATTGTCTTCAAGTCCAACGGAAACAAGTTCTTAATTAACCGTCCCTCTAAGTAATCCAATTTACAAAACTCCCACTTCTTATGAATACTACGCAAGAATCACATTGACTAATGTATACACATTAAGTCTTATCCTCGACTGGCCTTCAAACCTTGATAAATGGTGATTCCTGGGTAAAAAAAAAGTTTCTGCTATAATATTTATCAAACAGGTTTAAGTTTATGCATATTGACCACGGTCAACGCGAACGATTTTATTTTTACAATAAAAAAAATAATTTCTATGATCAATGTCGATAAATATTTCCCACGCTTATCAAGCGTGCAAATCAACTTTGATTGAGTGTCCGAATGAGCTTTTTTAGAAAGTGGTTTAAACTTTTCTCTCTTAACACATTTTTAGTTTTTGGCTCGTTTTCTATCGCAATTTGACACGTCTCGGACGATTCCCGGTTCGCAAACTTTGTATTCCATATTGATTGAGACACAGTTTGGAAAATTGTTTAGGCTGAATGAGTATGCATACGGGGCCTGGCCGACATTTCGTATTTAATAGAACCCCGGCTCCCAGGAGTAGGTCGCTGTTTCTCCGGTTACTTAAAAAGTTGTGAAGTAATGCGATATCTTGGCTTGGGCAAGCGGCCCAAACTGAAGAAGTGATAACATCTGTCGTTGTTATTTTCTTCGTGGAAGTGAGAAAAATAATAAACGACAACAGAGAGAATTTGATCATTGGAGACTTTCGAAAGAACGCGACCTATCATATTTCAAACAAAAGTATTAGTAATTCATATTTATCATACATATATATATATATATATATATATATATATATATATATTCAGAATGTACGAGATTATATAATTGTTTTTCAGCCAAACAACGTCGCAGCTCAAAGTACCAGGAGATCTAACAAACCGGAAGTGCAAGACTCGAGTTTCGCCCTCATTTGTGCTCATTGGTTTGACATTATCTGATATGTCTAACTGATGAGGCGAAATAACCGCGAAACTCGAGTCTTGGATTTTCGGTTTTTGACTGTTATGGCTCTTGTGATTTGTGACGTGTTTTGACTGGGGAAAGACATATATATATATATATATATATATATATATATATATATATATATATATATATATATATATATGTATGTATTTATATGTATATATATATATATATATATAAATCAGACAATAGGAATGACAAATTTACCCGATAACATTAACTGTAAACTTAAAACTAATATAAATAGTATGATCTATGTAATAGTCCTAATAAAAACAATCCCAAACTAATAAAAAAATCTCAATATAAACACAATGCGAAGAAGAACTCGTCATAAAGAAAAGAAATCAAGACTAAATTAAAATTTACATGGGAAATTATTGTTTGGCAGAAAAAAATATTCAATATATTATTCCGCAGAGTTTCAAAGAATGCTATTCTTACATTTAGTGACCCAACCAGCTATAATGGTGAAAAAAATGGTCCACGGGCTAAGGAGAGTTGAATTGCAGCGGTTTTATCTCCTGTGTTTATACGAGGTAATCTTCTTGGTTAAAGTAGGGGCTTCATCGCTGATATGAAATACATTATCTTTGTAAAAGAAAAACAACAACAAAAAGCAAAAAACTTGGGAGCATTAAACTATATCGCTGTGAACAAGATTGTTTTGGATTATCTACTATTGGTCTAGATAGTACCCTGGAGTTTTAAGATCAAGCTCAATGCGGTGTCTGTGAATAAAGTTGATGAAAGATTACCCACTTGATGAGCATAAGTGAAGTTGCTTGTTATCCAAGTGTTGGTTTAGTGGATAACCCCATCTTAGCCACAACTTCCCGCGCACCTTGATTTCGACAAACAACAACGAAAGGTGTAAAAGAAAATTACCGTAAACTATAATCGTTCACCCGCGCAAAACAATAATAATTTAAAAAGGTTTAATCTCCAACAACCTTGCGATTTGACTCTTAAATAAAAAGTTTACAACACGTTAACTATTCTCTACTAGAAAAATGCAATTTCTGTAACAAATATTTATTTAAAAAAAAGTCACAAACATCTCTCGAAACTGGGGCCGAATTTCAAGAAATGTGGTTAGTTCGGCCGCGAAATTGAGTGATGTAATTATGCGGCAAGCAGTCACTTGTGAGTTTAAATAGCTATAACAGGATGCCCTCTGGGCCACCAATTGGCAGAGCTTGAAACCCCGAGAATGCGTTGCCCAAGATAGAAGAAAAGGGTCGAGTGGCCCAAGTTAGACCTCTTCTCCGTCAGAGACAGTGATTTTCTGTCGCCGGCCTTCGCTCAAGGAAGTGCATATTGAGACTGGTGGGGGAGAGGAGGAAAGAGCAGGGGGTGAGGATTAATGAAACCACCACCCCTTGTAATGCATGTTAGGTTATAACTATGACAAGAGAATGTTCTTTTAATTATTTTGACTCTCTAGTACATAATAGTTAATATTTTATAGGTTTTAGGAAAAGGGGATGTGCTTCTAAATTGATTAATTGTGTCTAACTTTGTCGGATGTATACATGGGAGTCAAAACAATTCTCTGCCGGTGAATAGCATTCTTTGAAACTCGGCAAAATAGGGATATCTTAAATACTGTGTGTTGGGGTAGTCTGTCGAATAATAAAGTGCCTTCTAAATTTTAAGAGTCTAAGAGAGATTTTTCTTCACGTAGGTTTTGTATCGAAATGCCACCGGTAAGTATCAGAAAATTGACACCCACCAGGTCTGATTAACGAAGAAAGTCAAATTTTCATAAAAGTTAACACGTTTTCAAAAAAAAGCCTAAACATCACAAGTGCATTTTAGAAATCGTCATACCCTACAAGCAGAAAAGTCCACTGCATGAAATAAGCAGTACGTTCTGTCATGAGAGAGGAAAGGTCGAAACTAATGTTTTTGTTAAAACACAACGAAAGCTTGATATTTACTTTAATATGTTTAACTTTTTATCAAAATGATTGCATAAAAATAACTTCATAAAATCAGCAGTTGTTTCTTTAATAAAGCAGGGGTGCGTTCGAAATATACTCGTTCTTTCTGGAGTGGAATTGATTTGGTTGGTTGCTTGTTTTTGTTTTACGGCATATCAACCCTTTTTGGGTTATTTAGTGCCGAATCCAAATATTTTTTTAATAGAATATATTTGTTGTTTTCACGTCGGTTTCTATTTAACCCATAGTTGGAACCCTAACAGGTACTACCACTCCGGGTCAGAGTGGACCTGGGAGCAATGGTAATGAAAGGGTGGCTCCACACTCCCCAAAGCCCACAAGCTGGGACCTCACCACTGGATATAGTTTAAGGTCATATCCAGGACCCCCATTGAGGGACTTTTACCCTCTGCAGGGGGGCAGTCGACATATTCTAATGCCCCACCGACAGGGCCAAGAGTAGAATTGAACCATGGTACACGCGTTTTGCTTTTGAATATTTAATTCAGGTCATTATACAAAGAAACAAGATTATATTTTACAAAATTAACAGTCGATTCTCTACATTGCAATACAAACTACAATGTGTTGTGGGCTAAGTCACTGCTAGGAAGCATGTAAAAAGTCTACCCCGTACACTGCGAGGAGGCCGTCCCTAACTAGACAAGGCAATCAATCTATTTGAGTGAAGAAGAGGCGACTAAACCGATTTCGATGAAAATAAACGTATCGGCGGGTGAAAAATGTGTTCATCCTCAGTCATTCTCATACAACGGATTATATAAGTAAACCAAGTGTTATATTTTAATTTTAAATCTCATAATTAATTGTATTGGGTTCGGATTTTTTCATTATATATATATATATATATATATATATATATATATATATATATATATATATATATAGTAAGTTTTTTTTACGTGGGAGTCACCACTTACAATGTCCGGAGGCCACTCGGGGATAAGAGTTATTGCGTGTACAGTAATCAACAGGATAATATCGTAGTAATCGTTAGTAATAAAGATTTGATAAATTGGATTATGTAATGGGGCGGTTCATCAGGAATTTGTTTATGTCGGACTTTAAGATATCTAAGTTGTAGACGGGTGAGAAACAGGCTAACGAAAGAGAGTTCCACATGCGTGCAGTTCTATGAAAGAAGCTGTGCTAATGGAATCTACGTTTTGATTTAGGCACAGATAAATAGTGGGGAAAACTATTGATAGTAGTTTAAGCTAGACGGGTGTTTCTCATGAAAGGGGACCTGAGATTGGAGCTCAGCCGCGCACTTACCATGGTAATAACGATAAAACAAAGGCAAACTCGCAATGTCTCTTCTGTGGGAGAGAGGGTGCAAGGAAGAGAAAAGGGCATCTTCTATTAAGCTAGGAAGTATATTTTGTACTATGTCAAGGCATTATAAGTAATAAGTAATATGTAATTAGCAGCTCTTTCCCAGATGTGGCATACTTGAATATACTTGGCTTTTATATAGGTAGAGAATTACATCAACAGTGAGATCTCTTCTGGAGCGGTAGAAGAATCCCACCATTTTTCCAGCGACTTTGGAAACAGTGCACAATATTCTGTGTTTCATTCTCGTGAGAATTCGTCAGGCTTATCTAAGCATCAGCATAAGCCTAAGCTTATGCATACGCCTGAAGAATTCTCACAAGAATGAAACGCGGAATATTCTGTTTAACTTAACTGGCATATATAGTTTCATAACTTACTACCTAGGTCTACATATGTGTTGAGCCCTGTTGAAGTAAATGCTGTAAATTTACGCATAAAATTATATCTTCGTATATTAATTTATTTGCTTAAATAAAGTAGTCACACACACACACACACACAAACACACACACACACAAACACACACGCACGCACACATGCAGATTGTTCCACACGGAATTGGAAAGTGTGAGTCACCTGGTATCAAATTGCAAGGTGCTTTTGGGGGGTTGACTTCTACACACAGAGTAAATGGAGTATGTAAGTACTTCCACGGGACCATCTGTAAAAAATTAAACATCCAGTGTAGCAGCAAATCCTGGGAACACCAACCTGAAAGAACAGTTCGAAATGCCTCATATACCATACATTACGACCATGTAATCCCTACAGCCACCTACCTTGAAAATGTTGCTGCCAAACCTGACATAGTTATATAGAATATATCAGAGAGAGTTGCAACATTTGTTGAACTGAGTGTCCCTAATGATGGAGGTCTGAAGAGAGCTGAAAGGGTGAAACAGACCAAATATCAAGGTCTCATGTATGATATGAAACTGGAATGTTAAGGAAATATCAATCATACCAATTATTAGAGGTGTCAGAGGGCTAGAAGAACCTCAAGTCCTACCTAACTAATATTACTGGTGAACCAAGTGCAAATGATTCAGACAATTGAGGATACTAAAAAGAGCTCTCAGCTGCTTTATATTAAAAGCAAGGCAATGTTGGCAGCTGGCTTAGCGGCACCATAGCAACGTTATAATCTTCAAAGAAAAAAAATGTTAAACACACACACACACACATGTGTATTTGTATCTCTTTATCTCTCTCTCTTTCTCTCTCTCTCTCTCTCTCTCTCTCTCTATATATATATATATATATATATATATATATATACAGCACAATCATGTTGCGCACCGGTTCTCGACAAATCGCTGAAGTTAAGAAACGTTGAGTTACGCCAGCACGAAATGGGTGAATATTTGGGAAAGCTTAGCACTATATGTACGTTGCTGAGTCGTAGAAATTGCCAGGTTGGTATATGGGGATGCATTAATTCAGTGGGCGAGAGGCACCACCATTATTCGTTAAGACATGCATCTAAGAGAAGGAACCTCTTATGTAAAAAAAACCTGCAGTCTACTGTATACTCTGTCCTGTGACAGTCATCTGCACCGACATAGGTTAGCAGTAATACCAAAAAGTGTGGTTGATTTCACTACTATAAACAAATCATCTATGTGTGGATTTACGAGCAACTTAGTTGAACTCCAGGGGAGAGGTCATAATATATATATATATATATATATATATATATATATATATATTTTAGTCATCGACATACAGACCTGTTTCGTTGTTTCACAACTCATCAGTGCCGCTAGACACTATATATATATATATATATATATATATATATATATATATATATATATATATATGGAATGAGGCAGAGAGAGAGAGAGAGAGAGAGCGAAATAATTTTTACAATCCCAGTTTAGATATTAATTTTATTTTTTATTTTGGACTATTATTCTCATCTTTATTAGTTGTTGTTTTCATCTTTATTGGTTGTTGTTTTTCACGACGTTTCGGGCAACTATTTCTCTGGCCTTCGTCAGGTGGTAAACGTGACAGGATAGGAACTTCGAATCTCCTAACTGCATTCTCAGCAATCATTGGCAACCCCAGTTGTTGCCGTCTCATCACGTGTTGGCCAAGTAAACCGCTGGCACGCTTTGGGTAGGATTGAAATGTTATCTTCAGACAATGTCCATCTGGAACCGTAGAGATTCAACGTCTCTATCAACTGCGCCACGGGCCCCGATGGTTGGTTTATTTGATTTAATAAATCCACGTTTATTTATTATCTGATCTTCCATAGTGGTACCGATATAAATATATATATATATATATATATATATATATATATATATATATATATATATATATTGCTTTTATCTGCAAAAGTTGACGCTAATTTGCATATTCTTTTAAACATTGATTTTAATTAATTTGCTGTATGGGTTTTTTTGTTTTCTTTTCTTATGGGATCATCATAATATTTGCTTAAAAGTTTATAGTAAACACACACTTTGATCTATATATATATATATATATATATATATATATATATATATATATATATATATATATCTACCAGATTGCTTCATCACCGCATTAAAGAGCACTTAAACACTACTGCTTCGTCGTTCTATAAACATATTCGCACTTGCATTAATTCAGAACCAGATTTTCACATCAACATCCTTGCTTCTTCAAGAAACGTAGGTCAACTTCGTATCCTCGAATCTTTAATTATTTCAAAAAATACTCCCACACTAAACAATAGACTGGACTTGAGCTCCGCTTTTATAATATAAGTTTAAAACATAAGAAAAACAATAATTAAAAAAAAAAAAACAACCTTGCTTGAATAGTCATCTCCCTTGATTCACAAACGCAACAAGTATTTTAAACATCAACTGATTTATTTTAACGTTCCCCCAACGTCATTTTTTGTTCTATATTTCGCGGTATCACGTGGCAAACTCTCTGCGGCTACTTTTCCAATTTTGAACACTCTTCCGCTGTCTTCTCTTGAAAAAGGACTAATAAGTCTGAAATATATTGAGATTTATAACACCATTGAATACAACAGAAAAAAATTACTGGTGTTTAGAGTTAAAATTTGTGTGAAAAAGAAAAAACAAACAACAAAAAAAGAAACTTATTTCTTTTGTTTGCATTTAATTTTACTCTATAAAAAAAAATCTCGCATTGTTCTTGGCTTTTAATTTTACCTCATAATTTTCTTCAACAATGCTTCAAGAAAACTACAACCTACTTAAATATATATATATATATATATGTATATATATGAGTGTGTATGTGTGTGTATATATATACACACACACACATATATATATATATATATATATATATATATATATATATTTTTGCTCAACAATTGTATTGAGCACAAACTTCAGGTTTTTACTAATTACAATACACACACATACACATGTATATTACACACATATACACACACATGTCTCTCTCTCTCTCTCTCTCTCTCTCTCTATATATATATATATATATATATATATATATATATATATATATATATATATATATATATAGATAGATAGAGAGAGGTGGGGTTGTGTTTACTTTAACCTTTTTACGCAAATTTACCCAAGTATCAATCCCGTAGAATATAATTACACGTAAAGAGTTAACGAACGGTGATCCCCCCAGGAGCAAACCGGAAGAAAAATTAATACGGAATAAATTTAAATGATTTTTTTAAAGAATATGCTAATTAGCTTGATCTTTTCCAGGTGAATACGTATATATCAAAGGTGTATTTATTTTTGTAATAAATAGAAAAAAAAGTGTTTTAAAAAATGAATATCAATACACATAAAAAATGTATTGTAGTACAGATTAGTTTCTATTAAACTTGATTAATGTTTGGCCTAAAACAAAAAATATCGGTTTCTCAAACATGTGACCAACTCATTAATGTCAAATTTCATTTATTTCCCAGCTGATTTTGTCTGGAATTTTGTTACATGTTTCAATTTACTGGTATGTGTTGCATCGTTTTTTTTATATACTTTGGTTTGATAGAAAGGTAGAGTTAAAGCGAGAGAGAGAGAGAGAGAGAGGAAAGAAAGAGAGAGAGAGAGAGAGAGAGAGAGACGGAAAATGGTTCCTCCGTTTATGGACCAAACAAGCAGATCCATTCTGATTTTTCTCTCTCATAACCGTCATTTCATCTACCTGTGTTCTTTGCCCTGCATAATTTTCTAATATCTCGCCATGTTTTCTATGCACTCTATAACCTCATCGAAACATCGTGTTTTTTTTTTTTTTTTTTTTTTTTTAAGGTCAGCCTCACGCTGTTTACATCGTATGGAATCAAATACAATATCAATTTAGCCGGTGAGTGTGTGTGTTTTTTATACGGGAAGTATGCACCACACACCGACAATATTAATGCAAAAATCGTTAAACACGGATATAGTGTTTATTATTCCAGAAAGTTTTTTATGACATATTTTTTTTTAGTTTTGGTGTAAAAATTCCTGATTTTTTACATGTTGGAAATTGTTTTGTTTTTTCGGCATTCTGCGAGAAGAAGAAGCCGGAAATTTTAAAGATAAACCGCTTTTATATATAAGTATCTTCCTTTTTAAAACCTTTTTGTTTGTTTGTTTGTTTGTTTGTTTGTTTGTATGAATCAATATGATGGGAGGGAGTTTATTCCTTCATACGGAATGACTCATCATTTACTTCTTGGCAGAAAACAGCTGTGAATTCGATGACACATTGTAAGTGCTTTGCTCATTTGATAATGACGTTTTTGTTTTATTTACTGGATTTCGATGCCTCCCTCCAGTCTCAAAAAGACAAATGATACACCCTGTACGGAAACCTGCGGATGTAATTGTGAGACAAGCGTTGCTCAATCTCCTACCCTACTTCTCCTTAATTGGTACTGTTTAAGTCCAGTGGCAAGGAGAATTTCATGCCGACTGAAAACAATACTGAGGCAAGCGGAGAGCACATACGGCATCAGCACGTCCCAAAATGGTCACCCATTTAGTACTGACAAGGTTCAACGTTGCTTACCTTCGGTGATACACCGAGAACCGGTGTGGCAACGTAATTACTGCCGTGTGTGTTATGTATATATATATATATATATAAATATATATATATATGTATATATATATATATATATATATATATATGACTAGAATAAGGAAACAATTAAACAGAAAAAGGATAACATTTCTGCGTAAGACTCTGTTTGCATTGTAACGTTATATAGGTAGTTTCATCAGAGAACAACCATAGGCTCATCAGAAGAAAATGTAGTGAAACTCCACGATAATTAATAAATACTTGGCTTAATACGAATGAAACCATCTCATCCGTGAGCACAGCAGTAGTCGTCTTTATGAAAGTGCCAACGCAAAATCAATTAAAAATATATAAATATAATACTTGTCGCCATTAGCAGATTATCTTTCTTTATGTTGAAGGACAATTCCGACAAAGTTAGTCTAGAAGTGTATCATTTACATAGAATTCTGCAAACATATACAAATTAATATAGTTTTTTTTATACGTATGTAAAACTGTGTTGTGCAATACACAAAACGTAGCGTATAATGATATTAGGAAAAGGCTAGAATCGAATCCTCTAAGCAAGTGGATAATTGAAATCCTACGAATGCGGTCCATTGTTAATTCTTTTCGAAAAAGGTAAATATTATTTGCGTCGGAGAAAAAAAAACGAGTCTCATGCTTATAGAATAACTGGATATTAAATATGTCAGTTAAAATAATGGACGATGCGAGTTAAAAAATATTGTTTAAAAATAGGTTAGAATTAAAACAATTTGAATTGAGAATTGTTTGTTTTAACCAAAAGTGTGTTGGACAGACATATGTAAATCCACGTGAAAGTTAATCACGTTGGGAGCCACACTTCTGACGCCATAAACAATGGACATTTTTCAATATATGAATCGAGGGTTCGAAGTTAGGAGGTTTATGAGGATCAGCTAATCGGAGAAGATAACACATAGCGATAGAGTGAGTTGGAGAGAGGGAGTCTCTTATAGGGGGAGGGTAGCCGAGTAGACCAAGTAGGTTTTCAGGTTTGAATTCCTGATTCATCAATCGGCTGGCAGATGAATAAATACATCATTAATAATTTGCAACTGGTTGCCTCCTGTAGTCAGTCCTCAAAACTGAAAAGGTAAATGTGTTTTGTATATTCATCTATAAACGAACTCTTGTATAACCCTCTTACAAATAATGAGCCTCCTTCATTATCAGTAACGTATCTCCCATCTATATGTGTTACCAAGAATCATCTCTGTCTCCCCCCACAGAATTGTCACCACCATCGTTATTCGTGTATTATAAGTCCTCGTTATACAGGTCTTCGATATGAACCCGTCATCTCTTTCAATATGTACCCGCTAAATAACAGACTGACAGAAACCAATAATTAATTTATTCTAGAAGCGAACCCTGATGTTGGCAGGAATTGAATGATTGTACATGAATAATCCACATCGCTAATAGTTTTATTGTCATCAAATCGAATAAGTGCCGGCTCTTTAAGAGAACCGACCGAAAAAAGTATCACATTACTCTGTAGTCTACATTACACTGTTGATTTTATGAAATTATGGAATGAATATTTGAAATGCAAATGTTAAGTCTAATAGGCAAATACATACTCTAAACAGAAACATTGATTAGAAACACGTCATGTTATGAATTTTATGCATTGTCCCCTTCCGCTTTGGGGCTGAAAAATCTCCAGTGAACCTTTTTGATTTTAGGCTGTGTAAGGGTGTTAACTTTGGCCCAAATCAAACTGATCCTTCGTTAATTGGATTTTTTTTTATTATCGATTATAAAAATTTACCAGAAAAATTCCGACGCAAGCCTTTCCTTACAACACTATCAGATACATGAATTAGATCTGTATGAAATTTGTAAAAAATTGGCGCAGCTGTTTTGGGGTCTATAGGGAACGAACTCAAACACACAGACACAAACGAACACCGACTGATATTGTGTCTTTTCTATATGTGTTAATAATTATTAGTAATGCTATAGGCCAAATGTTTTCTATAATCGTTCAATTCCATTTGTAATAGTAGTAGTAGTAGTAGTAGTAGTATTAGTAGTTACCCTTTTTCAGTTCTTGGTGTTCTTGATCCATTGCTTATGTTTAGTGTTGTATTGCCACAATTGAATAAATATCATGAATACTGTTGTCGTGTTAAGTCCTATTCAAGACACGTTTCGGCTGATGTAACCTGTGAATAATTTCCCGGTGTACCTTATTGAAATGTTGGACCGTTCCGTTTAAATGACACGCGGTTTAATATACAAGGTGTAGGTCAAAATTAGATGTAATTAGTAAAGGGGCTGGATATTCAATTTCTGTGTTGACCATACACAAAGTTTAATGCACAATTGCCTAGAAGTACAATTTCTGTAGTTTACCGTGTGTATAAAATGTAATATATAAACCATGTTTATAAACGTGTTTGTAACATTTCTAACTGTGTAGCATACTTACATTTTAAAGCAGCCTATATATAAATCATGTACAAGTATAAAAACAGGGGTATATATATATATATATATATATATATATATATATATATATATATACTCAAGTGTCTCTTCAATATATTGCCTATGCTTGTACAGTTACAGTAGCCGTATAGTTTGTGGTACATATGCCGACATCTATAAGAGTCTTTGATGTATGTATAAATATATGGACCGTACTGTCGCAGAGATGCATATGGAACGTGCCAATGTAAAGGTGTACTTCTTAGTGACAGTATCGCCCAGTGTGTATACAGTGTTCGTTTAACGTACATTGTTGGTGCGCGCATGTACTAGTTACGTATTAACCATACACTCGTAAAGAAAGTGCGACTTTTTTTCTTTTATCGTATTCTTTCTCTTCTCGTGATTGAAAGTTTGTCAGTGAAGATATATCCCTCCGACGGAAGCACAATAATATTCAGGTGGGTTATATCTTATATAACTGTATTTGTTGTATGCTATTTTTGAAAGTTTGTCAGTGAAGATATATCCCTCCGACGGAAGCACAATAATATTCAGGTGGGTGATATCTTATATAACTTTATTTGTTTGATTCTATTTTTGAAAGTTTGTCAGCGAAGATATATCCCTCCGACGGAAGCACAATACTATTCAGGTAGGTGATATCTTATATAACTTTATTTGTTTGATGCTATTTTTGAAAGTTTGTCAGTGAAGATATCTTCCCTCCGACGGAAGCACAATAATATTCAGGTGGGTGATATCTTATATAACTGTATTTGTTTGATGCTATTTTTGAAAGTTTGTCAGTGAAGATATATCCCTCCGACGGAAGCACAATAATATTCAGGTGGGTGATATCTTATATAACTTTATTTGTTTGATGCTATTTTTGTAAGTTTGTCAGTGAAGATATATCCCTCCGACGGAAGCACAATAATATTCAGGTGGGTGATATCTTATATAACGTTATTTGTTTGATGCTATTTTTGAAAGTTTGTCAGTGAAGATATATCCCTCCGACGGAAGCACAATAATATTCAGGTGGGTGATATCTTATATAACTGTATTTGTTTGATGCTATTTTTGAAAGTTTGTCAGTGAAGATATATCCCTCCGACGGAAGCACAATAATATTCAGGTGGGTGATATCTTATATAACTGTATTTGTTTGATGCTATTTTTGAAAGTTTGTCAGTGAAGATATATCCCTCCGACGGAAGCACAATACTATTCAGGTGGGTGATATTTTATATAACTGTATTTGTTTGATGCTATTTTTGAAAGTTTGTCAGTGAAGATATATCCCTCTGACGGAAGCACAATACTATTCAGGTGGGTGATATCTTATATAACTGTATTTGTTTGATGCTATTTTTGAAAGTTTGTCAGTGAAGATATATCCCTCCGACGGAAGCACAATACTATTCAGGTGGGTGATATCTTATATAACTGTATTTGTTTGATGCTATTTTTGAAAGTTTGTCAGTGAAGATATATCCCTCCGACGGAAGCACAATAATATTCAGGTAGGTGATATCTTATATAACTGTATTTGTTTGATTCTATTTTTGAAAGTTTGTCAGTGAAGATATATCCCTCCGACGGAAGCACAATACTATTCAGGTGGGTGATATCTTATATAACTGTATTTGTTTGATGCTATTTTTGAAAGTTTGTCAGTGAAGATATATCCCTCCGACGGAAGCACAATAATATTCAGGTGGGTGATATCTTATATAACGTTATTTGTTTGATGCTATTTTTGAAAGTTTGTCAGCGAAGATATATCCCTCCGACGGAAGCACAATACTATTCAGGTAGGTGATATTTTATATAACTTTATTTGTTTGATTCTATTTTTGAAAGTTTGTCAGTGAAGATATATCCCTCCGACGGAAGCACAATAATAATCAGGTGGATGATATCTTATATAACTTTATTTGTTTGATTCTATTTTTGAAAGTTTGTCAGCGAAGATATATCCCTCCGACGGAAGCACAATAATATTCAGGTAGGTGATATCTTATATAACTTTATTTGTTTGATGGTATTTTTGAAAGTTTGTCAGTGAAGATATATCCCTCCGACGGAAGCACAATAATATTCAGGTGGGTGATATCTTATATAACTTTATTTGTTTGATGGTATTTTTGAAAGTTTGTCAGTGAAGATATATCCCTCCGACGGAAGCACAATAATATTCAGGTGGATGATATCTTATATAACTTTATTTGTTTGATGCTATTTTTGAAAGTTTGTCAGCGAAGATATATCCCTCCGACGGAAGCACAATAATATTCAGGTAGGTGATATCTTATATAACTTTATTTGTTTGATGGTATTTTTGAAAGTTTGTCAGTGAAGATATATCCCTCCGACGGAAGCACAATAATATTCAGGTAGGTGATATCTTATATAACTGTATTTGTTTGATGCTATTTTTGAAAGTTTGTCAGTGAAGATATATCCCTCCGACGGAAGCACAATAATATTCAGGTGGGTGATATCTTATATAACTTTATTTGTTTGATGCTATTTTTGAAAGTTTGTCAGCGAAGATATATCCCTCCGACGGAAGCACAATAATATTCAGGTGGGTGATATCTTATATAACTTTATTTGTTTGATGGTATTTTTGAAAGTTTGTCAGTGAAGATATATCCCTCCGACGGAAGCACAATAATATTCAGGTGGGTGATATCTTATATAACTGTATTTGTTTGATGCTATTTTTGAAAGTTTGTCAGTGAAGATATATCCCTCCGACGGAAGCACAATAATATTCAGGTGGGTGATATCTTATATAACTTTATTTGTTTGATGCTATTTTTGAAAGTTTGTCAGTGAAGATATATCCCTCCGACGGA
The DNA here is from genome assembly GCF_053919585.1 of Euprymna scolopes. Classification (NCBI taxonomy): domain Eukaryota; kingdom Metazoa; phylum Mollusca; class Cephalopoda; order Sepiida; family Sepiolidae; genus Euprymna; species Euprymna scolopes. The sequence goes on from NC_136516.1 coordinate 2,534,209, forward strand.
AGCACAATATTTTCAGGTGGGTGATATCTTATATAACTTTATTTGTTTGATGCTATTTTTGAAAGTTTGTCAGTGAAGATATATCCCTCCGACGGAAGCACAATAATATTCAGGTGGGTGATATCTTATATAACTTTATTTGTTTGATGCTATTTTTGAAAGTTTGTCAGCGAAGATATATCCCTCCGACGGAAGCACAATAATATTCAGGTGGGTGATATCTTATATAACTTTATTTGTTTGGTGCTATTTTTGAAAGTTTGTCAGTGAAGATATATCCCTCCGACGGAAGCACAATAATATTCAGGTGGGTGATATCTTATATAACTTTATTTGTTTGATGCTATTTTTGAAAGTTTGTCAGTGAAGATATATCCCTCCGACGGAAGCACAATAATATTCAGGTGGGTGATATCTTATATAACTTTATTTGTTTGATGCTATTTTTGAAAGTTTGTCAGTGAAGATATATCCCTCCGACGGAAGCACAATAATATTCAGGTGGGTGATATTTTATATAACTTTATTTGTTTGATTCTATTTTTGAAAGTTTGTCAGTGAAGATATATCCCTCCGACGGAAGCACAATAATATTCAGGTGGGTGATATCTTATATAACGTTATTTGTTTGATGCTATTTTTGAAAGTTTGTCAGTGAAGATATATCCCTCCGACGGAAGCACAATAATATTCAGGTGGGTGATATTTTATATAACTTTATTTGTTTGATGCTATTTTTGAAAGTTTGTCAGTGAAGATATATCCCTCCGACGGAAGCACAATAATATTCAGGTGGGTGATATCTTCTATAACTGTATTTGTTTGATGCTATTTTGGAAAGTTTGTCAGCGAAGATATATCCCTCCGACGGAAGCACAATAATACTCAGGTGGGTGATATCTTATATAACTGTATTTGTTTGATGCTATTTTTGAAAGTTTGTCAGTGAAGATATATCCCTCCGACGGAAGCACAATAATATTCAGGTGGGTGATATTTTATATAACTTTATTTGTTTGATTCTATTTTTGAAAGTTTGTCAGTGAAGATATATCCCTCCGACGGAAGCACAATAATATTCAGGTGGGTGATATCTTATATAACTTTATTTGTTTGATGCTATTTTTGAAAGTTTGTCAGTGAAGATATATCCCTCCGACGGAAGCACAATAATATTCAGGTGGGTGATATTTTATATAACTTTATTTGTTTGATTCTATTTTTGAAAGTTTGTCAGTGAAGATATATCCCTCCGACGGAAGCACAATAATATTCAGGTGGGTGATATCTTATATAACGTTATTTGTTTGATGCTATTTTTGAAAGTTTGTCAGTGAAGATATATCCCTCCGACGGAAGCACAATAATATTCAGGTGGGTGATATTTTATATAACTTTATTTGTTTGATTCTATTTTTGAAAGTTTGTCAGCGAAGATATATCCCTCCGACGGAAGCACAATAATACTCAGGTGGGTGATATCTTATATAACTGTATTTGTTTGATGCTATTTTTGAAAGTTTGTCAGTGAAGATATATCCCTCCGACGGAAGCACAATAATATTCAGGTGGGTGATATCTTATATAACTTTATTTGTTTGATGCTATTTTTGAAAGTTTGTCAGTGAAGATATATCCCTCCGACGGAAGCACAATAATATTCAGGTGGGTGATATCTTATATAACGTTATTTGTTTGATGCTATTTTTGAAAGTTTGTCAGTGAAGATATATCCCTCCGACGGAAGCACAATAATATTCAGGTGGGTGATATTTTATATAACTTTATTTGTTTGATTCTATTTTTGAAAGTTTGTCAGTGAAGATATATCCCTCCGACGGAAGCACAATAATATTCAGGTGGGTGATATCTTATATAACTGTATTTGTTTGATGCTATTTTTGAAAGTTTGTCAGTGAAGATATATCCCTTCCGACGGAAGCACAATAATATTCAGGTGGGTGATATCTTATATAACTTTATTTGTTTGATGCTATTTTTGAAAGTTTGTCAGTGAAGATATATCCCTCCGACGGAAGCACAATAATATTCAGGTGGGTGATATCTTATATAACGTTATTTGTTTGATGCTATTTTTGAAAGTTTGTCAGTGAAGATATATCCCTCCGACGGAAGCACAATAATATTCAGGTGGGTGATATTTTATATAACTTTATTTGTTTGATTCTATTTTTGAAAGTTTGTCAGTGAAGATATATCCCTCCGACGGAAGCACAATAATATCCAGGTGGGTGATATCTTATATAACGTTATTTGTTTGATGCTATTTTTGAAAGTTTGTCAGTGAAGATATATCCCTCCGACGGAAGCACAATAATATTCAGGTGGGTGATATTTTATATAACTTTATTTGTTTGATTCTATTTTTGAAAGTTTGTCAGCGAAGATATATCCCTCCGACGGAAGCACAATAATACTCAGGTGGGTGATATCTTATATAACTGTATTTGTTTGATGCTATTTTTGAAAGTTTGTCAGTGAAGATATATCCCTCCGACGGAAGCACAATAATATTCAGGTGGGTGATATCTTATATAACTGTATTTGTTTGATGCTATTTTTGAAAGTTTGTCAGTGAAGATATATCCCTCCGACGGAAGCACAATAATATTCAGGTAGGTGATATCTTATATAACTGTATTTGTTTGATGCTATTTTTGAAAGTTTGTCAGTGAAGATATATCCCTCCGACGGAAGCACAATAATACTCAGGTGGGTGATATCTTATATAACTGTATTTGTTTGATGCTATTTTTGAAAGTTTGTCAGTGAAGATATATCCCTCCGACGGAAGCACAATAATATTCAGGTAGGTGATATCTTATATAACTTTATTTGTTTGATGCTATTTTTGAAAGTTTGTCAGTGAAGATATATCCCTCCGACGGAAGCACAATAATATTCAGGTGGGTGATATCTTATATAACTTTATTTGTTTGATGCTATTTTTGAAAGTTTGTCAGTGAAGATATATCCCTCCGACGGAAGCACAATAATATTCCGGTGGGTGATATCTTATATAACTTTATTTGTTTGATGCTATTTTTCTTGGAGTTTGCAAATATGTTTCTTAGTTGCTGCAGTTTTCTAAAATTAATCCATTTACTTAGACGTAAGGGTGACGTCTAATCGCTGAACAAATCCCTGGTAAAACTTTGCAATCTGAGAATCTAGATATATCACAAAATATCATCCAGCATTATTGATTAGCTCCTTTTTCATCATTGGGAATTCCTCCTGAAGAACGTGGACCATTTTCCATATCTGTGAAGCTACTCGGCATTCGAGACGAAATCCAATACAGCCTATGGTACTCTGTGAGCTCGTGTTTTTCTAGATAGAGACATCCAGACAGACACTAACATAGCTGTATATTAAGCTCTCGTGTTACCAATGTTGTCTCCGCCGCAATTACCTTGACAACGATACCCTTAATTGCTTGGAAACATCTATCAATGCTGCCTGCAGAGCATTCCGAATATCTCATACGATGAGTATTGCACCGACCTCAGTGAACTCCAATAGACCTACACCAACAGCATCATTATTAGGAGTCAGCTGAGGTGTGCGGACTATCTTGTTAAGATATCGGATTCCTGGCTCCCGAAACAACTATTCCATGGGCAGCTATAAAAGGAAAGCACAGAAGATGACGTAATGAAATACGATAAAGAATCTTCTGAAAGCAATCCTAAAGCAATATGGCATCAACACAGACCCAAAGGAGACCAAGCAAAGGACATGCAATGAGGAGAAGAGAAAGAGAAGAAGGGATTAGAAGAACGCTCGCAAGCAAATCCTGCAAATAAAAATGGAACCTCCTTCCCTCATTCTGAAAGGCTGTTCAGAGCCAGGATCGGCCTTATCGAAAACCTCCACACACACTTAGAATGTAACTCAACCATCTGTGATGGACGGAAAATTGTCTCATTAGCGATGGAATTAGAGCGGAATTAGATTGTTTGTTATTATCTTGGATATAGCCATGAGGTCAAGGTTTTTAGTAGATTCCCGTGTGGAAAAGTGTGTGGAAAAGTAACGTCATTTGTGAAAAGTTACATAATTAATATGTACAAGTGGAAAGGTCGATTAGCAAATCAGTGCGAATCCGTGTTTGACGTAATAAGATGGATTGGATAGATGAGAAAACTAGATTTATCGCATCTCACACCACCTCCTCCTAATTAAAAGATGTGCAGAGCGATTTTTTTAGAAGAGAGCAGGAATTTTGAGATAAGATGGAGAGGATATGCTGTCCACTCAACCCACGCCACGTGTTCTCTAATCATCCGATAAAAAGAGAAAAGAAAATCGCCTGTAGAAAAAAGATCACTTTGAGGAACTGTCGAAACAGACTGCTTGTTGAAAGAAACGTATATTGCATGTATATATTGTCTCCACGAATTAATAATACCAATTGGAAGTAATTTCTTTAAGGGGATAGCAGGCAGGAGAGGGGTTGACCAACCTAGCCTCTGTGAATTGTAGCCGTCATCGTAGAACTGACCAATACCACGCCATTGAACTTTCTTGGGTGATCCGAATCGAACCCACCTAGGACTATAGTCATGTACCGGTGAAAACTACGTCTAACATCCCCAGTGCCGAGGATTTGCAAAGGAAGATTTAAAAAAAATAGTTCAACCATTTATCGCTATCTACTGTTTAATGCAAAATCCCTATAAATCGATCCCCTCGGAATAAGATACTATTATCCAGGCCCTTAATATATAACACTTGCTCCTGTCTTACGCTAAGATAGCTAACCACCTCCGTGGTTTAAATAAATGCTTCCGTTCGAAATTTCGCGCATTCATAAATTAGACAGAAATTTTCCTGAGTTAAACAAGAAGATCGGAGGTTAGATCGGCTGAAACGTCATGTCAGTAACACTAAAGATGAAAGAAATAGTTCGAAGAGGTCAAATATTATGTTGCTTCATATAAATTATCAATTCTTTTTTTTAATTTATATAAAATGTAAAACAGTCGCTGGCTAAAGTAATCATCGAAACCAATTGATTCACTTCTATCAAGTTACCATTTTCAGTATTCAATATTTGCTAAATAGTCACCCATCCAAGCACTGACAATCGAACTCTGGGAGAAGCCGATCTAAATAATCTCACATAACTATCTAGACCCGTTCATTTAGCTAAAATAAACGTTGTTTTGAAAACAACATATTTACAGCATTCTCTCATAAGACCAAAACATCACGTTTTCTGAGGAAAACACCAAAATAAATCAATATGTACGATTGGGGAAGAGGGGGATATTGTAATAACTCGAGGTATTTACTAATATATAATATATGACTGTTCTGTTTCCAGAAAGTAATTGAGAGACAATGAGAAAATAGCGTATTATATAAATTTGTCAGACTTCGTTTTCTTTTTTATATATTATTTACCAAAATTTTGACCGATGAAAGCTCCAATCTTCTTTACGTGCGTTCTGTTAACTTGTGAATATTTATGTCAAACTATAGGAAACGTTGTTTTTTTTACAAGGTGGTCACCACGTATCAAGGCCCGGAAGCCACTCGGAGATAAGGGTTATTACGTGCACAGTACATTAGTGTTGAGATTTGATAACATGGCATACTTAAGTGGGCAGTTCATCAGGAATTTGTTTATGTTGGACTTGCAGACATCAAGGGTGTAGTCAGGTGGGAAACAGGCAAAGTTCCGCAGGCGCGCACTTCTAAGAAATAAACATGTTTTGTACGAAACATGTTTATTTTCTCCACATGAATAGATTCCAATTGTTTTACAATTAATAGCTGCGTAGAGGTCGTAACAAATACTTTATTATACGGGCGGTGTTCCAAAAGTATTGCCTCCTATTTTTCCGCATGAATGCATCATAAGGTATTGCAAATTGCATTGCTATGATATGCATCAATGACTTGAAAGTTTCATCTGTCTCTTATACGTTTTTATGGTGTTAAACTATAAGAAAATAACCCCTTCCATGGACATGAGTCAGGAGCAGAGATGCGTCATTGAATTCTTAGGTAAACTGCATTGAAAATGATGGGAACTATGTTGAAAATAAATCCTAGAACACGCAGAGTCTCTCGTTTACATGGCACTCCTCCCAGTTTCATAGCTCTTTTACTTTTTGATTTTAAAATATGGGGGTATCCTCGTATTATAAATCGATCTCTAGACTCGCACGTACAGCCATCGTTTGTCGCTGCCCAAACTGCATTGACAATTGTAGTGACTATGTAGAAAAACACATTTGGAGGCAGGAAAAACCGCTGGTTTTATTACTGTTATTTTTCTCTTCGTATCTTTTAAATTTTTTGAGTGAATAAATTCGAGCTTTTCTTTTCGGAGCGATACACCCGTGCCCAAAATCGACGCGCATCTGTTCTTGCTATAAAGAAACAATTCGATCACGCTTGAAATAATGTTATCACAGTTTAGATAGTGCAGTAAAATTCATTATCTTTCTGTTGGACAGGGTACAAAAAGGCCCTCGGTCCCGATAGGTCCCGCACTACATCCCCACAATATTGGATTATTTTACTTGTTTTACAGGTACTTCCACATGATGTGACACAACTAACTCACCCTACTGTTATCCATTCAACGTAGATACCACTAATCAAGTTGCTTACAAACATATTCCCTTTTATTGTGGATGTCCCCGGTTACGGGGTAACCTTATACTCTAACAAGCGTTGACCAGTGGTAGTATACGCATAAATATTTTATTTTAATTAATGCAGAATTATTATTTATCATAAACAGAAATACCGTAAGTATTAAACATAAAGTTAGATTCTTTTTTACAAATACAATATCTGAAGTATTATGGAAAAGTAAATCATATGAACATCGGTTATGTGTTTGTGTATTTTAAATACTGTTTATATTTTTAAACGTATTTATTAATTAGAATTATTAAATGTAATGTAATTACGATAGTGAAGGAAGGTTTATTGTTTTGTTTATTCAGACGTACTGTAAACGTGAAAATTCAATATGAAAATGTCTTTTAATAAAGACGAAACGGTTATTAATATAAAAATGGTTTTTCATTTTCCCTTTTCGTATATCGCGGGCGAAGTATCCGTATTTATTTTTTTGTATTTATGTAACGCAGTTATTACATTGAAAATGGACCGAATATTGTGGTCGCAAAAAGGAGAACTTAAACACCAACATTTTTAAAGTGCAAAAAAAAAAACAGTTCTTTATTTCGGCCGATTTCATACGCAATTAGCCAACACTAATTTACAACAGAAATTAATCAATCTTTATGTTTTGCATATTTAAAACCTGATGATATTTTAGTTACAATCCTCTGTTGTGTTGGTGTAATTCTTTTTAAAGAGCAACAGGTTGTAAGGCTCACTCCTACAGGAGTTGGTTGGAGAGATATCGCGTGCTTTTCGAGCGTATCTTCGCATCGTCACGGATTTTTTTTTCTTTTTCTCTTTAATTTATCCTTCCTTTTTGTATCGATCTTTATATCTATATATGCATTTATTTATGTGACTTCATAAACTTGCTTTAAGTACTGATGCAAATTTAACTCGGCACGTGATTCGTCATTATACGTACCTGTCCTGTCTTTGTTATTTAATGACAGGGCTTAATAACCTTACAGTTATTCATATTTATGTATAGTGTAGTCTTTAAAGAAATGAAACCTCATACTCTAAATCATATTTCAGTTGTTTTTGCTGCTAAAATTAGATATTGCATGGATTTTCTCATCAGTCAAGTTTATTTTAATAAAGAAAGTAATAGAATAATATAAGTATTTCACAGGAGACAAAATTATAGTATACATTTGTAAGCTAAACAAAGAAAAGCCTAACGTATCTATCAGTTTAGCATCACCGCATCGAGAGACATCACATCCTATTGAGTAACTACTTACGAATACAAGAGAGAATCAGAGAGCTGTTTCTGTTAACACACAATCTGATTGCTTTAAAAATACCCGATACATAATGTTTAAAAACGCTTTAAATTAGACAGAGTGCACCTATTTGTACGACGTTCTGTTGTTGCATTTGATAAAAAAGGAAAAAGAAACTTATTGTTGTTTCACATGGCAACATTATTCAATACATTAATATATTGTAATGGACATATAGGAATCTGTCAGATAGGCTACATACAATACAGAGGTACTTAATACTTTGTACCGTAAAGTATAAGGAACTTGATTTAATTTATTCAGCAGATTTATGTTTATAGTAAAAAAGGACAATAGTTTAACAGAACCAGTGAAAAAAAAAGATCTCCATAGATACGTTCGAAATTTCCTAAATTATCGCAATTAGAAAATCTCATTTTTAGTTTCTTATGTCAGCGTACAAATCTTTTGCCAGCGTACAAATCTTTCGTTATTGTTCAAATCTGTTGCCAGTGATTAATTGCCCTTCTTTGAAGATGGAAATCTTCGTGTGAGCAACTGCGTGACGTCATTAAATTCGCCCGCCAGATTTTTAAACGTCGACGAGAGTTAGTTTTAAACTCTATACACTCCTAATTAGTCTTTTCATGAATCTCATCACATGACGAGACAAAACACAGCATGTGTGTTAATTAATCCCTAAATAAACGTCTTATTCATAAAACGAATCGAACAATTAAGTAATCCTGAATTGCGTTTGAATTCATTAGCGTAATTTAATTTATTCGGTAGATTGATGTTTATAATTAAAAAAGAATCAGTATGATAATAATAATAATAATAATAATAATAATAATAATAATAATAATAATAATAATAATAATAATAATAATAATAATTGCAGTACTTACAACTGGAAATCAACATCTTCTGTGACACCGAGATACCAACACATAAGGCACTCTAAGCAAACAGACCAGATATCGTAATAGTATACACAAAATGAAAAATAATCAAAAAAAAAATCCTGCCAGAGTGTACATTTCGGCATCCCAGCAGGCTACATGGTGGATATCACGTGTCAGAGAAACAAATCAAATATACGAATCTGGTCAGTTTAGATAAAGGGATATGAAACATAAAGGAAGTCAGTATAAGAATAATCATCGTTGGAACACTAGGGACAATTACGAAAATTATGGAAACAAGAATGGAAAAAATAAGAATGAAAGCAAAAGGTTAAAAAAAACAAACGATGACAATAATTAAAACAGTTGAAATCAAATGTATGTAAGCAGTGAACGCTAACCAGTAGCTTGAATGCTATTATAAGACACAAACAATAGCATCAAAACTAGGAGCAATGAAAACAGAAACCCCCTCCCTAATTAAATGGTAACGGCTATATCGGACTACTCCACACGCCACAGGAAAGAGTTTTGAAGGGTCGAGAAGAACTAAGAAAGGAGGCCTCTAATCAGAACTCCAATGCAATACTACGGGAAGCAGGGTGATTTCGTAGAGAGTTTTGCTACCAAAGCTCGGGAGAATACGAATGCCGTTTGCCAGCAAGTGATAACCCGAAGAAAGCCCTGGTTATCGAGATGGATAAAGGATACTGGGACATCTGTGATGACACGATGTCACTATGACATCGTGTCATCACAGATATAACGCCGCTGGTTATTTCCAGTTAGTGATCCCTGATAATGGCCTAAGTGAGTACTCGTTTTGAGAAGGAGATGATGATGATGATGATGACGACGACGACGACGTGACACATGGAAATTCCACAATAGAGTACGTCATCTGGTGTACAATGTTACCGTGCTTACAAATATTTATATTATATGTATTTCCAGCGGGAACACAACAGATCCAACAATATCATCGTACGATTGTGAGAAATGGACAGATACCACGCTTTGAATTAACGTTTTGCCTATATATATATATATATATATATATATATATATATATATATATATATATATATATATATATATGGGTGTATGTGTGTGTGTGTAGGTATTTAATAATTATTAGAGTAAATAATATATATAAATTAATTTTACAATGTAGACACAAGACGATCAGATGTGTGGGAAGTGGAGTAGTTTAAGTTTATTTCTATCTTATATATTCATTCTAGGCAAAAGTACACGGAATTGAATCTTTATTCAATTTTAGGATTAATCACAAAAAAGAAAAACAGTGACAATCAATCTAATTGTATCCAGCATTATATGGTGATAACGTATGCACGGAGAAAAGTTCACTTCACATATTATATAGATGTCGCAATCCGTCGTATTTCCTTCATATGGATTTTAAGCACGCACTATGGATATGAAGCGGGAAGATAAAAGGCATAGTATATGACGAATAAAAAGTGATTGATCATAGTCGAGATGAAGATGAAGCTCCTCCATCAGTAGGTAGATCAGTGACGATGGTAGAAATCATCACTTTTTTCCAGAGTAACGCCATTTAACATTGATCCTCAATTCATGACACTAATTGCTTAACATTATTAGGTTAAATCAAGAGGCAGCGTAGTAACCTTGCGAAAGAATTGTTGCACTGTTCTGTTCGCAGTAAAATCGCAACGGTTTGTTTATAAAAATACTAGCAGGGCTAGCCGGTGTTGCTCGGCCCCCCCACACACAAACACATATGCACACACACATATATACACACACACACCCAAAAAATTAAGTTGTGTTTGACTACGCTTGTTAGTTTTTGGATACAAATAACTTTTTTACTATTATGTAATTAGACGTATTTTTTTATTACATTTTCACACCAAACAAGGCACATATCCACTTAGGTGTAGGGGGCTACTATCAGGGGCAACAACTACTGGGGTACTATGTTGGGATTTTGGCAGCAAGATGCCGGTTCACATTACACTTGAACTTCTGCATGTCAGTACAGTTGGGGAAGCAGTGGCCTGGAATGGAATTCCAGAGTTTAGCGGTTCTGGGGAAGAAACTACTTGAGTAGAAAGATCTTCTACATCTAGGGATCTCTACTGTGTGGGAGTGGGATTTAGCTGTCTGTTGTGTTAGTCGAGGGTGTCTACGTCGTGGGGGTACAAGTGTCTGCAGTTCGCCAGAGCATTGACCATTAAAATACTTGTAGAACAGGCAGAGGGATGCAACATTTCGTCGATGGGACAGAGGCTGAAGCTTAGATGCCAGTTCAGGGCCTATCAGATTGGCGACTCTCTTTTGAACCTTGTCTAGGAGCGAGAGACTAGTGGTAGATGCACCAGCCCAAATGTGACAGCAATACTACATACATGTTGCCCTTCTTCGACAACACGTTACCTTTGTTCATCTCTTAACCAATATTATATTGCATTCTGGAGATCAGCAATAACACCGCGTAGATTTTCTTGCATGAAATTGTATATCAAACATTGTACATCAAGGACATTTTTTCCGGTCGGCACACCCTGAAAACATACCTGATCTACCGAGGATATTGAGTTCTTAGGATTGACTAAATTTTATTCCTTTACATACATGACAATGTACTATTCTTATTTTGGTTTTCAAGTAAAATATATCATTCCATTTGGTTTTAATTCGAAAACTGAAGAATATTTTAACATGCATTTTGTGCGATTAGAATGCGCACTAGAAAATATTTTGCGAGGCAAACGTTTATTTCATCAGTTTAAAACGTTCGGTTGATTTCATACCAGCAGGTATATTAACACCGTGAAATGACAAAACACTCAATTACGCAAATATAATCATGGAAAATATGAGCACGAATATGAACACTAGACAAATAAACAAAATATTGAAGAATCAACCCCATGCGAATATGCACATAAACAAAGTAGATAAAATACACGAATCTTTAAAATATCAATCGGTTTGACCGTCTGAAATAGCGCGTAAATATTTTGAATTCGCTGACAAATATAATAGTGTATTATATCTGAATTGAACTGGCAGTCATTTTTAAAACCGTGACTGCTTTTTTTTTTCTTTTGAATAAGTGCCTTAGAAAAGAATCTCTACTAATTGAAAATGGTTCTGATTTTATAAATGATATCGATATGAGATTTAAAAAAATCTATTAAACGAAAACTATGTGCATTAAATGTTTGATGTCATGATTAGATTAAAAGTTTATTATAATGTTACCTCGTTTTAATCATGTTAGCATTTTTAATAAATGAGATTTGATCATGAATTTCTATCCAAATTTTAATAATATTCGAATACTTCGTTTTTTTTTTCTTTCTCGGCTTTGAGTCAATGGATTCGGGATTTTAATATGTTTACTTAAACGAAGAACATATTAATCGATTTGGATACTTTAATCACATTTTTTTTCAAATTGTTTTTCGTATTCTATCGGTGAATATTTATATTTAATGAATTCTTGTTAGGTTATTTCATGCGATTGTTTATAACACTGTGATATAGACGATAACATCTATGGTGTGGAATGAATTTTAACACATCAACCAGATCATTAAAAAAAACATGCACAAGATCAGTAGTATATCATAAGTATGAATTAATGAATCAAACGTGTTATGCTAAAACAATAATGTACGCATTATTAAATGCCAGTACATTTTTTTCATATCTTAACAACGACTTGCCTGAGAAAGATCAGACATCATCATTAAAAAAATCAACTTTTGCTTAGCTCTTGTCCAATTGACTCCCTAATTATTTTTATTAAGACCAGAATCTCCATCCGATCTCCCTGTCACATTTCTAGTACCTTCTATGATCCATATCAGTTACTAAATCCAGCCAGTCTTATGCCGAAAACCGAGGTCCAATTCTACCTCTTCACTAACTCGACGACTCTTTGTCCAAATGTGTCCTGATCCAAGCGATTGAAATGCAGAAACGTTATACTACTTGAGTAATTCGAGTAAGGTAACGTTGCTTTATTTCAATCGCGTTTCCCCATTTTTTTCACTCACATACATCACGTAACACAACGTGGTTTTATTTGTACATATTTTCGATTCCCATTCGTGTTGAAGCGAGGTGCTCGCTGGGCAAAACAACAAACAGCTCACTCAAAATTAATTTTTCAAAAACATTAATAAGAAAACAAATATTTAGAAAAATTAATTAAAAACAAATAATCAGACTTGGCTTGTTATAAGAGGTGTAAATTTATTTGCCCTTGTGTATCACACTCGTGTTTATTTTGAGTCCAAAAAAAAGAAGAAGAAATCCTTCCCGACTGGTCAAATGTTTTTGGCGTTAAGTTGGAAAGAAACGATAAATTAATTTTCTTTAGAAAAGCCGTTCGGGTAAGGAGCGGAGTGAATAGATGAGAAGAATGTTTTTTGTTTTTTTTGTGGGTGTGGTTTCACCATTGGAACCGGCACAGGGTGCGTCACGCATGAGCGACAGAGCGTGGCAGTAACGCATCTTACTCCTCTGGTGTTCGCGAGCAAAAAAGAGCAAGATGCCCCTCGAATTTAGCGGCACGGCTTTTTTTTTGGTCTTTTTTTGGAGCTCTCCGGAAACGGTGAATGTTCAATGTGGCTGTCAAAATTAGTTCCGGGGTAGACGCTACAGTGTTTTTCTCCAAAACTTATCCCTCGACACAGCTTTTATGAAGCTGACTCCCCCATTTTTTCTTTTCTCCTCTTTACCCCGTTTACTTTATTTTAAAAGCTGACTTCATTTATCGCGTTATAAATCATGAATTTGTCTTCCTTTCATGATTGCGATATATAAATTTTGTACCCCTCAAACAATCATGAAATATATATATATATATATATATATATATATATATATATATATATATATATATATATATATAAACTTTTAACTTTCCTGAAGTTTTACATTTAGAGTTTACCGTCACTGGATGTTTTATCTCTCACCAGACTATCCATTCATGTGTAATCACCTTTTTCTTAACCATGTTCCCTCTGTTTAACTTATTTTGTTTTCAAATAAGATCTTTGACTTACTTGTTGTTTCATCAAATACTTCTGCATGCAAAATCCGATCCCGCATTTTGCTAATTCCTACCCTCTGATGAGAAGGAGAGTATTTCTTCGAAACTCCGCGGATTAAGGACTATCCATTTATCTAGTGTTTCCTTTTCAGATTAAATATGTTTTTATCTCATTTAAAAGTGTTTTTTTAACATATTTTATTAACTGTTTGCTCATATATATATATATATATATATATATATATATATATATATATATATATATACATATATATATATATATATATATATATATATATATATATATATATATATATATATATATATATATATATATATATATATATGACCAATTATTCACTATTTTATCGTTTTATATTGTCGGGGCAAGGCTTGCAAAAACAAAAGTCTCTTTTTTTTCTGAAAATAACGACGCTCCAGTATCTTGTAAAAAGTATATACAAGCATGAAACGAGATAATAATTAACACGTTTCAATGGAACTGGCTTCTCTGATTCAGTAAATAATTAAAACCGTTTTAAATTGCTTTTTGTATATAATTTATTGAATGGCAAGTTTGAAACAATTATGTTTGCTGGTAAATGCGTGCACTTATATTGTTTTCGTAATCATAAACATAAACATTGATTCACAGAAACAAAAACCTTAATCGAATCAGCCATATTTTAATTGTAGAAATCGATATCTGTTTTTTTCTTCCTTTTTTTCTAGAATAATAAGACGAACGCCAATTAAGAAGGCGATTCGATGTTTAAACAAACCATCGATCGCGTAAGAAATACTTTCCCACATTTTTTGTTCTTTATTTTCGTCTTTTATCTGAAGAAACGACCGTTTGTTTATATTTGACAAGTTGAGTTTATTGCCACAATCAGTGTGTTTATTTGGTATCGAGTTACTGTGTTTGAGATAAATGACCGTGAGTAGAAGAATTTTCTGATTTATTCTTATTTTTTCTTTCGGACCATCATCATCATCATCATCATCATCATCATCATCATCATCATCATCATCATCATCATCATCATCATCATGTAAATGGCTTCATCCGTCAAACCTTCCAGATGTTGCCTCACTCCCGACTCAATTATATACTTGTATCAGAGTCAATTACTTAGGATGGAATATTTTTGCCACATCTCGGCAGGAGGCGCTCGGGGTATCCTATCCTGCCTTAACAGGGTATGGCATATTTTGTGATACCTTTATTGCTTTTTCCAAATCACATGACTTCGAAATCTAGTGGCTGATGCACACTTCTCCCATTTAATATCTTTTATTCGCATGAGAGCCATTGTCTTTTTTACATAGAATACAGTCCATCCGTCTAGTAAACAGTGATGTCCAAACTGTAGCTCTATATAATGTGGGAATGTATTTTTAAGTCCATAATAATTAATGCAACATGCAATTAATATTTCAATGCGGTCGATATTCTACATAAATATGCAATTTGACAGCGAATAAGACGACTGTAGATCAATAAAAAATAAAAAGAAAGCATAAATAAAAAAAAATCAGAAACATTAAAAATAAAGTCGAAGGGAAAATTAGAAAATGCTGCAGTAAGACAAGTTAGTTTGTTAAAATTTTGAAATAAAAAAATTAAACAAATCAAGGAGATTTCTTTGCAGACTAAGGTGAATGTACTTAGAGTGTGTGCGTTGGCGAAAACGTTAAGGAAGAAACGCAATACGAAACCATATATATATATATATATATATATTAATTATTTTTTGCGGGTTACAAAATTTTACTATGGCTATGTAAAGACCAATTTTAAAGCCTCTTTGAAAACATTCTGTATTTTAGAATGTGAAATTAAAAAATAAAAATGTATTCGTTGGCTGACAGGTTTCGAAGCTCGCTCATCCGAGCTAAAATCGAGCTTATTAATTACGGTTTAAAAAGGAAAAAAGGGGGAACAATGAATTGGAGATGAAAAAGCAGGGGAGGGGAAAGGGGGAACTAATTATTAAATAGAAGCTAGATTAAACCCTAAGAGATTCTCTTTTTCTCGAGGTGAACACTTTTAAAAGGTCGAAATATATATTTATCAGGATGCTGAGTATCGAAAATTTAAAACGGTAGTCCGAAAATCCGAATATTATGCTGGTACATATGGATAGTTCATCTACAGGATATAATTTACATTGCATTCACAGTCGAACATGAACCTATCTTCATATTATCATGAGTAAAAGTATTTGTAATTTTAGTTCATTTCTGGGAAACACAGGAGACTATGAAAATGTGCGATTATTAATTAATATGCGTAAAAAAAGAATTTCATTCGAGTATAATGAATAGTTACAGAGAAATGATGTGTGTTAATATGTTTACTAAATTCGGGAATGTAGGACAAACAATAATTTAAAATTTCTTGACCTCAAGTGTCTGACGACCCTTCTATAAAGCTTATTATGAAGTGGCATGGACGTTAGTGAAGATTTTTTGAAAGGATACGATGACTTGAAGAGTTAAAGATTGTGAGTGAGAGAGAGAGAGAGAGAGAGAGAGAGAGAGAGAGGGAGAGAGAGCAAATCGAGTCGGATAATTATAGCCCCCATTAGAGGGATCAAAATGCGTTAGTTTAGGACCAGAATCAGCTTTTTAATAGGGAAACACCGGAAATAAAACTACTTTCGAAAATATGTAGGAAAATTGATAAATAAAAATATCGGTATGCATTTTAATTGTTTCATCTTCTAAAAACCATAAAATATTTTCTATCTTTTTCACGTAACATCATCATTAGAACGATTAGCGATTACCTGCTAACGTGACAACTATTTGATAGTTCTGTAACGATTTCGATTTATATAAAGCATACACTATGTTTGCGAATGTGAGTTCGTTTCACCCGAAGTCCAAAATGCTGGGTCGATTTTTTTTTAATTTAGCACATATGTAATTCATGCGTATAAGATTATTCTTACAAAAGTGGTGTATTAGAATGACTAAGATTAGTATAACACATTGACAATAAAAAAAATCTGCGAAGAGAACTGGCCGTCTGTAGAGTCCAACAACATACATTTAAAGAAGGTCGAAGGTTATATCGATCAAAACGTTTCGAGAATAAAACTGAAGCGAGAACAATAGTACAACTGAACCAAACTATACAAAATATAAACCACTATCTAAAAAGTTCAGAAAACTTAGATATCCTTTCATTGTGCAATCTCATTTATATACACTTTTATGATAGGTACGAACACCTTGTGTAAATTAGATATGGTGTTAATAAAATATCCCCGATGAAAGCTAGAAATACATGCACGTTGACTAATTCTTTATCTATATAAAAGCCAAGTACGTCCAAGGATGGAATACTGTTGCCATATCTGGGCAGGAGCTGCTAAAAACAGCCTATCCTGCCTTGACAGAGTACAAAATAGACTTCGTGGCTTAGTGGGGGATGCCCTTTTCTCTTTCCTGCAACCTCTCTCCCACAGAAGAGACGTTGCGAGCCTATCCTTGTTTTATCGTTATTTCCATGGCAAGTGCTCGTCTGAACTCCAATCTCTGGCCCCCCCTCGCCAATCTTTCACGAAAAACACCCGTCTAGCTTAATCCACTGTGAAAAATTTCCCCCACTCTATATCTGTGCCTAAATCAAAACGCGGATTCCATGAACAAAGCTTCTATCTTAGAACTGCACGCGTGTGGAACTCTGTTCCGTCTGCCTGCTTCCCACCGAACTATAACTTGGATGTGTTCAAGTCCAACGTTAACAAATTCCTAATGAACCGCCCCCTTAAGTAAACACTTCATCAAATCTCCACACTAACGTAATATACTTGCAATAACCCTTATCCCTGAGTGGCTTCCGAGCCTTGATAAGTGGTGATCACTGTGAAAAAAAAAATTCAGAGTTTATATACTTATAGATGAATATCATAACCATCTCGGTGGTGCCCAGGATTGAATGAGAATATTTATCAACTTTTTCCCCAAAGTAATAATAGAATGTTACACATTTAAAAAAATATATTTAGGTTACTGGCTGAACTCTTCTGATCCTGAGCGTTATTCTCACGCCATTTCTGTAGTTATAACTAGGGCAATGAGAAGAACATATTCTTATAATTGTTTTGATTCGCGAGTATATATCTGACACCGTAAGACACAGTTAATCAATCGAGGACCACATTACTCTATTTAAAAACATATAAGATCTTAACGGATATATACTCGAGAGTCAATATAATGAAAATAATGTTCTTTTGCCATAGCGGTTGTTTTAACCTCAGATGTTTTCAGGTATATCTTGGGGAATACAGGAATCTAACAGAAAAAATAATAACGTAGCGTAACGAAAAAATACTAAATAAAATTAACTTCTAAAGTATGCTCATATGGAGGCAGAAGGTTCAATCCCCAGTAATAGCAATACTAGGCACACAATTGCGGATTACGTAGGGCTTCTATTCGGTCATATTTGAGGGAATAAAAACATGCTACCTCTTTTGATGAAATATCGGATAAGGTTCATAATTCTGTTGAGATTATTTAATTTAAAGATTCCTGAGTTCGATACAATATAGCTGAAGAAGGTTGGAGGTAACATCGGCTGAAATCTCGTAAAACGTAACATTCAAGGTAAGATCAGAAATCCGAATAATCAAAATAATACATGATATTAATTTTCATATAAGCAGTTCAGAAATAATAATTCTTTTTTTTTTTTTAAATTTATCAGGCTCACAAGAAAGTTCTTGCGATTTTTAACTTTTAAATTTCAATGAACATATCTCGGGTCCACCAAAAATTTATTGATCGTAATAAACCCTATCAGAATCACTATACTAACGCAGAACAACGGTATTTATGCCAGTAACGTAAACATCTTTCGCTCTGGTGGAGCGTAAATCGCTGAAGGCGTTTGGATATTGCTTAGGTTTTTAAACCGTTCATCACGCAAAAAGTTGAAATGCTTTGAACTGTGGCAGTTGATAGGTGAGAGGTCTCGAACATATGGCTTACGAAGCAGAGTTTCATAGTAAAATTCGTTCAACTTCTACGGTGTCGGTTTAACAACAAGGGGTCGGGTATTGTCGTTGAAACCAATTGGACATTTTCTGGTGATTAATACTGATGTTATCGTCGAAGTTTTTGGTGCATTTTATCCATTTGTTGACAGTAAATCTCCATCCCATTCAAAAATGAAAATTAAAAAAAAATAATAAATGAGACCGGTTGCAGACTACCAGACAGTCAGTGTGACCTATTTTTAGCGAAGCACTGAACTAAGCGTCACCAGTTTTCGTACAAAAAACGACCTTCCATCGCAAGTAACACACCCTGTGGAGAAACAGGTCGTTCTTATTGCGTAGTAAGCAAAGATGACATTTCATAACGTCGTTTCCTTAGCTTGTCATTCAATTCGTTAGGCACCCATTCATGAAGATTTTTTGTCTTTCCAATCTCCATCAAGTCGTTGGAAATCGTCGAATACGTTACGTCTAATTCAGAAGTAATTCTCGAAGAGTCGTGCGGTTATTGGTTTCGACTAAGACCAATAATTTTATTTGAAATAAAATCACGCTTGAACTTTTTTCTCAACCTAATAATACATTCATTTAACGATATTTAATAATGCATTCATTTAACGATATTTAATAATACATTCATTTAACGATATTTAATAATACATTCATTTAACGATATTTAATAATACATTCATTTAACGATATTTAATAATACATTCATTTAACGATATTTAATAATACATTCATTTAACGATATTTAATAATACATTCATTTAACGATATTTAATAATACATTCATTTAACGATATTTAATATTACATTCATTTAACAATATTTAATAATACATTCATTTAACGATATTTAATTATGCATTCATTTAACGATATTTAATAATAGATTCATTTAACGATATTTAATAATACATTCATTTAACGATATTTAATAATACATTCATTTAACGATATTTAATAATACATTCATTTAACGATATTTAATAATACATTCATTTAACGATATTTAATAATACATTCATTTAACGATATTTAATAATACATTCATTTAACGATATTTAATAATGCATTCATTTAACGATATTTAATAATACATTCATTTAACGATATTTAATAATACATTCATTTAACGATATTTAATAATGCATTCATTTAACGATATTTAATAATACATTCATTTAACGATATTTAATAATACATTCATTTAACGATATTTAATAATACATTAATTTAACGATATTTAATAATAAATTCATTTAACGATATTTACTAATACATTCATTTAACGCTATTTGATAATACATTCATTTAACGATATTTAATAATACATTCATTTAACGATATTTAATAATGCATTCATTTAACGATATTTAATTATGCATTCATTTTACGATATTTAATAATACATTCATTTAACGATATTTAATAATGCATTCATTTAACGATATTTAATAATACATTAATTTAACGATATTTAATACATTTATTTAACGATATTTAATAATACATTCATTTAACGATATTTAATAATACATTTATTTAACGATATTTAATAATACATTCATTTAACGATATTTAATAATAAATTCATTTAACGATATTTAATAATACATTCATTTAACGATATTTAATAATACCATCATTAAACGAGTGGGCGCTAAAGGGTGAGCGTGTTATTAATTGTGTGGAATGTTTAAAGTTACGGTTGAGTTTAGGGAGGTTGTTTGGATAAAATCAAAACTCATTAACTGATTGTTCGTAACGTTCAAGATTTATCTGTCAATTTATGAAGTTTATTTTACTCTTTTGTATACAATCAGTGAATAGAAAACAAGATCGTACCCAACGACGGATAACCTCTTAAGTAGAAAAGATGTAAAGGAAAAGAACTCCTA